>NC_071570.1:4145324-4467918 GCF_026979565.1 Vidua chalybeata | reverse complement strand
GAAAAGCTTTGCTTCAGAGGGATGTCCAAACATTCAAGTGATTATCCAAAGCTTGCTCAAAAATCTGATCTGGAAAGAAGAGTTTTGTTTTTCTTCCTTTTTTGGTTTTGGCATCACTTTGCAATATATGTATATTAACAATTGGCAGCTAATACGGGAATGGATTGGGAGTCACCTTTAGCCCCCAGTTATAAATCCATTTGCAAGGCATTTCCATAAAGAATATAGAGGCTGTAGAATATTTATAAATCATTGAATGGAAAATATTCCCCAAATTAATTCTTCATATATATAGCAACCTTCTCAGAAATTCCTTCATATGTGGAAAAAAAAAATCACATTTTTAAAGTATTTATTTTACAAGTACTATTTTTTACAGTTAAGCATCAGTGGTACACATTTGCATGCAGTTATTTTATTATTTGCAATTAATTCATCCAATGAGATATAGCCTCTGCCTCAAAGAGAGCACAATCAAAACAGAGAAGGCAGAAAAAATAAATATATAGAAAAAAAATTATTATCCCTGTTGCAAAACTGAATTTCCAGACTATAAGGGATCTCAGAAGTCACAATAAAGACAATAATATTAATGTCTACTATGGAAAGAAAAAAAATATCAAGACACTTGACTTGGTCATGCTGGATTTTTTTGGTGTAACATTTTCAATTGAAATGATGTTTCCAGTGTTACTGTAGCAAAGTGTTTTTTTTTTTTTTCTGTGTGTGTGTTTTTTTGTTTTGTTTTGTTTGTTTTGTTTTTTGTTTTTTTTTTTTTTTTTCCACTACATTGCATCAATAAAAGCCTTAAGTTTGATATAAAACACTATTTTCTTTGGGCTGGCAAGGAGAATTTGGACTTCAGTGAGGTCAAAGTGTTAATTAAAAACTTATTTGCTATTGTACCATGTAATGGTGAAGCAAATTCTAAGGTTTTAAGGTAACAAAGGTCTGTATGCTTGTAAAAAGTCTCTGCCAGCTGAGCAGAGGTGGGACAAAAAGCCATCTAGTACGACAAAAAGCCATCTAGTATGACAGATTCAAAACAGATGTGACTGTAAGACTTCTTAAAATCCTCTCCAGGATATTCCTTTCTTGTGATTTCTTCTTGTGTCTTCCCATTGCAAAAGACTTTTGACTTCTGGTTACAGAAAAGGATAAAAAAAAAAGAACAGCTTAAAAACTTAATAAGTTAAAACACTGGAAAAGTTGTTTATTTAACTGTGTCTCATTTTTAAAAGTCAAAACCTTTACAGAGCAACTCCTGTCACTTAACTAACTTCTAGATTGTTAGATCACATTTCCTTAAAGATAATTGAAAAACCTAAAGAAAACATTAGGGATGAAATAAAAAGAATCAAAAGAAATTTAAAAAAATGTAAAAAAATGAAAGCATGGCTCTGAAGTTGACACATTGTGTGTGTGCATCCAGTTGTTCCTTGCCCATCTCCAGGGAGGAGTATTCCACCCCTTCCCTGGGACTTCCCTGGGAACTGAGGCAGAAAATGTGCTCCTGAATGCAGTTCTGAGGACTAAAGAAGAAGGAAAAGAGAGGTAAATTCAGGGAGGAAAAGGTAGCTCAGAATAGTGAGGGTGACAAGAGGATTTCTTTCTCCTGAACAAAAGTGAGCCGAAGTAGGTGGTGGTGGCAGTGACATACTGATGATTCTTTAACCTGGTCGATCCTAATGTCTCAGAATAGTAAAACTGCAGGTGTGATTTCTCCAGACTAGAAAACTGGTATTTTCACATTTGCATTTAATGTCTCAGGTAAAACAGTCTAAGAACTTCTGGTGAGTGGGGGAAAGTGCCAGAGCCTTAATTTATGCAGACAGAAACCTTCTCTAGAGTAATTTACACACGTGTTTAGATTAACTTATTTTAGAATAATGGCTTTATTAGATAGAAACATTCCTACCACCTATAAATTTGGACAACATGGAGAATAGTTTAAGATTAAGAAAATAAATTAGATGTCAAACATCTTTCATGGTACCCCGCCATAGGTCAGTGTTCATAGCTCTTGTGAAGAATTTCAGACAGTTTAGGGATAATGAGCATTCCTTGATGAGTCTGGGGAAATCACGTTCCTAAACCCAAAGTCCAGTGTTGAAAAAACAGGATTAGTCAGAAAATACTCACTGTTCAAAACAAACAATTTCCAAAGAAGAGAATATGTGTGTTTGTTTTTCTCAGACAAGAAGTGGTTGAGTGCTATGACACCAGGGGCCTTTTTACACTATGGTATCTAGAAAATAAGTTCACAAATTAATAGATATTAACAAAGCAAAGAAAATTCAATGCATCAGCAGACAGCAAATATTTGAACATTGAAGTGAATGAAATGCCAGATGGAGGATTTATGACACTATAAGAGATCCCCTGTGGGAACAAGCTATCTTTTCTCATCCAGAAAAAGTATGGTCTGTGTTTCTGTCCTCTAATAAAAGCCCAGGCTAACCTCACAGGTTATTTATATGTGGTTTGGGATTTTTTTTTAGAACATCTGGTTATTCCTATATGAGTAATAAGCAAAATCAGACTCATAATGCTGTTAACATTGATCATTAAACCCTACCGAGAAGTTAAAGTGATCTAGAGTAAGTTAATTAATATGCTATATTTTCTGGTGCACTGCACAGTCTGACACATGATACAGATTGGCCACAGACTCTCTTGTTGCCTCTGGCGCTTTTTTGCCTTCTGCAATATAGAGAGATTTTTGTTGGTGACATTATCTCTGGCTGAAGAGGCAAGAAGAGTTATTATGGGTTTGTGAGCCATGTTCTTAGATGCCACTGGTAAATTCAGGGGAGAGACAGAGAATAAACCGTATCTAGTAAAATGCATAGTAGGACTCATATGAAATGAGTCCAGCTCTGCTCTACTCTTCTTCAGAAGCAAGCAGCAAATGCTTTCTAAGAAACTAAGTAATTGAGTAAAAAAGGGGAAAAAAAACCCACAAACCAAACCAAACAAACAAAAAAAGACAATGAGAAAAAGTACACATTAAAAAGACAGAAGGTCAAAAACTTTAACCCAGCAGAAAAATCTACTTGTATTTAAAATGCTTGTGAACACATGTACGAAGTGTTTCACTAATCTCTCCCATGATCATATTCTGGTTGCACATAAACTGTTAATTTGAGCAAGAAACTGCCTTTTACAGCCTTTAACACTGGAGAAGGAATAAAAAGGCTTCCAAGTTTCATTTACTCTTTTTTTCCCCTACACATTTCTGTTGGCATTGAACCCAGTCCTGGATCCCTCCCCTAAAAAAACAGTCCATGTCTCTTTGAAGAAAAGGCCACTACCTTTTGAAGAAAATGCCACTACCTTTTCACACACCATTTTTAGACAGCTCTGCCCAGTCTCCAGCTGCTGCTTCAAAAGTCAGAAGACCAGCAGGTGCTGTGTCACATCTATTGGCCTCATGAGGGCCTTGGATGGTCTTGTGTGTCTGGAATACATCAGACACTTGAAAGTCCTGAGATCTCTTCCACCGAGTTTAACAAGAGAAAAAAAACCTGCTTTCCTGCGCCCCAGAAAAGGAGTGTGCCATAGCTGCACTTCAGTTTTCAAAGTAATTCTCCCTTTGACCTTTGCAAAATGTCTTTTGTGGCCATTTGTGCTGCTTCTTTTTGCCTTAGTTCATCACTATGGAACAGAAAATATACTGCTGTCCAGATCCCGTGTATTATAAGTTAATTTTTTTAACCTAAAGATGCTAATTGATTGTATTCTCTTCCAAGCAAACCTTGTGAATCTTTATAATGGAAATAACTTTTGTGGGTCTTTTTTTCTGCTTTGCTTGTTTGCTTTCCCACGGTTTGCTGAAGGACAGAATTAAGCTTGGAGATTGATTTTATGAGAAATTGTGGTTTTTAAGGCAATGGCTAAATATCATCTATCAGCTTCTGTCTGATTGCAGAGTTCTGATGGCATGCAACATAAATAGTGGTTTCTTATCATTTGTGATTCTGTCATGAGGCAGAAAATTGCAGGGTTTTAGTTATTGCATTGTCTGTTTCCATAATTCCAGCTGCAATGGCTAAAACAAGTGCATCAAAACTGTCATAGAGCTGTTTTGGATAACAAAGCAAAAGAGTGACATTTTTGTGTGAAAATGAGGCAGCTGTACTGGTGAATATGAGCAAAATAGGCAAAACAGAGCCCAGTCTCAGCCTTAATCACTTGCTAGAGTTACCAAAGTGACAATTATTTGCAAAGAGAAGCAGAACTGCATAGCAAATGAAGTTTGTCACATTTCAGTGAAAATCAAAGCAAAAGCCAATCTCTGAACACATTGTGGAAGTGCACGAAGCCTTATTTAAGTACTTTAGGAAAATACAGGCGTGCCTGTATGTGTCATGGGTTTATAATGAAGTGCAGCCACTGGATTTTTGTATTTCATGGGTAATAGTTTTATCTTTCTGTGAAGAGATAACGTTGGTTTACTGTACCCTAGTCCTAGCTCATTTTGTGTACAGAAACCCTCTGAACATTTTGCCATGCCATGCTCTGCCACGCCACACTGACCAGCTTTTGCTCTCTGAGCAGGCCACAGCCACAGGTCTCTCTCCATTTTTAAGGGCTTGTGATCCACAGAAGTCCTTGCTGGATAAAAGTGCTGTCTAACCTAGTCTATTCAACATTTGTTTTGTTTTTTTTTTTTAAACTCAGAGTAAAATCTGGCTGTCAGGTTTTATAAATCACAAGGGGAGCATTTAAAAAGCTTAGTCAGTAAGCCTTGAATAAAAGACCAATCTTTTTTGATCCTAAGGTGAATTTGAATTTTTTTTTTAATTTGCATTTTTTTTCTTTTTTTGATAATAATGATGTTCTTCTCTGGTGAATTATTTCAAGATTAATGCAGATGGTTTATTCAGCCACTGTTTAGCATTATTGACTGTGTCACTATATGAGGCATTGCTGGTTGACCATTATGTCTTGTTTGCAATTTATAAAGATGCTGAACAGGATGTGAAACTCAATAATGCATCAGCAGCAAACGCAAATTTTCTGTATTTACTGGAGAGGGGGGAGGGAACCCACTACAAACAAAAAAAACAAACAAAAAAAGGAAAATATTAAGCCAGGCTTAATGGGTTTATGGGTTTTGTCAGCAGCCTCCATAATTTTGCTTTTCCAAATCTGCCAAGCTGACAGAAACCTCCACAGTGATTTGGGCCTTCCCCAGGTCCCTGATGCTCCAGCATTGCCAGCTGCTGCTGTTGAGTCAGTGACAGGCTCTGACTTCTCTGTGAAAGCAAAAGGGCCAACTTATGGCTCCAAACCTCCCTTTTCCAGGTCATAGCTCCTTTCAGGAATGTAAATCCTCAGCTGGGATGTGGTAGTTGATATTCCTGACAAGATCACTGCTGATGGGAATAAAAGACCACACTTTTTAATTTTTTTTTTTCTAAGACATTTTATAAGAACAGACTTTCAAAGTGGTCCAGTCTTTTGTTAACTTTGCAGATAACCGAAGTTCTCATGTGTTTCACCTCCTTTACCTAGAAGTTTCAGCCCCTACAATCACAAAATGGCTGTGCTTATTCATATCACAGTATTGGCTCTTTTTAAGAGAAACTCTAACTGCATTACTTTTGATTTTTAGCACCAAATCCCTGTAATTAATTACATTATTTTCTTTCATAATTATGAGAATTTAAATAGATTATCAATCCCTATGAAGTAAGTTTTCAGAGCCTAGAACTGTGGAATATTCTCAATTCCTTAACGATCAGCAAGATGTGTATTAGTATCCATAAGGAAGACATTCACATCCAAGTTTCAAGAAGGTGTTTATAAATTGAGAAAGCTCATGGACCATTCTCACAGAATTATACCATTCTGTCTATATTTGATCATTTATATCATTATATATATTTGTATCATTTGCATAATTTTTATCAGAATCAGTTAGGTTGGAAAACACCTCTGAGATCAAGTCCATCATGTCAACCAGATCATGGCACCGAGTGCCAAATCAAGTCTTTCCTTAAACAGCTCCAGGGAAAGTGGCTCCACCACCTCCCTGAGCAGCCTATTCCAATGCCCAATCACCCATTCTGTGAAGAAAATCCTCCTAATGTTCTACCTAAACCTTCCCTGGCACAGCTTAAGACTATGTCCTCTTGTCCTGTCCCTGTTCCCTGGGAGCAGAGCCTGACCCCCACTGGGCTGTCCTCTTCTCTTGGGGAGCTGAGCAGAGCCAGAAGGTCCCCTGAGTCTCCTTTTCTCCACATTGAGAACCCCCAGCTCCCTCAGCCACAACTTGTAGGACTTGTGCTTCAAACCCTTCCTCAGCCCTGTTCCCCTTCTCTGGACATGCTCCAGCCCCTCAGTGTTCTTAGTGAATTGGGATACCCAGAACTGGACACAGCACTCACGGTGTGGCTTCACCAGTGCTGAGTACATGGGAAGAATCATGGCACTTGGCCTGTGGCCACAGCCTGGCTGGGACAGCCCAGGGGCCACTGACCTCCTGCCCACCTGGGCACCCTGGGCTCATGCCCAGCCGCTGGCACCAGCACCCGCAGGGCCTTTCCCAAAGGGCCCTTTCCCTTTCCAGCCCCTCTGTCCCAGCCTGGAGCTGCAGGGCTTGGTGAGACCCAAAGGCAGCACCTGCACTTGGCCTTGGTGCCCCTCACGCCATTGGCCTCAGCCCATGGATCCGGCCTGTCCAGCTCCCTCCTCATGGGCCTTCCTGCCCTCCAGCAGATCCACACTCCCACCCAGCTTGGTGTCCTCCATGAATTTACCATGGGTAGACTCGTTCCCCTCATCCAGCTCCCTACAAAGATTTTAAACAGGGCTGGCCCCAGCACTGATCCCTGGGGACACCATGGTGGCCAGCTCCCAGCTGCATGTGGCCACCACCACCCTCAGGGCCAGGCCGTCAGCCAGTTCCTAGCCCAGAGAGGATGAACCTGCCCAGGCCCTGAGCTGCAGCTTTTCCAGGAGATGCCGTGGGAGAGGGTGCCAAAGGCTGTGCTGGAGTGCAGGCAGACACAGCCACAGCCTGTCCCTCACCCACCAGGCAGGTCACCTGCCAGCAGAGACCAGGCTGCTCGGGCAGGACCTGCCTTTCCCAAACCCATTCATAGAATGATGCTTGACACTTCTGACTAGTTTTCTTAGCTCTGACTGATCCCAGACTTTGGAAGCATTTAGGGTCAAGCACAAAGGGACCCTAGCTTCAGGATGTGCATTTGCTTTCCTGATGCTAATCTCACACAAAATAAGCTCTCACCCTACAATATACAGGCATAATAATATACCATCATTTTCCTGTTTCAGCTGTTAGTTATCCCAGTTTTCCTACAGATTGCTATCAGTAGTCAATGTTACAATTACTGTTACTGATGTTAGCTGTATATTGAAAAAGAGGATTTGTATTTAGACTGGTTTTCTATCACACAGTCATACACCACTGTAAAAAAAAGCTTTGACTAAAGATCCTGAATCTGAAATAAATTTCAGTAGAACCTCAGTCTTATGATATTTATTATTAGCTTAAGGGAATCCACTCATGGACTGGAAAACAAAGTTCAAAAATTTCAGCTGGGTAAGTTATATGGAAGTTGGAATAGTTGAGTAGAAACAAACAGATGAAAATCTCTTTGTGAGATCAATTACACTGATTAGGTCTGTCCTCTGCAGATATTTTTGGGCTAACATCAGATATGAAAACACATGAGTAACATAGACACACATAAGTAAACTACCTTTTCAGGCATTCACACAGATTTTCAAGTTAATAAAGTTTCTTTGGGTTTTCTTATTCTCAGGTAGTTGTAGGTAACAAAACCATTACAGAAACCTCATTACAGTTTACACATTGCACTATTGCACCCAAGATTGAGGAATCCTTCTGACATGACATTAAAAATTCCATCTCAGTTTTTCAAAGACGATTAATTTCCTGGGGAGTTTTCTGTATTTCTCATCTTGTGACAGAAACAGCTGAGACTGTTCATTGTGCATGGTTGCTCAGATATTATTGAAGATTAATGATGAGAAGGGAAAAATATTATTTTTAATAAAAAAAAAAAAATAAATATGTTTCCTTAATTTTTTTCAATCTATAGATTTAAATTTCAGTTGATGATGCTGGCTGAATTTGAGTACAAGATGGTTTCTTTGTCACTTGTATTATACAAATGGGAAATTTTTCAGATGGTAAAAGAAAGGGGATGAAATTCTATTGATGACACTAGTCACCAAATGATCCATTCCAGCAGCACTGGAAGGAAATCAGGAATTAAGAAGTTAGGGCGATGGGTAGAGGTGGAGGGAGAAGCACTCAGTTGTAATGGGTGAAATCAGACAAGGTCTTTTGCCAGTTTCATAAGGCAGGAAATGGGGATATTGATCATGTCAAAGTGTTTTCTTCCCAGAGCTAAAGTCTTACCAACTACTGAAGGGAGGAAAAAAGGCAGCACTGTAATTACTATACTGCTTTCTATAAGTTTTTAGACTTCATCAATAGTTTGGATTCCACTCTTAAGTTTCAGAACAAAAAAGAAACCACTCTTGAGTAGTTTCAGAGAAGATCTTATGCCTAAGGGAAGAAAGGTGTTTCAAGTTATGACACTGGAAGACATTATTAAATAACAGTAAAAAAACCACCCTCTTTTATACTGTCACCCTTTTTTTTTTTCTTATAGAAATTCTCAAACTCTAAGCTAAGAGTAGCCTTGGGAGAAATAGTGTGAAGGTTTTTTCAGTTTATTCTTTTTAGAGTAGATATCTACCTAGATTCCTTTACACATAGCTGCAAGGTTTGTGCAGAGGAAGATGAAAGAATTATTTTATTTTAGTTACATTGTGGTCCGGTACTAAGCAATTTAAAAGAGAAAATAACATTGTTAAAGATAGGTGAATAAAGCAAGAAAATATGAACTATCTGCAGCCCTTCCTTTCCTTCCCATTCTCCTGCTGAAATGAAAAGCAAGAGAATATGAAAAACAGCAAGGTTTTTGGTTTTATTATTATTATTTCCCAAGGGCAAAAACCTGCAAGTAGAAAATCTGTTTGTGAGGAAAAGAAATAAAAAATTAGGTGGGTAATATTTATTATGAAAGTAGTAAAATCATGGCATCAGCTTTTTCCAACCTTGAGTATCTATAATGAGGCAATTAAGCTACCAGGTAAATCTATCAGTAGGACACAAAGGCATTAACAAGTGCATCCTGGGTACATCCTTATCTCTGTGCAGGGAAAATTTGGGCATGCAGGAGGGAAGGAAA
Source organism: Vidua chalybeata (assembly GCF_026979565.1). Lineage (NCBI taxonomy): Eukaryota > Metazoa > Chordata > Aves > Passeriformes > Viduidae > Vidua > Vidua chalybeata. The sequence goes on along the minus strand of NC_071570.1, from coordinate 4,458,661 downwards.
CAGAACCAGGGTGCCAAAAGCCCTTCCAGCAGCACTGCTGGGTGCCAGGGCTGTGAGGAATGCCATGGCACACTGCCCATGGGAACAGCAAACATCATTTGGGAATTGCAAGGGACAGGACGGTGAACAAAAAGTATGCTCTAGGTATTTCTCACATTAGCACATTTGGTATGTTTTTATGCAGCACAAACCATCACCCTGGGCTCTGTTTCTACAGTAGAAATGATGAATTTGATTCAGGAGCCACTTCATGAAATTCTTCAGCCAGTTTTATGCCTCAGGTCAAACTAGAACAATTACGGTCTCAAAATTATGAGTTTATAGCCTCAATTATGATATTACAGCCTCATTATGTTCTCAAAATTATCCAAGCTTCTTAAGAGTCAGCACAAAGGTTAGCAAGGCTTGAAAATAAATGGTAGTTGCAAAGATAGAAAATGTTCTGTTAAGACAGGTGGTGTTTTCTCCCTTTGGGTGAGGAGGAAAATTTGGATGCTGGAAAGTACTTTTGGAAACCTGCACCAAGTATCCTTATTCAATGAATTGAGCTCTTTTGAACTGAGAAATCTTTCACTGATGGAAAAGGGTGAACAACTGGCCTGTGGAAGACTTGCATCTGTAAGAGCCACTATTTAAATGGAGTGATGCTTTGTTAGGAAAACAGCATGTATTATTGAAAATATTTACTTGTATTATTTTTTATTTTATATTCTTTGTATATATATATATATATATATATATATATGCATATATACAACACAATTTTTCCTTTATTTCATTACATTTCCCCGATATCCTTCACTTGTTATCTGTGCAAGTAAAAAAAAAATCTCAGCTCCCTCTTTCTTCTTGCACCAGCTTGAAAGAAAATAAATGTCATGCAGACACTATGGAGAGAATGGTGGTAGTAGACCAGTCTTTTCTGCTTTACAGACAAACCATGATGATGATGGCACACAAACTGCCCTTGATAAAACAAAAATGTCCATGATACAGAGAAAACTCTCTGTTTAACAGAGAAAGCTCTGTTACACTAAGGTCCCTTTCTTCCAAAAAAACATCCATTGCTCAAAACCTCTCAAAGAATGAATGAGGAGAAAAAAATAATGAGAAGGTACAGACACTAATCTGAATTCTCTCATGGCTTCTTTTCACTGACATTGTGTTAAAGATATTAAAAAACCACAGTCTATTGTACTAAATAATACATTAATATGTTTAGCTATTTTCAAAAAAAACAGCAATGGCTTTGTCAGAGCTCAATTGTAGAACGGCGATCTGACTTTCAAAAGGTGAGTGTTCAGTAATATCAAAACAAATGCCATTGAAGATGTTGCAAAGCTAGAAAAACAGAATTAGGAGGGTTTTCCAAAATCACTAGTGTTTTTGATAAACATCAGCCTTGACCCATTCCCAGAGCCTCTTGAAGCATGCCAGCCTTTCACACCTTGACTAAGATGCTGCTGCCTGGAGCAAGGATCCTTAGTGACCCTGTTACTGTCTGCAAGGATCTGATCAAAAGATCAATGCCATGCAAACAAATAAGGAAATAAACACACACACCTTCACCCCCTCCTATTATCTCTCTATCAAGAAAAGAGATTGAGTCTCAAGATAGCTTAGTAAGTGTTACACTAAGTTTTAGATCGCTTCCCTACTGACATGACAGTCAATAAAATATCAAAAAATATTGTAGCTTCTTCAGTTTGTCTGGCATTGCTTTTGGCCTGATAAACTTGAGGTGTTTTTATTCATTACACTGTCAGTCAGTCCTTGAAAGCTGAGAGATTTCTAACTTCTCCCTTGAAATGTGTCATGATGGATAGAAGATGACTGTAGGCATTCAAATAGGAAACATGGAAGTGGAATCCTCCTCTTCACCGGTGACCCAAACCAAAGTAAAATGGGCTGGCACAGAAACAGGACTTTTGGCACAAAGTCTGATAAGGCTGCTAGTCCTCTCCAAAGAACCATGGCATGGCTTGAACTGAGAGGTCAAGGGTATTGCAAAGTTTGTTTAACCATTTAACAGAATTCTGGTTTTATCACACAAATATCCCCCAGAAAATTGACTTTTTGTAAGATAATTGATACAAATGAAGCAACTGGAAGTCACAGAAGACACATTTATATCTTTCTGCTTAAACACACCAGGAAATTCTGCTGCTCTGAAACTCCCACTTGGAATTGTTGGGACAGTATGGGGTACCTTATTTGCCTGACTCAACTGACATTTTCCCAAATTATTTCAGGGCACAGTGCAGGAGTTAGCATACACAAGGGATGGTGCACAATAGGGAATCTGAATACAGTTACTCTCTTTCAGAGAGTGATGAAGTTTAATACTATGGATATTGACATTTCAGACTGGAATGGCCTGGGAATAGTGGTGGATGTATCTAACCATTTATTAATATGGTTGTGGCCTTAGCTACTGACTAATCCCGTTTTAGCTGGTAGTCTCAAATGAGAAGTGCTATAATTTTACTAAGGTTAGAAAGGTATAATTCCTGTAAACAGGAAATACTACTAAGAGAAAAATCCTGTTGTTTCATTACACAGACATTTGGATACTGATTGCCCAGGAGATGACCCCTCCAGACCACAGATAAGGACTGATGCTCATTTAAAGTTCCTTCACCCAGTTGTGAAGAGGTGTATTTTCTTTAGGATTCTGCCCATACTCTTTGGTATACCCCCAAAGCAAACTATTTTCTCATCATCTTTATGTAGGTTCCATAATTGTGATTCATTATTTAAATAAAAATATCCCCAAAGCCTTCAGAAACTTGTCCAGAAGAGGACACTCTTTATGTAAATGCACTATAAATAGCAAAAATCAAAAGCAGTTGACAAAAATTTCTCACAGTGACATCATTAGGCCTTCTTAAAAATAAATAGATTCTAGAAATATCCAAAGATATATGACATGTAGTATGGCTTTTTTTTGGCCCTTATGATCTCTCTTGATTCATATTCACTACAATCATACAGATTAGGACCCTTACAAATCTTTTCTTTGCAAAAATCAAAAGATTTTCTCATTTCATGCCACACACTCAGAATTTACTAGTTTTTATCGTCTAAGTAGATTTTTCTTTGTATTATTGAATTTTTTAGGACGAATAGAACATCTTTATTTCAGATACTTATCAGGACCAATCCCTCAAAGTATCAAAATGCTGGATACTTGTCCTAAATTATATATGTACCTAAACATTATTTTAATCATTACATACAGCTTATTACCTGTTCTCTTTTCTTTACTATCTTATGACCTCATATGATTGCTAGGACAAAGCCACATTTAACATCTCTTACATTAATTTTTAAGGAACTGAAATTTTAACTCAGCTGTCTGTGTTAGAAGGACTTGTATAGCACAATTTTCACAGTAGGACTAATACAGCAGCAATACATGATAAATATGGTTTAGCACATTGCTTCAACATTTATTTGTTGATGTTGCTGAATATATACATAATATACACAGAAGTGTAGAGATATATGCCACACTGCCATGAAATGAATCAGAGCACTTAATGACAGAGAAAATATAGAAAGTCATATTGTAGCTCATGGTTCATGTAATCAGGGTCATCCAGGCTCTCAAAATTGAAGATTAAGCTTTTATAACTACTATAAATGAGTCAGAAACCTTCAATTAGACACACTAACTTCTTCAATAACATTCAAATGAAAAGTAAGTCTCATTTAACAGTGAAATAGGGGGAAGACTGTGACTGGTGTAATATAGTATAATCGTGAAATATAGGAAAGATAATGACTAGTGCAGCCATTAGCTGAGCGCATTGAATAGCTGAGAGAGAAGGCAGTGGCAATAAGGAACAGAATCTCACCTTCCTGCAGGGCTTTCCATCATATGATCTCAAAGAATCTCACACAATAATAGCAGTGATTCGCACCACTTCTGGGAGGGAGGCTGCCATCACAGCAGCACCTGATTATCCTGCTGGGCATTTAGAGCTCTCAAAGCCTGGGACACTGAATTACCCACTCCCTGAATATTCCTAACACTCCATCTGGCCACCGTGCTTTTTGTTCCTCTCAGGATATATTTTGTTGCTTTTCCCCAGGCTTTTTTTATGAAGAGAACTGAAACTCTCCCTTCACTCTGCACCCTTCAGAGCATGAGCTGAAACAACGAAATTCAGCTATCATAAACTTGGGATGGAATAAGAAGGAGAATCACTAAGGAAAAATAAAGTGGCTTTGACTTGACCATGCAACTCTGAGCACCCAAACAATGGACTATGCTATTGTGGTAGAGAGAGTTTTTTCAAATATCTATTGTAAAATTCTGATTTGTGTGTCAAATTTTAAGACAACAAGGGGAATGATACTTAGTATTAAAAAATGTAATTTACAACTCTAAAGTAACCCTAAATTCAGGGTCTTGTGTGAAAATACAACCCCAGAGTAAGCTGCTCAATGCAAGATTGCATTAAAATTGTATACTGCAACACTTATCTTCCTAATTGGTATGGATATTATCTAGCTCAAAAAGAGTAATTTAAATGATATCTCATCCTGAAGGAACCTGGAGCTGGCTGACATCCCCTCGACGGACTGCACATTTCCTCCAGCACCAAAATGCATGCTGACATCTACTTTCAGAAGCAAATGACCTGAGCTGGGAGCTACTCAAACTCAGTGATCATTCATATGCATATTCCTTTAATTTAGACGTGTTCAAAGTGATAAAATACAGGCACTGTGAAGCAAAGTTACAGCCACCAGGTCTCAAGATATACTGTCTGGACACTAATCTAGTTTTTGCCCTGGAGTGACAGATGCTATCACAATTGAGAGAAAAAAAAAAAATCCTAAATGCCTACAGTAGATATTTGCACAACTATATTCCAACGAGAAAATATGAGTTTAATATTTTTATGGTGTTTCTGCAACCATATGTATATGTATAGACACACAGAAACTTACATATGCTAGCACATCTTTGAAGATATAAATATGGCAAAGAATGTTAACTTTTTGCTGACAATGTATACAGCTTGACAATGCCCAATCAATTCATGCTCGGTGCCCTTTGGCAAATGAGATGCAATTTTTATCCTAAATCAATGATGAATTAATTGACAAGGTGATAAACAAAGGTTGCATCTAATACATCACTGGACCTCTGTCTGTAGAGGGCCTGCAGCTTTGACAAAGTTGCTGCTGTTGCAGTTGTCCAGGACCAAGTTCTGACTAGGGTCTGGGCAAACCTGTCTTGAGGTCCAGCTCATGGTGTGAAAGGTAATGAGGGTCAGGAGGAAGCCACTTGGATTTTGGGTGAACACGAAGTTGGAATCTAGTCTGAATGCCTTGATGAGTGCCTATGTTATAAACACATACATAAATGTATCAGAATCCTTTAATATTGTATTATGTTTCTGCATCAGGGAGCTTATGTGAAATGATTGTGAATCATACCTTTTTTTTTTCCATCTGCTTCCAAAAAAGAAGTTTTTCATATGTTTGACTCAATTCCCAACCAATAAATAAGTTTTAAAAAAAGATTTTTTTTTTTAAATTTGGCTACACGCCAGGGTAACTGAGAGTCATTAGCACAAGTTCTTCTCATAGGGAAGGTCGGTACAAATGTTCTGATATCCAAAACAGAAATAAGATGCTGAAATAATCAATGTCCAGTATTTAATGCAAACCCTTTCAATTGCTACAAAAAAATCAGTTGTGTTGGGAGGGGAAGGGTTTTTTCCTCTTACGAAAACCATGCAGGCATCATAATAAATCCCCCTGCCTTTCCTATCCATTCTAAGTTTTTTTTTTTTTTTAACTTTTTTTTTTGTTTTGGGTGGGGAATTACTTAGTGTGGGTTTTTCTTGTTTTATTTTGTTTGTTTGTTTGTTTTTAAACCAAGAATCCTTGGGCAATTAAACAAACCTATATCCCAGTTTTCTCTTTTTGTCTGTGATGAAGAAAAGAGACTTCCCTTCCTCTTTTCCCAGAACTAAGATTTTGGTCTTTGTCAGTTCATCCTCTCTCCTAGGGGAAAATTGTGAGAAGAATCTATGTAATATTCACATAAACTGTAAGGTTATATAAAGCCAAATCGACTCCTAGAACATATTTTAGGATCCTTAAAAAGCCAAGCCTTTTTTAATCCAGAAATACTTAGTTGCATTTGAATAATGACAAGGAGAGTCTGACAGGAGCCGCAAGTTACTGAGTAAGTGGAGGGGCCAAATTCCCTGTCAGATCTTAAAACAACTTCAAGAATCAAAGTCAAGGAAAATTCTCCAAATCATCTTGCCTACTTCTGCACTCTTGTTACCTCCTGCTTCTAGAACAAAAGAGCTGTCTTTTTTTTTTTTTCCTCCCATGCTGAATTAGTGTGCAATATAGATAATCAATATACAGGCTTAAAAAAAAAAATCCATTTACTGAAGACCTTTAAAATTGTGAAATGAAGGAAATTCAATAGATGATTCAATCTCTTCTGAAAAGGTTTTCCTCAATTTTAGACCAAGGTTGAAATGTATGTTTTCCTTCTGTTTCAAAACTGTCTTATTAAGTGACTTTTGTTAGTCCTTTCTACTGTGTTTCCTCAATTTTCCTAATTATAACATAAAACCAATTTGGAATTAGGTAGAAGGAGTTCTATAAAGACTTTGTAGTGTTTCTGTTGATCTAGATTTGGAAGTGAGATCTACCACCCTTCATCTACTGCTCTTCTCCCTCTCCTGAGCTCCTACAAAGAGTTTGCCATGCCCTGAAAAACAGAATATTGAATTCAGTAGAAAGCAAACCACAAAACCATGCTTTAGAGAGGCGATCCCTTCTCTCAGGATGAGAGAGAATTTCCAGACCTTTGTGCAGTGATGAGGAAGAAAGAAACACACAAAGACCTACACCTCTTTCTCATCAGGGCTTATAGAAAGATCTCCATGCTGCTTGCTCTCTCCTCCCTCACACAATCGGAGGGCACTGGTTATTCCCAGCTCACTGTCAGAGCCCTCAGCAGCAGCCCAACAAAACCATTTTGCCAAAGGCAGCTGAGAATGACTCACCGCTCTTAATTCTTCTAAATTTAGCAGATTACATTCCCCATTCCCAGCTCAACTGTCTGCTTTTGTGACATCTACTCATGCCATGTCTTCCAAGGCACTTCATGAGAAGCAGTCCTGAGGCTGAGGTAGTAACTGAGGTTTCTTCAAGCTTCATATTCCATCATCATCTCTCCACTTACTGGACACTCTCTGGGGTATATATAAATAACTAGTCTTCCTCTGACAGTGCCAATTTGGTTTGGGAATTACAATCTGGTCGATAAACTCGTGGGACAAGCATATTAGCTCTCAGCCTTAGAGTAGTTTTATACAAGTCTGGTGAGGAGCCGCTGAAGGAGCTGGGGGGGCTCATCCTGGAGAAGAGGAGGCTCAGGGGGTATTTTCTGGCTCTGCACAGCTCCCTGACAGGAGGGGACAGCCAGGGGGCAGGGGGTGGGCTCTGCTTCCAGGGAACAGGGACAGGATGAGGGAAATGGCCTCAAGTTGAACCAGGGGAGGTTTAGATTGGATATTAGGGAAAACGTTTTCACTGAGAGGATTGTCAACAATTTTGAAGAGGCTACCCCAAGAACAAGAGGTGGAAATGCCATCCCTGGAAGTGCTCAAAAAACATGTGGATGTAGTACTTGAGGACCTGGTTTAGTGGTAGACATGGCTGTGTTACATTAATGGTTGGACTCGATCTTAGAGGTCTTTTCCAACTTAAATGGTTCTATAATTCTGTGAGTGGTTACAGAAAATGCTAGCATCACCATGGAGAAAAAAAAAAGTGTCAGGAGATGGGAACCTGGCAGCACTATGTGAACAAAGCTGCAAGTAAATGGGTGTTACTAACATTGCTCTGGTAAAAATGCAAAAAGCAAAGTTCACAGAAATAAAATATTTTGACATTATGATCGTGCTAAAGCAATACTGTGAAGAAATAAGGAATACAAACTGGAATGTATTGAAAAACTCAAAGCTTGCTGTGCAGCAACAACCTCACTTCACAGAACTAAAGGACAGACATCTAAAACGTAGCTGTTACCTTAAAATCCTGTTATAGATGATGTGACTATACTGTAGGTACCTCTGAGAGTAATCATTCTCACTTGTCCTAAGCTCCTATTTAGATAAACCTTTATCTGAAGGTGCTTATAATTGTTAACTGAGCCTGGGTGACCAGGATAGAGTCTGATTTCCAGTATGAACTTTTAGTTAAGCTGTATAAAATAAATGTTACCATAAGAGTTCATTTCAGTTAGTTATATTACGGCATCTTCTCACTTCATCCCCCCACCCCCCCCCCCCAGTCACATGTGAATATCTGCTGCAGACAGCTATAAAACATGACAAAGGATCGGCAAAAACCCTGCTCTCCCCTGAAGCATCAGCTGGAGGCCAGGCAGGATGACAGCCATCATCCCCAATGGCACCAGACATCCTTGTGGGGCAATGGAACTGAGCTTCAAGTGTCACTGTGCTTGTCAGATTCTGCATTATGGTTATTGTGTTTTCCAACACCAAGCATTGTAGCTTGCTGCTGGAAAAAATGGCAAGCTTTTGCAAGTATTTTTAAGACGTGAATTTCCAAGCTTGCAAGATGGCAGGAAGTTAAGGCCAGACTTTGAAGCTTTACCTTTCTACTTAGATGAAGAGTCACTGCCCTGAGCAGTTTGACAGAAAGAGGGAGCAGACAAGCTGGACAAGTCTTCAGAGGTTAATGCTTTGCTCAGTTAAATTTATGTATGGAGCTTTGGTAGCTGTTTTAGTGGACTGGATAGCCCTCTTAAGGCCAGAAACTCATAGAGCTGGTGATGTAGCATCTAAATAAAGCAGATAGAATTTCCTCTTTCAGTTCTCAGGGGCAAAAGATACTCAGCTTAGTGTCAATTTGGTATTAACCTCCCAAAGAAGAATAGAGATGACTTCAGAGGTTATATTTCTGGATCAGCTACAGTTTCAGTTTCTGATTTAGCTTCTCTCTTCTTGCAATTTCCTGTGATGTGCATGTAGATAACAATACTTAACTATTTCCCAGGTCTGTTTTGAAGGTAAATTACTAGATATTTGTTAAGAGCTTTGAGGCATTTATGATTATAAACTGAAAATTACATTCTCCTACCTTGCTGCCATTAAGGTTTATTATTTTTTTATAGCTCTACAGCATATTTTCTTTTCAGAATATTGAATAGTATCCTAATGAAAGCAATATAAATGAAAGACAGACTAGTGTCATGCTTCTTCAGTAACATTTACAAAGAAACTGTAATTCATGCTGGTTGAGAAAAAAAAAATCTTGTCATTCTTTTTTAAAGATAAAAGCTATCTTTAAATCAAGGCTCTGTCTTTATATGAAAGTCAGGTATTTCTGCAACAGGTTGCCCAGAGAAACTCTGGGTGACCCATCCCTGGACATATTAAAGCCAGGTTTGCTGGAGCTCTAATCAGCCTTCTAATAGTGGAAGGTCTCCCTGCCCATGGCAGGGGGTAGGAAATTAATGATCTTTAAGCCCCTTCAAACCTAAAACATTCTATGATCTGTTTTTTGTCCCTCAAGAAGAGATTTGCTTTTACATACTTTTTTTCCCTCCCTCTCTTCCCTCTTGTCCCTTTCCATCTTTCCCTTCCCCTCCTCTCCCTCCCCTAGACAGCCATGAAAATTCAATGTCTTGGGAGACAAATCCACTTATCAACTTAAAAATAAACTTCTGAGTCCACCACGTGATCCTCCTATACATCTCACTAAGGGACCTATAGGGTACCAAGAAAATACGGAGTTTTCAATTTAGGACTTAAGAGGCCAAGGTAAATAATGGGTTTGACACAAAGCTATCTGTAATTATGTTGGTGTCTTGCACAAAAAGCACTTTGTCTCTTGCCATCAGCAGGGATCTAGAACCACAGAAACCAACAGGTAGAAGAACAACCTACAAAATGGTTGGGTTTCACAGGGTAAAAAAGTTCTTCATTCTTGGTTACTTGATTTACTACACAGAAAACATGCTGGAGAACTTCAGAAATTCCTCCCCAGAAAAACTAAATCCTTGTGTATTTCTACAGTTATTTGAGTCCAGGAACCCGTCCTTATTTAATACTACTGTTGATTCAATTACAGAGCTGATTTCCCTTATGATAGGAAAAAGATGTTTTTGAGCTGTGGGGTTGGAACATGTACAGAAGAGAAATTGTATCTCTTAAGAGTTACATTTAGATGCATTAAAAAACCACAACAACACAAACCAATAATCTATTTTTGAACCAGATGGCAAGTCCTTGCCATACTGGAGGGATCAAGGAGATCTGCAGCTTCATGAAGGTGAGTGCAGCTTTTTTGAGTGAGGGCATGTGTCTTGACATGCCTTGGACTTTTGCTTCTGGGGCTGTTGTCTAGAGTAATAAATTGAACGTGTCAAAGAATGTTTCCAGACAATTCACTTGTCTCTACACTAAATTTTTAGGACAGTCTCTAACACATTTTTAATCTGTGGCAACAGGCACTTTCCCAAACTATTTCTGGGCACAGGAGAACACCTGTAGAAGACCAGAGCCACATCCAACAGGCAGTCTGACTGCCATCACCTGGCTGACCCTGGGAGAAATCCCTGATGTAGATGCAGGTCCTCCCATGTCAGTTGGAGTCATAACCAGGATCTGATCAGGGATACATGCAATTATTCATACAGATGCAGTTTCATTGTTCAATTTGGAAATGGCATTTTTGCCTAATTCATGCTCCTGGGAATAATTTTTTATTCAAGTGAAGAAATCTGAGCCAGAAGGGGGCTAATGAGTATCTCTGACTTTCCTTTGTAAAGAATTGGGATGATGTCCTTGACCAGTGCAGATTAATGTGACAATGTGGTTAGGGGAAGTTGCACTAGATGAAACAGCACCATTTCAAGAGCTTCTAAACATTAAGGGTGGCACATGGGTCGGACTCCAAAAGGAAGAGAAGCCTCATCCACACATAAGCATTCCTTCTGAATGCTTGCTAACAATCCCCTGGTGTGTTGGTGGCTGGCAGCAAGAAGTGGCCAGCTCCCTTTGACGAGCTGTAAGAGACACTGGACTTAAGAGAGGTGGTGACATTTCTGAAGATTTGCCAAAATATTGCCAGTTTGACCTAAGCAGGACTGCCTGCTGTTGTGTGGTATATGGCCTGAACCTGAACATGGTCAGAATCAACCTGTTGTCCATGCCAACCTGCCCCATCCTCTTTCCTTTTTTAAACATAAGTCAATGGATTCTTTCACTCCAGTTTCTTCAGTCTAGCGTTCACCGATTCTTCAGCTTGGTCATCTGCATTTACCACACTGCTTCTGTCTGAAGCAGTGGTGTGATGAAGAATAGCTTTATTTCTACAGTCTGGAAAGCTCAAGCACTTGGGTGAAACCAGGATGCCTCCTATGTCACGTAGCAATAATAAAACATAACTGCATTCTTTTATTATCCCTCCCAAGAGGTTGTTGTAAGTAGCAGTCATGATAGCCCATAAGTAGGTCTAGATTAAAAAAAAACAAAATTACCCCAAACAAACAAAAAACACAAACAAACAAACAAACAAGAAAAAAGAAAAAAAACAACAACCTTCCCCCCCCAAAAAATACAAAACAAAACAAAAAACAAACAAACAAACAAAAAAAAAAACCAATCAAAAAACGAACAAAAACCAACAGTAATTCCTTTTCTTCAAGGGCAGGAGACAAACTGATGTACACTCAGCCCCTCACTTTCAGAGGGCAATAAACTCAAAGTTGGCAGCTACAAAAAACAAGCTTTCTTTATTTTCCAATTTTAGAGTTCTTGGGCCACAATAAACCGGCAGTTTCAAGTCTTCTGTATGATCTTTAGTAACAATAAAACATACCTCTAGCCTCCCATAAGGATAACGCTGGGAATTCCTAAGCTCTCCAGACAGCATAAAAGATTGCTCTTCCTGTAACGGTTTTGAAGTAATAAAAGCTACTTTTATCAATAGTGTCTGTGACAATAGACGACATATATCTCAGGCTGCCTTTTATGCAAATGATGTTCACTGTTCTGCTGCACAGATTTCATCTGACCTGGGGGCTGGAACCAGCATGGATGGACAGTAGTCGTGGAAACTGGCCAGACCTCTGGGTTTCCTGGCATTGCTCTTATGATGTCAGATAGTGGTATGTTCCAGTCAGTAATCAAATATTCTTTGAATACTATAGATCATGAATACTTTCAATGATTAAAATGTATCAGACATAGAGTATTTTTTGCTTTTTATTTCTATGAAATACATTTTATTTTGCTTTGTGATTAGTTTGTCTCAGCCTGTCAGCATGTTTACAGTCCCACTGATGTGTTTAATGTTCACACTTTATTAGGAAAGAACATCTTGAAAATCCAATTTTCAAGACTGAGGTAAATAAAGCAAAAAGAAGATCTAAAAAAGTATATTACTTGGAATCATTTGACCACAAGGTTGAACAAAAAGGGCACTGGAATAGTTTAAATTATGGTGCTTGGGGAAACCAAAGACTTCCTTCAAGAAAAATTGTGTGCTTCATTGCAGCACTTTAGACTTGCATATAGGACAAAAGAAACACTGTTTCAGGATGGCACATGTTGGTAGTTAAAGTTATGTTGCCTTCCCATATGAATTATTGTTAACAATAGCAGCAAGAAAACCATATAATGCCACATCCAAAATGGAAGGATTCTAATATTATGACCTGAACATTTGCATTTTAATTGCACAAACAAGTGAATCAGATTTATTATGTAATTGAATATATTGTCTATTAGTAACAGCACAGGTAAAACTTGGTCTTAATTTCACGCTATTATACCAGAGTAAATCTCAGAGTCTTTATTTAAATTCTAATTCATTCAATAATTTCCTAAAATAAATGACCCATGAAAGCTTTTTCTATTTTTTTCTGTTCATTTTTTTTTGTGGAGCTTTAAAAAAAAAAAACAAACTGAAATTATTCATCGGAAATTTTATTTACTTTAGTATTGTAACTATATTTTTGCATGCCTTCCAGCTATGGTAAATCAGAAAATTAGTGTTGAACTACAGAGACTGAAGAATAAACCATAAACAAACAGTGTAAAACATCCATGAGTGCTATGTAAAATATCTTTCTACTGAGCCTCTTCCCGGAAAACTGGAGAATCTTCTTAGCAATTCCATTATGTTTTCACTCCCATATCAATATTTACTGTTAGCAGAAAGATGCACTTTCTCTGTTTGTATTAATGTTTTTATGGTTTGTCATTAATCTTATAAGGAAAACAATCTTATGAAGCAGTTTCTGACGTGGCAACATCCCAGTCTTTCAGCAGTAGGACGCAACACCTTTTCTGCCTTCAAAGGATCAGATTTTTGTAGAGCCAAGGGCAATTGATTTTGGTTTCTGTACTGAGGAAAAAAAAAAATCATGCAGCAGAAAGTACCTGTGAAGCTACTGGTAATGTGTGAAGCCATATCCATTCAAACACTTAGAACCTGAAAAAACATTAACTGCACAGGACCAACCGATGCATATGAAATACTTGTTTTCTTCTGCTTCTGGCAATAGATTTTGGAAATGAAAGGCTGTACTTCTAAAGAAAATTAATTTAGTTTAGTTTTTTTTTTTTTTCTGAAAGATCAACATTACTCATGAAGTAAAAAATTAAAATTAAGGAATCCACTCCTCTTTTCTATGATTTTTTGTCTAAATGAGCTGCTAATATCATGCCCTAAAAATAGGCAGTAAATCTCAATCATATTTTTATGTTGTGACTTCCAAAGAAGCATTGAAAATGGATAGATGTGACTGTTGTCAGGAAGGCTTTGAGAAAATGAGTCAATATGCATTGCAGAACTTAGTTCAGTTTTGCCTTTCACTGTCTTCCTGTGCTGAATGATGTGCAGCTAATATACCAGAAGGAAGGGATGCCACACTGAGGGATGTAGGCAAACTTGAAATATGGGTTCACAAGAACTTCATGAAGTTCAAGAAGACCAAGCAAGGTGCTGCAACTGGGCTGATGCAATCCCAGATATCAAGATTGGGAGAACTCATGGAGAGCAGCCCTGCCAAGGGGGACTTGGACCTGTGAGGGAGGAAAAGCTGGATGCACCCTGATCCTGAAATCCCCCATTTGCTGGGCTGATTCTCCAGCATGGGGGTGGTGGGAATCCTGCCCTGGTCAGGTGAAACCTCACCTGAAGTGATGTCTCCAGATCCATGGTCCTCAACACAAGAAATAAATGGACCTCTTAGAGCAGGTCTAGAAGAGGCCATGCTCCGAGGACTGGAGAACCTTTCCTATGAAGACAGGCTCAGAGAGCCTGCAGAATAGAGCGCCTGGGGTAGAATTTAGAGCCCCTTCCAGTGGCTGAAGAGGGCTTATAAAAAGGATGGACAGGAACATTTTATACAGGAAGATGGTGACAGAACAAAGGGGAGATATTGAGGTTCATGTTTTATGTTTATTTTATTGAGTTGATTGTTAAATGGTCCATTCCATTATCCCCCATGTTTTCCCAAGTTGGTTTCTTCCTAAGTTGTGCCCTCCCTTTCATCTGTCCCTCAAGGTATTCCTTCCCCTTTTTCCAGACCCTTCCCTGCCTATCAAGGCAACTCTGCCCCTTGTTCCAGAACATTCCCTGCCATTCATTACCTGGATCAATTCCCCAACCAAGGTTTCTCTCCTCCCCTTATCCTGGTTGGTTGTTACCCCAGAACTCCACCTCTAGTTTTCTCTATTGGTTCTCATTTTGTGTCCACCCTTGCTTTTGCTTTGCTTTAAAAACCCGTGCACAAAGGTGCTCGGGGCTCTCCTCGTCCTGGCCCCTCAGACCTCATTAAATTGTGTTGGAACTTCACGACCAGAGAGACTCCTCTTTATTCTTTGCCCAGTCCCTGCCCTGTCATGTAGGAGCACCGTTTCTCTACCACTTCTCTGGATAGAGCTTTGTCAGCTCTAACGTTCTGCCTGTGGCTTCACCCCAGCCAAGGCAGCTCCCCACACTCGCCGCTCCACTGGAGTAATAGAGAGCTAGCCCAGGTTCCGGTGTGTAGTGGCAGGGAAGTGGTTTTAAACTGGAAAGGGCAGGTTGAGATTAGCTGGAGATCATTTACTCAGAAGGTGATGAAGCAATGGAACAGGTTTCCCAAAAAGGCTGAGGATTCCCCAGCCCTGAAAGTGTTCATGCCCAGGCGGGATGGTGCTTCGAACAATGTGATCTTGTGAATGACATCCTTGTCCATTGCAGGGGAGTTGCAACTACATGATCTTTAAGGTCTCTTCCAACCCAGAACAGTTAGGATTCTCTGATTATATGATTTATAGGTGGAGAAATGGCTGAAAGGAAGTAATACTGAAATACCTGTTAGAGCTTTATTAAATATCCATTCATGGTTGAATGGGAAGCACTTAAATTCTGTTAATGATCAATGGATTCAATCATAGAACAACAGAATGATTTAGGGTGGAAGGGACCACTACGGTTCATCTGGTCTTACTCTCTGCTCAAAGCAATTAGGCATGTTATCCATCTATCTATCCACATATACATAATTTTTTTTTTCTCTGTTGGTTCACTATGTGTGCAAACAAGCACACACTAACACAGAGTTTCTAATATAATTCCAAGAAATGAAACAGACTCTCAGAAATGAAAAAAAAAAAAATTGAAATTTAATATCATGGCCTTTACCTTTATTGATTAAATATCCAGATTAGATGGCTTAATTAGATAGTGTAGTTGTTATGTGTGCAAACTGGGAAATATACATGGTCTGCAGAGATCATCATTAAGCAAGTCTTTCTGTTCTATCCCTCTAAATTAATGTATGGTTTATATAAATGGTTCACAGAGAGAAATTTGTTAATTATTCATGTGGGAGATTTTTTACAATCCCTGTGGCAATGAGGTTCAGAACAACCAATAAAATGCAAAGGCATCTGTTTTAAATACAGTAATGAAATAATACTATCATTCATTTGGAAAAAAAAAAACATTAATTCACTACCTTAAATCTTTATATAAAAACTTTTAGATATTTTCAGAAAGAGATTCTGTCATTCTTGCAAAAGCTGTGGTCAGGATGTAACATTTACCAGATGATGCTCCCAGCCCCACATTACTGAATCACTTGAGTTAGGTTACAGAAAGAGACCCTCCTGGCTTTAAAATCTGTTCATCCATGAATATTCTTCAACAGGGGAGGTCAGCAGCCACTCAGAACACAGAGTTTAATTGCAAATTTTAGATAAAGGCCTTTTCCCAAATATGTCATGCTCTGGTGATTTAATGTAATAGATTCATGTCCAGTAATGAAGTTTTTTCCCATGACAGTGAACTATGAAGTTATTCAACAGAATTTTAAAAAATAGACCACCAGCCTTATAAATTAGGGTGGCAGGCTTGTACCAAGCTTTATCCTCTACATCTAATGTTGTCTAAGAATATCAACAGTGAAATTTTGCTTCCAGCTTTTAAAGTAAAATTTTTCATTCTATGAAATTAAAAAATAAAAACCAAAAAACAACAAAAACTTTAGAAATAGCACAAACAACCAAAAAAAAAAAAGAAAAAAAACTCCTATAAAAAGCAAAATGAAAGAGCCCATGTGCTGCTGCCCTTAGTGATACAGAATATTCACTTATTTTGTTAATGCATCCTAATGCATGTCTGTGCTTGGATCTGGATTTACATCCTGTCTGTATTCTGTGTGCAGCTCTTAGGGGACAGGGGGAACATCACTGGTGTCCAGTCACCAATACAATGCACTCCCTCTGTCCTCACAGCAGTGTTGTGTGATCACAGTTCATCTGGGATTTTTGTGACAAAAGTTTGATATTGCCCAGGGAAAGGGTAATTTGGATTTTAGACTCCCAGAGATCATGCTGCCTTACTTCGGAGAGAGTAATTCAAGCCATGGTCATCTGTCAGTATTATGTGGAAAAGCACTGCTGGATCAGGGTTAAAATCAGATGCTTTATCTGCCTATTTCAGTGATTCACTTCAAGTGCCATACAATTTGCACCCAAACTGGATATACTATTGTGCAGAATAAACTGATTCTTTCTAGCTAACCTCACACTTACTCTCTGATTCCTTCTTCCTCAGTAATTTACTGATAAGGTTTTTTGCCTGTCTTTGGAAACAGATGAGATCAAATACAAAAGAGAAGCAGAGGAAAGGAAGTTCAAGATAAGGGAAATGTCTAGATCCAACCCTATGGCAAGTAATTCTCTCAAGGTACATCCACTTCAGGCATTATCTATCTCCATTTAGCAATGGAGAAGTTGTTACTCGGAAGAGTGTTAAAAAAAGTAATGATAATTCAATAGCCAGAGCAGGAAGAGCCATGGAGGAATTCTCCCTTACCTGGAGAAGCCATTTATTCCAGTAGGAAATCCAGACAGGTCTGACATAGCTGTATTTTGCACAAAATACATGCTGGTACAAATAACCATGCAGCACCAAGTAATAGTGCCTTGGAGCGGCAGGAGCTCACATGAGATTTCTGCACTGATAGGTGGAAATGCCACAGTGAAGTCATAATTAAAGCAATGGAAAGGAATACATTATAATTAACAAAATTATGTGTGGCCTTCAGAGCTCTGCCTGTGTTTTTGGAACTGTGCATGGTTTTTAACTGACCACACAGTTCATTATCTACACATGCATGAAGAATTTTTCTCCTCATTCTGTATAAACTAGTTTTCTGAACTTATGTCGACAAGGACTTCAGACTTCCTCCTTAATTTATTCAGCAAATTTCACATTTTTTACAGAAGATGTATTGAATCTCAGGGCCTGGGATTTGATTGATCCTAATGTAGAGGCAATATGTTACCACGTTGCAGCAATGTCTGACAGGCATTTATGTACTTTAAAAGGATAAGGGCTACAGCTACAGAAGTCTGTGAAATGCCTGAAGGTCATGTTCAGAGAAGAAATGCAAAATAGAGAAAGCCATTCTACTATTAAGAAAATAGAAAATAGTGATCTATTCCAGAATAGAAAAGACCAGATATGGCCTGATCCAAGGCTCACTTAATAGGATGGGAGTCAGATAATTATGAATTTATATTAACAACATAAGAAGGGCAGCAGAGGGATTCAATTATTATGCTTAATTGGTTAGGGAATACCAAAATGTGCTGTACTGCATTTTTTTGGGGGATAGTATTAAATAAACATTAAGAAAAATTTATTCAGATAAGAATCAAGAGGGTAAGAAAAAGAGCGTATCTGGTGAATTTTAAGACAGTGATTAGTTATTCATGTAGATTCTAGGGGCCATTAGCCTGAGTAACATGTTAGCTTTCCATTTCAATGATTACATTTTGCTTAGTGAAAGTATTAATATTTTTATCAATTAGTTATGACATTTCATTTTAGTCTGTCTCCTAATATGAGTAGTTTAAAGTGTTCCTGTAATAGTGAATAAAAAGTAAGTAAAGACAAGTGCATGTTATAGAAATATATAAGAAAATGCCTTTTCACCTCTACAGGAACTGACCATATTTGGATTACTGAAATTTAGCCTGAATCCTAGGTTACTTTTCTGTGATTCTATATTCTGAAGAGAAACTGCATTTCAGTTATAAGTGAAATTGTTATTATTAGATGGGCGTATTACTTATGTCACTTGCTCATTGTAGGTGAGCTTTCAACTGTGACTTAAGTAATATTTTGAGTTACTGAAACATTTGCAAACAGTTTGAAAGATTCTGCAAACTATATTTAAGGATTTCAAAGCCAAGTTAAAGATGCACGTGCAAGGAACCCATTCATCTCTGGGTATCAGTAGTTTCAGATCTTCTGAGCAGCATTAAAATCTCACTGTTTATTCAAACATGTTTTTATAGACTGAAATGTACATTAATTAAATCACAGCCTTGTTTCTGCCCTATGGAGCTTGTGCTGATTTGTCTTATCTCTTCTCATGCCTGAAATAAGTAAGGTGCCAGAAGCTTTTGAATGCTGATGCTTGGGCTGAGTTGTCTGGCTTAGGAGTGATTTAGATGCGGAGTGCTCAAACCTCCATCCTGCCAATGAGGTGTGTGAGTGGTGTCTCCACCTCTAGAGGCAAAACACCTCAGGGTTACAGCTGGACAAAATCTAATATCACAGGGCAACATGGGTCTATCCTCAGTAATAATTTCACCTGGATTTTTACCAACTTTTTTTAAGGACAAAAATCTGTCTGAAAGCCAGTAGAATTCTTGCTTCAGTGCATAGTTTTATGAACCAATTAGTTATTTGAAGCGATTGCTTCTGAAACTTTTTAAATTTTTTTGTTGTTGTTAAAATGCTTTGCCAGTGATGCCGCAGAATATCTTAAAGGTCTGCAGTATCTGTTCCCTAACTCTTCCACCTTAAGCAAAGAATGTTTTGAATAAAAG
The DNA here is from genome assembly GCF_026979565.1 of Vidua chalybeata. NCBI lineage: Eukaryota > Metazoa > Chordata > Aves > Passeriformes > Viduidae > Vidua > Vidua chalybeata. The sequence continues at coordinate 4,439,237 of NC_071570.1, read as the reverse complement.
AAGAATTTAAATCATCTATAGGCAGTCTTCCTTATCTGGTGCTTAGATGTGATACAGAAATCATCTAAAGGAAGTGTCAAGGAATATCCCTATAGGCTGACCAAAACTAGCACAGAATTTTTTTTGTAGAATTTTTATCTCCTCCACTACTACATCCCTTGAAAATCAGTAGTACCATTCAATGACTGAGATGTAGTTCAAGCCAAAAATCCATAAGCAAAGCATCAGATGACAATTGTATAAACCTACACCACAGTAATCAGTAGATGTCTGAAAAATTCAAAAGGGATACACATAAAAAAAAAGTGCTGTGCCAAAGGCTTTATTCACTATCTAATAAGAAAACCACTCTGGCCAGTTATTGAATTTTATTACTATAAAAGGGCTTATTCACTGCATTATGCTTTGACTGCTCAGAAAACGTGTTTCTGTCAGGTTACTGAGCTGGCCACCATGCTGCTAAATCATTTAATGTGCTCAGTTTTACTCTTGAAGTAAGTGAGGTAAAGTTCCACGGGGCATGAAACAAACACAGCAGTAGCACTTCAGCTTTAATAGTGTCTGACACCCAGCCCAGCTTGCCACCCGTTCTTCACAGCTGGAACACAGCTGGTCCAGAAGGAGAGGCAGGACAGGATATTCTTAGGCTGAGGCAACAGCAGCCTTCCCAAGAACCTGTCGAAGTGAGCACTGGGATTGCTGCTGGACATGATCTCATTCAATATGACACTGGGCAAGTCTGAAAGACGAAAGCACACTGAACCCTTGCAATAGCTGTTGTCTAATGTTTAGGGAAAATCCAGGATCAGCTCAGTGACACTCTGGCTGTACACATTACCAGCTCCCTAGCAGCTGAGAGTTTACTTTAAGCTCTGATTTGATTCATATAAACTGCTTGAAGCCAATTAACACAATGTAGTCACAATAGTGAGGGGAGTGCTCTACCTCCAGCTATGTGTGCTGACAGCTTGCTAAAGGGTTACAGGAAGGAAGGAAACCTTGGTTTAAATTTGGGTCAACTTCTTACCATCTAGCACCATCGACCGCGCTTCAGTGGGGTGCAGTGCTGACATAAGTATTTACCTACTTTGATGTCCACATTGTACATCTGTGCAACAGACAGAGGAGCTGTTAAAAAAAAAAAAAAGAAAAGAAAAAAAAAAAAAAAAAAAAAAAAATAAATAAATTGTAATTTATTGAGATTTATGCACAGGGTAAAGCTTGCATGGGGACTCAGGTTGTTTAGCTGTCTCTCTTTGGTGGAGTCTGTTTCCATCCCAAGAGTCCCTGAAACAACAGCTTCTGCTGGATGGGGCAAAATTCCTCAGCTCTTACACCCATTCCACAGCCCTGCATTACTTCCCCCAGACAATGATGATGCTTCATTACACATAAACTTAAGCCAAATACAAAAAGTCTCCCAACTGCCTTAGCCATGTACAGAACACTGCCTTATGTGGCCATTCCTGCACCTGCAGAAACAGCTTCTGCTGCTGACTTAAAAGTGTCTTTTCTAAGTACATTTTGGCCACTTCTGCATTAGGAAAAGATTGCATAGACTTGTTCCTTCTTGTTTGGAGGACTCTGAGCTATTTCCTCGTTCCAGAGTCTTTAATGTAATTTAACAACCATTGCACCGTGCTAACTTGAACACCTACAATATCCAGTGAAACCAAGACTGAAACACAAAAACAAAACGCAGTGAATCAATCCCTTTATCAGGTTGAACTATTCTTTGCTCCATCTGTCCTTTTTCTTTATCTCATTTTAACTGTTCTGCTGTTTATCACATTCCTTCCCAAATCTTTCTCCTCCTACATGTGAACCTCCAAGAAGACACTTCAAATATAGCTGTTTTATATAAAATTATAATCATGTTCCGAGAGGTTCATTTACTCTTTTAGTGATCTGTTAGTTAAAGAAATGCAGTCCCTATAGTCTAGACAGACAATTAACCCTGGTAACCCCAGAATACATGGTTAGTATTCCCCTGCATGAACCAAGAATAACTTAATTATAAGTTCAGCCCAGGAAGTGGCTGCCTATTGGTAACAATGTTAGTTCTTCTCCATGGTAGTTCATAAAAAGTCTTTCTCAAAATAGTTTATGAAGTAAAAATGTATCTATATATCCCAGAGGAAAAGGGAAATTATTAGGTTTAAGTAATGATGAAAAGACATACTGGAGTGAGGTTTCAAATAGATGAGATAGCTGATGTGGAAGGAAATGTGTGAAGAATATTTTCATATGACATAGACTGGAAAAAAAGAAGCTTATTAAAAAATATTTTTATTTCTTACTATTAGAGCCTAAACTTATGAAATTGTTCAAATATATCTGAAAATATTTATTTTAATTCCTAATCAATTAATTTGATTAGGAATTAATTAATCCTGTTTTAATTCCTAATCAATTAATTTGGTTTTATCTGTCTCCTTCAACATGAATTTTCCTTAAATATGGATACCCTCCACATGTATTTGTCTAAAAATATTTTTGAAAAATGCATCAAATGTAATAGATTTGTCCTGGTAGCCAAATATTCACATCCTACTTAAATTTAGCATTATAAACTGAGTTTTTATTGTTCCTATATTTGATATACTGAAACAGTAAGGTATATCTAGAGGCTTGTTCAGGTCTTCATCAAGTTCATATCCCTGGCTTGTGTTTGTGTGGCCAGACTTTGGTGGCAAGAGGGGTACAGGGGTAGCTTCTGTGAGGAGCTGTCAGAAGCTTCCTCCATGTCCAAGAGATCCACTGCCAGCTGGATCCAAGACAGACCCTGTGCTGGCCAAGCCCCGAGCCCATCAGTGATGGTGGTAACACCTCTGTGGTAACAGATTTAAGAAGAAAAAGAATTTATTGCGTGGATGTAGCTGTGCTCAGAGAAAAGCAGGGTGAGACCATGTGCGAGGAGCAGCCCTGCAGACAGCCAGGGCAGTGCAGGAGGAGGGGCAGGAGCTGCTCCAGGCTCTGGAGCTCAGATTCCCCTGCAGCCCCTGGAGCAGCCCATGGTGAGGCAGCTGTGCCCCTGCAGCCCAGGGAGGGCACGGGGGAGCAGGGATCCACCTCAGCCCATGGAAGAAACCCACTCCAGAGCAAGGGGATGCCCAAAAGAGTGCTCTGAAAAGTGGAAAGTGGGAGCAGAGTCCTGACAGGAACCTGCAGACCCACAGAGAGAGGAGCCCAGTTTTGCTGCCAGGACTTGTGACCCCATGGGGAACACTGCAGCAGCTGTTCCTGAAGAACTGACCCTGTGGAGAAGAGTCGCACATAGGAGCAGTTCACAAAGAGCTGCAGATTGTGGGGAGAACTCTGGCTGAAGTCTGTGGGGGACTGCCGGCTGTGGGAATGACCCCACACTGGAGCAGCAGGACCTTCTTCCTTGAGCAGCATCAGGAACATGTGATGAGGTGACCGTAACCCTCCTTCCCATCACCCTGCACTGCTGAGAGGGATTACCTAGAGCCCAGGAAGGAGGGAGGGGTGGGGGAAGGCGTTTTCATGATTTGTTTTCCTTCTCATTATCCTGTTCTAATTTTCACTGGTAATAAATTAATTAACATTCCCAAGCTCCGCCTGGTTTGCCATGATGGTAATTGTTTCCCCATTCCTACCTCAACTCATGAACCTTTTGTTACACTTCTCTCCCTTGATCACTTGCAGAGGGGGGTGAGAGAGTAGCTTTGGTGGGCACCTGGCATCCAGCCAGGGCAAACCCACCACAACCCTTTAAAAGTGGTAAAAATCCTTAACTATATAGGGAGGCTGAAAGTTTGCTATATAGGTACTTGAAGTTAACTAGGATCTGCATAAAAACGTTCAAATGTTTTCCCTAACAAATGAACTCCATGCATTATATGACTTACATAACCTACATAGCTTAGACATTCTGGAAACCACTGAAAACTGAAGCACAGATTCAAAATGCTGTGCAAATTATCTTTAGAAAATGTGGAGAACAAAAGGAACCTCCATATCCATGGTTAGCCAAAGACTCTGGTTCTCATTGGAGATAACAGATGCTATGTGTCAGTACTCTGTGCTGAATAGTATATTAGCTAAAATAATTAATATAATGTTTATTAATATACCTTTAAAAAGTATTTGATGTACTGAGTATAAATTGAAGCATATTTTCCATGAATGCACCTAAGATATCTAACTATGCATTTGCAGATACCCTGACAGTAGGAAAGGAGATTAAACACATGGAACACATCAAGAGAAGGATGATGAGATGTGATACAAACCCTGAGCCTTAGAAACCATCCTTTTCATTCAAGCCTGTCCAAATTCTGCACAATGCATGAGAAGGTGAGTAGCTGTGAAGATAAGCCTAAATCACCAAACTTAGTGTTAGTTTGCCTCATGTAAGCTTTGAAAATAATGCAGTCTGTCAAACTCATTCAGAAATGAGTTCCCTTTACTCTCAGACAGGTCATAAACCAGGTGATTATTTAGTGGAAACCTAATCAGCAATGGGGCATAATACTTTAATTTCTGATCTTTCAATGAAACGTTGTCTGTTTTACTCAGTCAACACTTGTAAAAAGTATTTAAAACACTCTGACATGTTATCTGTGCAAAAAGGTGCAGAATATCCTAATCTATGTTACAGTTCTGCATTTATCTAATTTTCTAGGGAGACCAGCTAGTACCATCAAAAAGTACAAGACAAGCACTGAGTAAGCTGTGATTTTCACTTTTAAGTCTGTTTTTTAATATAAAAGGCCCCTTTTTCCTTAAGATATTTAAGTGTCAGTCTGGTAGAGGTCCAGGGTCTTCTCAGTATTAGGCTGAAAAAGTTCTGTCTGAGGCTGAGATCTTCTTGTCAGCATTTGATATCAGGAATTTCATGGTATAGAGAGCAGGATTAGGAGACTTAAATTTCATCAGCTGCAATCTGAGATGTGGTATTAAATGTTACTATAATTCACTATGACTTGGTTTTCAGGCTTAGGGTGAAAACATCCTAAGGTCTACATCCTTAGAATTAAGGATGCAAATGATTTAAGATCATTGCAAGATAGATAAGTGCATGGGAATGCCTAGGACCATGCAACTTTTCTGAAGACAGCTTCATGTTCTGTTGTCACTTAGGAATTTCTCCCATTACAAGATGATTGGGCCAGTGCAGCTCAGCACTTGCCTAGGAGACTTTCAAGGAAAGCTCCAAATGCCTCCTAGAAAAGGGGATTACTGATTCATTGTGAATTTTTTTCAGTTCATTATTATCTTGTTTCAAACACTTAGAACCAGATCAGAAATGTTTACCTTAAAAATCTAACCTAAAAAACCTGCACTTGGCAGTAGCCAGGAACAAACATTTAGGAAAAGATGGTAAAAATGAGTATCATTTGCAGCTTCCAGAAATCTGCTCTGCAGTGAATTCCTGACCCTGGCGTTTCATGTGTGGTTTTTTACTTATTCTTTTTTTTTTTATTGTTTCTTTGTTTTGTTGGTTTTGGTTTTGTTTTTTGTTTTTTTTTTTTTTTTTTAATAGAACTTTTCTCTATTAATTTCCTTAATGCAGTAGAAGCTATGCCGTCTTCTAAATGAACAGAATAAAAATGAAATTTTCAACTGTTCTTAACATGCTAAGCAACAGCTTCAATTCCAAAAAACCACTATAATAAAAAAGAGTTACAAAATAACTGGAACAAGGGATGAGTTTTTGGAAGGAAAGTGCTTTCAGGAATGGTAAAAGATGCAGATCTGTGGCTGTCATATGAGTTTTCTCCCCCATTTTTTGTATAGGCTCTGACATCATGCATCACTACACCAGTTATTTAACAGACATCACTTCCCTTTACATGGTAAGGGAAATATGCACTGTGCAGGATATAATTGAACATCTGATTTTGGACAACAAAAAAAAGTAGGAGCAACAGAAACATAACAAGAATTCCTAGATCACACTATTATTTTTATTGTTTTATGCTGGCAGAAATACATTTGTAATAGAAATTTAATTTTAATTAGTTTGTTTTTTCCTGAGGTTGAAAATACAGAAATCAGAAATATTTTTAGTTTGATTTACTTTTCACAGTAGAAATCTTTGTTATGCACAAATTATGTTATCTTACAGATATCATGGAATTTAAGTACAGCAGAAGAGATCAGACACTTGTACAAGCATCTGGGACAGCCTAAGTGAGAAAGAAGTGTTACTTAAAAGGAGAAAATCTGGCTGATGTTACAGCTAAAAAGTAGAAGAAAAAAAAGTAAATCATATTGTCTCACTAAGCTTACAATCAAAGGAAACAGCCTTTCCTACTATTTTTTTGTTTGTTTGGGGCTTTTTTGTTTGTTTTTAAGGTTTTTTGGTTTTTTTTTTTTTTAGGGGGGTGAGGTAGTTGGTTTGTTTTTGTTTTTGTTGGAGGTTCGCTTTTATTTTCTGGAATATTTAGCTGTGGTGGTTTAAACTCATTAAAAAAATCCCAAAACACCAAAACCAACAAACATTTGGCTGTCCTTATGTACATACCTAAATGTAATTTGGATGTCTAAGCTGCCACAGCAGTCAGAGACCTGTTGCAATATAATTCCTGCTGACACTAGACCTATGGACAGAAATATATCCCTGCTTTAAGGGCCTTTCCAGTGCTCAAATGCATGCAGTAACTTGATCTCCATCAACTCCAGTGGGAGTTTAGAATCTAACTGAATCCAGGCACTAATTAAAGTGTTTTAATCTGTAGCTGAATCCCACTATTGGAACTCAATTTATTTGTCAGCATCTTAGAATCATAGAATTGTTAAAGTTAGTAAAGACCTCTAAGGTCATTATTTTAAACTGAAAGAGGGTAGGTTTAGATTGGCTGTTAGGAAGAAATTTTTGGCTGTGAGGGTGGTGAGGCCCTGGTACAGGTTGTGGAGAAAAGTTGTGGTTGCCTTATCCGTGTAAATGCTCAAGGCCAGGATGGACAGGGCTTGGAACAACCTGGGATAGTGGAAGGTGTCCCTGCCTGCAGCAGGAGGATAGAACTGGATGAGCTGTCAGGGGTCTTCCAATTATATATGATTGGATTCTGTGATTCTGTGATATGGGTTCTATGACCATCAAGTCCAACCATCAACCCAGCATCCTCACCAAATATCAAGTCCTTTGAGATAGCTCAGCTTTGCCTCCTGACCAGCTGAGGAGCTGAAGAGGAATAACTCCTATATCAAACCTGCAAGTCTCCTGTGGGCATCTCAAATACCCTGTGTATCTCAAAAAACACTGGGTGTTTAGCCTGCTGTTCTGAGCACTAAGTAGCCTTATATCAATATCCTGGAGAAGATTACATATTACTCCATGCCAGGATGCCATAGAAAATCAGAGCAGTGGGAAGTGCAGGGGTTATAATGTCAGAACAGGTTCATCTCAGAAGAATTATTCATGGCATCACGTTCTGAGGTCTTCATGCTTCTCCTCACACCTTTATCATTAAAAGAACACAACAGAAAAAGGTGTTGAAAAAGCCTAGGAGCAGGTGATAAAGGTACATGCAGCTTACTTGGAAGAGTGGTCATGTAGATCATCCAAAGTCTGGAACATAAAAAGGTCCTATGATTTACATGACAACTCCATTTGTGTTACATCTAGGGTATTAGGCCAGATTGTAAATAAGACAAAAATAAAACTTTCCAGGCTTTGCAAAAAAAAAAAAAAAAAAACAAAAAAAAAACCAAAACAAAAAAACCAAAAAAAAAACCAAACAAACAAAAAACAAACAAACAAACAAAAAACCAAAACAAAAAAAAAAAAAACAAAAAACAACAACAAAAAACCCTCCTTCATACCTATTTTTATGGTTTCTATTCCACTGCTTTCCTCTGCACCCCTTAGCAGGGATTATTCTACCTAATAGATTTCATGTAGTCATAGTAATGTTTGCAATTTAAAAATTTAACAGATTTGAGCCACAGACACACTATCCTGGCAAGCCAGACCAGCTTTGGGTAACAAGATTTATTTTCCTTGTGTGCTGCCAAGTCAACCTGAAGACAATGTTAATAGAAAAGGTCACAGACTGATAAGCTGACATGTCTCTAATTCTTCAGGACAAACCCGTGGATGGTGAATTGAAATGCTACTCTGCAGCTCCTCAGGGGCAGAGGCATTAAAGTTAAATGTTACAGATGTGAAGGAATGGCAGCAAGCATGTGTGGTTTGCAAAACAGCTTATGGCTGTGGTGGTAGGAATGCAGGAGACACCACCAGAATTTATTTTCTAGACTAAAGGATATTTTAAGGACACTGCAACCACTTCAATGTAGTGTAGATCCATCTGTCAGGGTGCAGTTGGTGGTGGTTAAGAATGGCACAGCTCAGAGGTAGAATAGATACTTTAAAAGGAAGATACATTATCTCTATTTCTGCTAATATAGGCTTTGCAATGTGCAGAGCAGAGGGGATGAAAGAAAATGGAAAGATCATTCTCTATTTCAGAATAGTGATTTCAGGATTCAGACATTACATCTGGAGATGACTTTTTGCCTAATGTTCCAATATTCACCAATTTGAATGTAAAGTCTACCTTTGCCCACGGTGGTGACACATTATTAAACTGGGACAGGGAAGTGCCAAGGTCCAGAATAGAGACATCTCAGTTGTTAAATGGTTGGAAGATCCCTTGGTGCAACCCATGCTCTGCTACACAAATTGTGGATACAGTTTTTAATTTAGGACAAGATAGTGTGTGTGTGTTTTCAAGCATTTTTGAAATGACAAGGGGAATGTTTTTAAGCTGAAAGAGAGCAGATTTAGATTGCCTATTATGAAGAAATTCTTCTCTGGCACAGGTTATGCAGAAAAGCTGTAGCTGCCCCATTCCTGGAAGGTTCAAGACCAGGCTGAACACTGCTCTCAGCAACCTGGTCTAATGGAAGATGTCCCTACCCATGGCAGAGGGTTTCAAATAGAATCTCTAAGAACTCTTCCAAACCAAGTAATTGTGTGATTCTCTGAGTTTAGACTTGTTTGGAGAGTAGTGGATGTTACAGAATGGAAGCAGATGGTCCTATTCCAGCTAGTCTTAGAAAGAGAACAATACTGGATTGTTTTAACTTACTAGTCCAGATACAGAACGTGGCAAAAAGGGCCATCATTCTTTCTCCAGATTGTTCATCTGTAAAGAGTTTTCAGATGAAGGTTCCAGAAACAGCTGAAGAAGAAACCTATATTTGGTTGTTCCCAAGACTGATGGAAAATGAAGGAAAATTAGGCTTTGCTTCTTTTCCCATGGAGATGAATCAGAATCTGCTATGCTTACCCCTTTGGTTTTGTCTTCTGCTTCAGGTGAACACTTGGTGGCTCAAATGCATTATATTCTTAGAGAATGTTAAAATTCAGCATGAGTAAAAATAACCCTCTTTTACCTTAGACTGAACATGATAAAGGAATGTGAAATATTACTACCAGAATTGCATGATTAATTCATATGAATATGGTGGCTGCTGAAGATACTTTTTCTACTGTAACTCAGGAAAGACTACCAAGATAAATTGTCTTCTATTTCTTCTCCCTTTTCTTTTCCCCCTGCTCTCAGTCTTAAAGACTGGAAGCACTATAAACAAAGGATAATGAAGAAGTTCTGCATTAATTATTTCTGTTGATTCCTGCTAAGGCATCTTAGTAAAGATCAAGGTCCCACTGTACTCCATGTTGTATAAACGCATCATAAGAGACAGACACAGCTATGAAAAATTTGCAGTAATAGAATGTCTGTGCAAAAAAAAATTACATGGTAGTATCTTACTTCTAGTATAAGTTTTAAGGGAGATAATATATCACAGGAATCAGTCTACCAGGATGAATGCTGGTCATCTTTGAAGAGCCATCTCCTGAGAGCACAAGCATAGGCAATGGCAAGTGGGGCAGAAGACTGACTTGGCTGAGCAGAGATCTTCTTTTAGAACTCAGGCACCAAAGAAAAATGTGTGGCCCACTGGAGGCAAGAACAGCTGACACAGCAGGACTACACAGGTGCTGTTCACCACAGAGGGGAGAACATTTGTGAGCCCAAAACTCTTGCAGAGTTCCAGCTGGCCAGCGCTGGGAAGGACAACAAAAAGGGCTTTTTGAAACAAGGCAATAGCAAAAGGAGGATCAGACAGAACACTGCTCTGTTACTTGTCTCTTCCCACAAAGAGACACAGACAAAGCATAGCCATTTAATACCTCCTTTTCCCCTTTTCTTGAACACTGATGACAGGTCCTAGGAACCCCGATACTTGTCTTGGAATACTGGGATTGCAGGGATGATGAAGTCTCAGCTAAGCCTGAGACTTGCTGCTCCACTTGATGCACAGTCTGTGCAGCCCATGGAATTCATCCCAGAATGAATTGTTACTGCAGGACTGCTTTCCAGGGCAGTGTTCACAACACCAAGCATGTCAGAGTTTGAGGAGCATCTGGGTCATGCTCTTAGGAACAGGGTTTAGTGAAACGCTCTTCTTATAAATAAGCAGTTTAACTCAGTGACCCTTCTGTGTCCCTTCCAACTTGAGACATTCTGTGGTTCTATTATTCTATTGTATGCAGCCTCAAGCTATGCCAACCTAATTATCTATTTTCACGTATAATCACTGCAAGTTTTAATTGGTCAGCACATGAAAAGGAATCTAGCAGTCTGCTGGGCCTGTTTTTTTTTTTTTTTTTTGTTTTTTTTTTTTGTTTTTGTTTTTTTTTTTTTTTTTTTGGTTTTTTTTTTTTTTTTTGTTTTTTTTTTTTGTTTGGTTTTTTTTTTCCCTGTTTTCTTTTGTTTAGCTCAACTAGAAGACTCTGATGCACTAAGGCAGACCTTAAGTACACAGCTCATTTTCTTATTACCTGTGCACAACTATCTCTCAGCGGGGGACAGCAGTGCCCCTCGCTCCCCAGCCAATACACAGAGGATGTGGGTGACTCCACCACTTCCCCAGCCATCCTGTTCCAGTGCTTGACTACCCTTTCCCTAAAGAAAAATTCCCAGATATCCAACCTACACCTCTCCTAGTGACACTTGGGGCCATTTCTGCTAATCCTGTCACTTGCCACCTGGAAGAAGGGGCTGAGCCTCACCTCTGTGCTACCCTCTGGGGAGTTGTAGAGAGCAATGAGGGCCTTTTGTTAGGCTGAGCCGCCCCATCCCCCCCAGACCGGCGCTCCACAGCTTTTTTCCCGTTCAGGTTCCCGCGGCTGCTCCCGCCCCGCCTCCCAGCTCCTCCCGTTGCTGCCCACGGCGGGTGCCCTGCTCTTGTCACGGAGCTTCGGGCACGCCTGCAGCTGCGGAGGAGCTCCGGGCCCCGATACGGGCGGAGGGACAGCGATTCCGGCCGGACCCTCCGGCTCCACCGGCCCCGCCGCGCCCCAGGAGAAGGCGTGGCGCCATTCCTGGGCTGGAGGGAGCCGGGCGGGCGCTGAGCGTGGCGCCGGCTCCGTTCTACAGAGCTTTGGCCCCGCTCCCTCCACAGGGAGCGTGGAAGCCGCCCGGCAGCCCCCGAAGAAGAGGCCCGGGGGGCCGAGAGCGGCCGGTGCGGCCTTGGCGTCCCCGGCTGCCATGTGCCTCACACGGGCTGTGCCGGCTGCCCCGGGACAGTGATCCTGACAGCACCAGGCTCCGCTCCCGTCAGGGCTCCATGCTCGCGACCCCAAGATACCACCCAAGACCACAAAATCGTGGAATGCTCAGGGTTGGAAGGGACCTTCAGGTTCTTCTAGCTCAAGCCCCACATGCTGTAGGCAGGGATGCCTTCCATCAGTTCGCTGGAAGCCTCATCCTGCCTGGCCTTGAACATTCCCTGGATAGGGCAGCCACAGCTGCTCTGGGCAATCTACAGGAGAGGGGCCCGACGCAGCTGGAGTTCGACGAGGTGAATGGGGGTTGGGGGCCTCTCTTACAATATCTCCCATAGTCACCAACGTGTCTCCGTTTGTTGGTGAATTTCTGTCCCATTTTTGGTTTTTTCTGTCCCCTCCACCTTCATGGGATGCCCCAATTTCCTGGGGGAGAGGCCAGAATTAGGAAGAGAGGGCAGAAAAAACACTCTCCTAACAAGAAAAAATGAATCCTCCAAGGATGTCCCAATCCCTTTTGCCTCCCAACTTTGTGGGGAAAAACTCAGGAGGGCACCCTGTGGTTTCCGCAAGCTCGGCCACAGCTTTTGGAAACCAAAACCACTCGCCCATCAGGGATACACTCTGTTTTGGCTCACTTACCCTCTGAGCCCAGGTGATTGAGGATCTGAAGAATCTTATTAAGGTGCGCTGACCTGGTGGAAAGCCGATAAACTGGCGACCTCTTCCTTCCCGGCTTGTCACCCCCAGGGACCTGGGTGTTCCCAGTGCTTCAAGGCCCATCCCTGGAGCCCTTGGGCGCGGCCACTATCGGTCCCTGGTGCGCTTGTCCTGGTGCGGGCGCCTTGCCTCGGCTCAGCCCGATGTGAGCTGTCCACCAAGCCGCCTCTCTTCGTGCTTGGGGTAAGTCCACCCCTCAAGGCACCCTGTAGCCTGGGGTGGAGAGCACGCCGGCAAGGACGAATGAGAGTCCCGGAGCCTCAATCTTTTCCTCTCAGCTCCTCTTAGAGTCTTCGGCAGAACTCGCTGATGTCCCCGGTCGCAGATGTTCTTCTTCCCCTCTTCCTCCTCAGTGAGGCGGACGCCCCCACAGATTGGCCCGTTTATTTTAGGGGACAAAGAAGGGAACCATCCTCTGCTACCAGTAAAACATTTTTTTCTTAAATGCAATCTAAATGTTTTATAATGCAATACTCTTGTCCTTTCACTTTCTGCCCTTGTCTGTCACTGGTTGTTTCTAAGCCCCTATTCAAGTGCTGCGAGGCCGCAGTGAAGAGCTTTCCCTTCTCCAGGCTGAGCAGGCCCTCCTCTCTCAGCCTGTGTTCATAGCAGGGCTGTCCTAGCCCTCTGATCATCTCCATGCCCTCCTCTGGGCCTGTTCCAACAGCTCCCCATCTTTCCTGTGCTGAGGAGACCAGGCCTGGATGCAGTGCTCCAGGTTGGGCCTCCTGAGGGCAGAATCAGAGGAACAGAATTGTCTCCCTCAACCTGCTGGCCATGTTTCTTTGGAAGCAGCCACTGCTGTCTCATATCCAGCCTTTCATCCCCCAGAAACAACAAGTCCTTCTTCTCACTATGAGAGATGAAGTAATATTTTGCTGCAGCCAAAAAGGTGTGAGAAACAAGTTAATGAGATTTGGCTTTCACAGCGTACTATATGAATTTATATTAAGTACTATAATGTTGTTACCGTTAAGATAATGGTATATGTTATAAAGTGGTTGATGTTGTTATAATGGCCTAATTATGAGTCTGGTTTTCATGAGGATGGTTTTGTATGTTTTAATGTGTGTTTATAAGTTTATGTTGGGCAGACTGTTGCTAGCCAAACCTTTGAGACACAGCTTTAAGAGGAATAGCACTTCATCCAATGACAACCCTGATGATCACAGTGGTGAAACTACACTGGTGCCGAAAAGAAAGAAATAAAGTTTTAATAGTCAAAAACAAGAAAGAGCACTGATGGCAAACAAGGTGTAGGGTGCACTAAAAAGGTGAGGGTTAGGGCAGGATCAGTAATATATATAGGGAAGATAAGGGGTGGAGTCTGAGGGACAGGATACCAATCAGCAGCTGGGGTTAGGAATATTAAAATCAATGCGGCAAATAGGAACCAATAACAATAGGAGAAGTAAAGAACCCAGTGACGGCATGGCTGAGCTTTGGCAATGGGGACATGTGGCCACGATGGTTCTAGCCTGATTGTGCCTCAGTTTGAATTTCCTGACCAGGCCAGGCACATTTTGATTGAACATCTGATGGCTCAGCTTGGCCTATTGGAAAATGTCAGGAGCCTCGACAGTTTGACAGAGGCTGCTGCAATGGAATCAGCTTGCTGATTCCCCTCAGTGATCAGGCCAGGCAGATCGGTATGAGACCTCATGTGCATCATGTAATATGGGTGCTCTCAGTGGAAGACAGCATGGATTAGTTTCGAGAGCAGCTCTAAAAGTGTCTTGTTTGAGATCTCCTTGAGCACTGCATGCTCAGCTCTGCATACCACCCCTGCAACATAAGCCGAATCAGTTGCCAAATTGAATGGCTCCTAAAACCTCTCAAAAAAACCTCTCAAAACCTCACAGTTGCTGCAGCTAACTCACCAATTTGAGGAGAATCCTCAACATACTCGACATCTGTCTCCCACTGCTGAGTTTGGGGGTCGGGTCCTTCCAGGTCATCACTGGCTTGTGAGAAGCCCCAGATGCATCGGTGAAAACCGTTAAGAGCCTTGAGTGGTGTTTGTGGTGTTCGGCTCCTTTTGTCTCTAGGAACCAATTGGAATTTAGAAGCAAATAATATGTGAGCAGGGGCATGGACAGAGATCTGTTTGCTGTAATTTTCCAGAGTGAGTTGCAGCACTCCATGCTCTCTCAAGAGATTCTCAAACATCTCTTTAGTTAACCTCTCTGGGAATGTCTCATTCCCAGAAAGGTCAACCAGCAAATGGATGTACACGAAATCACAACTGGCCAGTTCCCAAAGCCTCCTCCTGGCTTTCCTGACCAGCTGTGCCATCAGTTCTTGTAGCCTTGTGATGTTTTTGCACCAATGGTAACTGAGGAAAACCCACTTTACTACCAAGAGAGGGTCCCATTGGTCCTGGTCCCATTGAAATATCAACCCGTGATAGTGTGGCAGTTTCCCCAAGACAATACATTCCAATTCAAGTTTGCACTGGTGTGATTGTCTCTATTCCAGTGCCTTCTCCACCTTTTGTAGCGTCACCTCTGCCTCTGTGGTCAGGGACCTCGGAGAACTCAGGTCCTCTCCCCCCTTCAACAAATTGAAGAGGGGGGCTAGGTCATCGGTGGTAATGACCAGCCAAGGCCTGACGCAGTTCAAAGTCCCACACAGGGAGTGCAGGTCTGCTGAAGTTTTAGGGTTGTTGTTGAACACCAATTTTTGAGGAACAATGGTCCTCGCTGAAATTTCCAGGCCCAGATACTTCCAAGGAGGCACCCATTGAAGTTTCTCCTCCTGTAACGAGAATCCTGCCAATGTTAAAACTCAGCCATTTGGTCAAGTGCAGTCTGCAGTACTAGGTCATTGGTGGCGCACATGAGGACAACATCCATGTGGTGGAGGATGATGGCCTTCCCCACCTTGGTGCACACAGGGGACAGCAGTGAGGCAATGTACCACCGGCAAATATTATGCAAGCTTTTCATGCCTTGAGGGAGCAAAAGAAAAACAATTTGGCTATCCAAAAGAGAAGTATTAAGAATTTGGATTAAAATTTTGAATCTGAAATTATGCGTTGGTCAGATCCTAAAAGAACTGCTGTCTCATTGTTCTTGCCATGGATATCAGCAGCAAAGATTCTAGGTGAATTAGGCTGCCTAGAGTGTTGGGTAGTGAAACAAGCAAATTTAACATCAAATGCTGTAACCTGCTAGCAGACAAGGAAAAAATTATGCAAGCTACCCTCCAAAATCAGGCAGCCATTGACTTTCAGCTGCTGCTTCATAATCATGAGTGCAATGAATTTGAGGGTCTCTGTTGTGTAAACCTAACATCTAAAAGTTCAGATGTCCATGCCTCTCTAAGGAAGATGAAGGAACTAATTTCAGACATCAGGCAGGAATCTGAGTGAAATAAATGGGCAGGAGATAGTGCTCCTTTTAAAGCCAATATTAAAAGTGACCAGCTCAGGCAGGGGCCTGACGGGTTGTGCACATGCCACTGCTGCTTTCCAGAGTGGCACGGCGGAGGAGGAGTGCAGGTTTGTCTGCTTTGAATGCAGGCAGAGCTGGGGATTCTATCCTCACGGGAGTGGCAGGAGATTCCATAGTCTGGGTTGTAGGCTGGGGTCCTTATTCTTAGCTGACATCTCTGTAGGTCAGAGCAAGAGGTTAAAAAGGTCCCAGTGGACCTTGAACTAGTTGCTCACCCTTTGCAGTCATTTGGGTTGTTAAATTCCGTGGTGGCTCATCGTTTTAGGGTTTTTTTCAGTGCTGGATTTGGTGTGTTTCTGCATTTGCATATTATCTCTGATGTCACTGCCTCCTCACAGTCCCAGGTGCCATTTTCCAGGAAGCAGCAGGGGTGAAACCCAACCCGACGGAGAGGGATTTCTAACAGGTAATTAACAACATACAATTAGAGAACAACAGGGAATAAAACTGTTAACAATAGGTAATTGGATAATGAAGTTAGCAACTATGGGTTTAACTTACCAACTTGATAACCTTAAAAAAATGGGCAACTTCTTATTCCTAACACAAGGACTGGTTGAACAATATCTTTCAAGGATGGGAACCCTCAGGATGGCTCTCCTCCATTATAAAGACAATTCTTTGGTTCTTTTCAGTTACTGCTATAGTTTTGATTATGTTTTCTATTCTCAATAAATGGTGTTCATCCTCTGTTAAGCAAGTGACCTCTACCTCCCCTGAAATCAATGTGACAGAAGCCCCTACCTCCCAGCTTCCCTCTCTTTGGTTTCATGATTTGTACCCTGATTCCAAATACCATCTCTTTTTGAAAAAGAAAGGGGGAGATGTTGCAGTTTGTGTTTATATTTATCAGTTATTGTGTAATGGTTTGTTCTAATATACCTCCGTGTTTTCCCCAAGTTGGTTGGTCCCTGAATTGTATCCTCCCTTGAAGCTGCCCTTCATGCCATTCCCCACCCTTTCTGCCAGCTATTTCCCTGCTTGTCAATGTAACCCAGCCCTTTGTTCCTGAACCTTCCCTGTCAGTTTTGTTTTGAGCCAATCCTGGGGGGTTTGGACCCACCCCTTTGGAATTCCCCTATTCCTTGAAGCCCCATTGGCCCATGTGACCTATCCTCTCCTCCCATCTACCCCAGTTAGCCCCAGGCAATTGATGCAATCCCCTCACTCCTCCCCTGAAGTTTGTATCCACCCCCTGATTTGTAACAGTATAAAACCCATGCACAGGGGTGTTCAGGGCTCTTTGCTTCTGAATCCTTCACCCAGAATTAACCTTTCCCTGTGGAACCTCACAATCAAAGAGCCTCCTTCTCTTTTGCCTGGTCCTTGCCGCAGTTATTGGATCCTGCACTGTTCAGCAGTGGCTCATCAGGTTCAGCCGCAGGTTCAACCTGATGAGCAGCAGAGTTTTCAGAAGAGCTAGCCTGGGCTCCGGTGTGTAGCATCCAAAGCCCAGCAACTCGCAGCAGTTCCTTGGGCATAGCACATGGTGGCTGCTGATGCTGCTGCTAGGACAGTGGTACAGGCCCTGGTGCCTTCCAGCTGCGTGGCTCCTCTCCTTCCTGTCCCACATCCTTTCCACTTTCGTCCCTTCTTCCGCACCACCAATTCCCTTCCAGCATTCCTGCCTGATGTACTCACCCCTTCTTTCCCTGCTACAGCAGGCCTTGGTGGTCATAGAGTTCCTTGTCTGGCTTGTGCACAGCCTTCTCCAGTCCCCACACGGGGTGGGAGACGGGCTAGATAAGGCCCCATGGCAGCATGTGGAAACATAAATACCTCGAAGATCAGATGATTTGGATGCTTGCTGAGCTTGAGCAGGGCATCCTGGATCAGAGTGATGGGACATGGGGAGTTCTGCTCTGGGCTGCCATGCAGCAGTGGAAGTTCTGGCCCTTGCTATAGCCCTGGTGCTGCTCTTGGGCTTGTAGTTTAGCTGTGAGAAGAGGAGCTGTGACCTAGACCACAGTGGCTAGGAGGAGAACTCCAGCAGCAAGTTGGAGCAGGATGCAAAGGAGGACCAGGTAGGTGTCGCCGTGCCCACTCCGGCTGACCGCTCAGAGGCTTCTCAGCTCACTCTGGCATGGCGGGCAGCAGGGGCCACTCTCCCATTCCCCGAAGGGTCAGAAGGGCGGCTATGGGTTCCGACTCACACTGCTGGAAAGACTCTGGTGACAGTGGCAGAAGAAGAGAGCTGATTCTTGCTGGGGTTCACAGTCCAAGTTTATTGGAATGCTCCAAGGAGCTCCTCAACCTAGGGGAGAACAGCCAACAAGAGCCCCCAACTGCGGTGTGCAACAATATATAAATGGAGAAGGGAACAGGGGAGTGGTCTTCTTACTGACCAGTGTGGAGGTAGAGAGGAGTGGCAACAGAGAGAACAGGCAGGGACAGGCACCAATGGGGGAGCTCGGGGGAGGGGACCCTGGTGTCCTGAGCTATCACTTGACACGCCCGATGGAATTTTCTGGGCAGATGGGAAGGGCTGTCAAGTGACAGGCAAGTCCTGGGGTGGGGTTAGGGGAATAACTCAGCGGATTTCAAGGGGTAGAGGCAGAGGAGGAATGGGATTGACACCCAAGTGGGAGGAGGCAGGGGAGGGTAGAAGCACCTCCCCAGGAGTACGAGATCAAACCATTCAAAGAAGCAAAACAACACAGTTTAAACAACACAGTACAACACATAGGCAATGCTGCGGAGAAGGAAGAAGCAGTAAGCGGTTCTGGAAATGTACAGGAGGACAGTAAGAAAAGAAATGAAGACCAATGCAGCAATGATGACCCAAATGAAACAGACAGTATTGGATGGATGTGAAGGAAAAGAAGGCAGTCAGGCCTGAAATGCTGAAGAAGCAAAGGATGGTGGGAATGTGGGGGAGGACAAGCAAAGTGAAGAAGCTGGCATCAGTGTTGACCCAAATGAAGAGGATTATAGAAATGTGGGAAGAGAAAAAGAACTATCTGAAGCAAAAGAAGCCAAAGTCCAGGCTTTTGAAAGTAAGCTTGGAAGGCTTGTAGAGGAGCACATGCAGTGGCCTGTTCTGGACTTGGAGAGAGGATGAGCCACGGGAAGTGTCCTGATGAACGACTGGACACGTGCCTTTGGACATGGCTTGTCCAATCCTTTCTTCCCAGTGCTGCAAGAAGCCATCGGGGTGGATAGCTGTTATGAACAGGTTTAAACCCAGAAGAAAAAGGAAGACTAATCTCTATGTGTAAAACATAGACCCAGGCTGTGACCTGGGCTCCAAGGAGGACCTGCTGGTGGCTGTTGCATCCCAGGACATGGAAAGGGATGCTGAGGTGAGAATGCATTCAGAGGAGGCACCCCTTTAGGTTAGAGAGATGTAAAAAGATGTATTCCCACAGTTCCTTGCAGTTATATGTTAATGCTCCCAGTTATGTCATCCCTGTTCTCCTCCCCAGTCGTAGACGGTTCCATGCTCCTGTCTTCCCTATTGGTTGCTATTTGTTTCAACTCCTCCCCTGAATCCCAGTTGATTGTTGGTCTCTAGTCCTTCTGTACAGCACCTGTTCCCTCAACCCACTGGCCCTCAGCCCTGATGCTCTGCCTTCCCTTGTTCTGTATGTAATCCTGGACCCTTCTTTGTTGGGGGGCTTTTTTCCTGGTTCCCTCTCCCTTCTTTGTGCCTGGTTCTTTGTCCCTGGTTCCCTTCTGTGCACTGTTAATAAACTTCACAGGAATACCACACAAAGAACCCCTCCTGTTTTTCCTTTGTTGACCCTCAGATGCCATCTCAGCATGCAAATGTTCAGTGCTCTGAGCTATCCCCTTCTTGAAGAGACGCACTCGGGAAGACGGTGGCTTCAGCAGCCCCTGCGTCGCCACTGCAGCTGGTGCCTGAACAGGGACCTCTTGAGGTTGCCCTGAGAGTGTTCTCCAGTGGACTTTTGTCCCTGGATTGCAAGTCACGTCAGAGCTCCAGCTCCCACAAGGGATTACTTTGATTTTCCTGAGGTAATCCCTGACGGGCCGGCTGGCAGCCCTCATTGGTGCAGCTCATGAAGTGTTGAATTGTTGGTTCACTGCAGAGGATTGGCCAGAGTTGATGGATCCCCCACAAGACCCTTTTAATTTGACTTGTCAGGTTTGGTGAGAGTTGTTAAGAGTACCAGGGGAGGGTGCTACCACAAGTCATTTTTAGTTTTCTGTTCTCCTTTGTCTCATGGGTGGGGAAATTTTAACTAAACTACAGTGGGAACTAAGCTGTCTGTTGTGGAACGCGAGGTTTATCTCCAAGTTAGGGGAACCCTTGTTGCTGGGGATGTTAAGTTCTTGAAGGGGGATTTGAGGTCTTTTATTCACTTTTTATCTAAACACTTTCTGGGGATTACCTCGGAAGATGTTGTTTCAGTTACGTTTTGGGATAAAGTGGGGAAATGTTGGTATCTTAAACAAGGTAAAGGGGATTTTAAGATTAGAAAGCACTACACTTTATTCAATTTGATTTATGAGTTACAAAAGGGAAAAGAAGAAGGTTCAGGGCCCCATTCATCCCAGTTGCCACCTTCCTCCTTCTTTTCCTAGGAGTGGGTCTGCAAGTGGAACCTGTCCTGCAGCACCAGAGAGCCACCTACTTCCTGCCACCTCTTACCCCTCTCTGTCCCTCTCTGAAGTTAGTACTGGCCATGCTAAACTGGGCCCTAACCTCACTGCATCCCCTTATCCCAGTTCTTCTCCCTTCTCATTAAGTTCTATTGGCCAAAATGGTGCCGATCTCTCATCATCTTAGGACCCTTCATTAATATGGTGACTCCCCTTTGTCTTCTTGTTCCTGCCTTTTTACCTGGTTCCTCCCTTGCGACGCACTCCACCCCTGCATCACTTTAGGAGTGCCACAAGCATTGAAAATAGACAACAGTCCAGCTTACCCT
Source organism: Vidua chalybeata (assembly GCF_026979565.1). Lineage (NCBI taxonomy): Eukaryota > Metazoa > Chordata > Aves > Passeriformes > Viduidae > Vidua > Vidua chalybeata. Next base: position 4,418,616 of record NC_071570.1, on the reverse strand, counting down.
TCTAAGCAGTTCAAAGATTTCCTGCACCAGTGGGGCATCAGACACACCACAGGCATCCCTCATAATCCAACAGGACAATCCATCGTGGAAAGGGCCCACCAAAATATGAAGCAGGTCCTTGATTAGCAGTGTGGGGGGATTGAGATCTCATCTACCATTGAGAGGCTCTGTAAGGCTTTATGTGTTATTAACTTCTTGAATAACTCCTTTGCAGAACCAAATCCCCCCATTGTCAGGCACTTCTCCAATTCCACCACAGCTCATCGTGAGAAGCCGCCTGTGCAGATCAAGGATCCCAAAACTAAGCAAATACAAGGCCCTTTTCCATTAATTACTCAGGGGAGAGGGTATTCTTGCATTTCAACAGGTGCAGGCCCCAGATGGATTTCAGGAAGGTGTATAAAACCATATCTGGACCCTGTAACAACTTCAGACCCAGACTAACCAAACCACAAACAGAACGGCAAGCAACAAATGGTAGCAGAATGGCAAAGAAGAAGAAAGAAACAATCTAACATCATTGCCCACGTCCATCACCAAAAGATACTTTTATTAACCTGTGTTATGTAATAATCACTTTTCTGCTATTACCCATTTCCATTCTCCAGTTTTCTCTCCTCACCCCTCCTCCTCCCTGTGTTTTTAGTTTAATAAAAACGAATGGTGTGGAGGAAGGTGGTAGAGAGGAAGGATTTTGTAAGCTTTTCATTCATTGTTTAATTTTCATTAATATTAATTTAATAATTTTCAAGGTTGCAGCCCCGCTGCCTTGGGCAAACATCATGATGCCCCTCAGTCTCAAGACCTGGATCTTCTGGATGATCCTTGCCATGACCACCACCACTGCATCAATTGTCCAATAGTGCAAACAAAATGTTTGGGTCACCCTTGAAAGGTCTGTCCAACAGGACAATTTCTGCATGACCATGGACAGTGTAGGGGATCCTTTGTCTACATGCCTGGTTGGAATACCTCTCAAAGCGGATGAGGGCCCTCTTATGGATAAGGGACCTGACTTAGGGGACGCCTGGGACAGGTGGATGAGGACATTGCCACATGCATCAGAGGAACTCCAAGAATTGGATCTGTTGGAGTCCTCCCTAGCCCCACAAAGGGCTATTTTGAGTGCAAGAAATTAGTGGGGACTTCACATTGTTGGCTAAAAGATATAACACCTGTCAAAAAAGTTTACGTGAGACACTGGTGCAATTACACCACAAGAACCTGGTCCTCATCCCAACCCTGAGGAGTGTGCTTTATCTGCAGAGATGGAGCTTGGAATGGCATTCCATTGCGCTTCCAAGGAGGGCCATGCTCCTTTGGCCAGCTTATTACCCTCACCCCAAATATCACCTTAATCCAAGACTGGAGAAAACAGAATCAGTTTCCAAAAGAGAGTATACAGTGTGGTGGTTTGTTGTTTTTTATTTGTTCTTTGTTAATCAGTTTATAATGGTTTGTTCCATGTTCCCCATTTTGTCCCCCTAATGGTTTAGTCCTGAGTTTTTTACTCTAATATTTTCCCGCCAAATGCTTGTCAATCCCCTTCTCAGTTTCCCCACTACCTCCCCTGCCTCCTTATAAGTCCCTGTCAATTCCCACTGCACTACCCCCTATTCCTGCCTGTCAGGTTAAACACACACACCATTTGTTCCAGAATGTTCCCTGTATGTTGCCCCTTCCCTAGCATACAATTGGACCATTAAACCTGCTCCCTCCCCTGGACTGCCCTCATTGGACTATCCCAATTGTGTTCTCCTCCCCTAATGCCTCCCCATTGGATGAGAGTTGTTTCCACCCCTCATACCCTCCATTCTTTAAAAGGTGTTGCAACCCTCAGTCCTTTGCCTACTTGTCCCTGAACCCTCCTTGGTAATAAACTGCCTTGGAACTCATACACGTGGTCCCTCTCTGTTTCTTTGTCTTGGATCTTCGTCTTGCTCAGTAGCTGTGTCACCCATGCCACAACTTTGCTGCAGGGAGCTGCAACTCCCTGTGAGCACTGCTACCCTACAAGAGGTCTTGGAAGAGACCTTCAAATCCCTTGCCAACATGTTGCCCCGTTCCTTCAGCTGTTGGCGCTGCAACCACTGGACTCTGGTCTTTCTTCTCTTGAAATACATCCAGGTGTCTGCAGTGCAGGTGGGCTCCTAATGCCCAGATACCACTTGGATCAAGCTCCCAGTGCTGCACAGACATGTTCTCCAAAGAGATGGCAGAGAACCTTGCCTTGAACCGTGGCCTCCCTCTGACTTCAAACTTGAGGTCAAAGGCTCCGAGAGCATCCTACAAGTACAGAGCACAGCTCCAAGGAAACTGATCCCATCTCACTGCAGGGGGTCTCAAGGGGCAAAGCATCCCTGGGTCAAATCACCTGATTTTGTATTTGACAAGGGTTTGTGGGAGCTTTGTCCCAGTTTGTAAAGGAAGGCTCTTGGGGCCTGTTCCAGAGCCGTGGGTCTGCATTTGTGGGCATTGGGCCCCTAAGTATCATGGCCTTCACAGAGCTAATATTATATTTCGGGTTATTGGGGAATTTTGCTTTCATCTTTATCAATGTTAGCAGATGGTTCAAACTTTTAGGACAACTGATATCACAGCACTTTTCTCAGCCTTGTGGTCACATTGCTTTGGATGCAGCAATAGTTCTAATAGTGGTAGAAATAATAATGATAACAATAGTAACAAAAACAATACCACCCAAATCACATTGCATGTAAGTCTCTGATTTTCAAATAAGGGAAATGGAAATCACAAGGTACCCATCAGGCCATTATCTGTTGGGAATCACAGGACGTTTTCCAGGGTCATGAATAGACACATTTGTACAGCATCAGGATGTCCTACATTCAGTATTGTAGGACACCTTTTAGATCAAGACATACCTGTATGGACACAGAGAAAATGTTCTGTCTGTGTTCTACTTAGTTTTTTAGTTTGTGTCTACAAGTGTCAGGAAGGGTAAAAACCTGTTGTGGGCAGCTGCTACATTAATGAAAAAAAACCAATTATGTGGTCATCATCTGAATATATGACTCAGTTTTCCAGTGCTGCAGTAGTGTTCATCATTTCCTGTACTCTTTTATTAATTGCACTTGCCAAGTTTTATCAAGCAGGCATTCATTTTTACTTTATACTCTGAACAAAAGGAAGAATTTCAGTGAGTTAGGAAAGGTTTCATTCAGTGTGTATGTGTAGGAGAGAGACCAGAGTTTGGAGTTCTCTGAAATGTTGCCATAATTGCAGTCTACTGTACTTTTAGACTGTCAAGAATAAAAATCATTTGTACTCTGTATCTCCACAGCACAGACAGTAAAACATATCTCTAAGGCAAAAACTCTGTAAATAGCTGACTTGACTCATCTATGTTCATTCTCCTGCATGCTTTACAGCTGAATTGTGTGCTAGCTTGCTAATTTACAGCCAACAGTGCTTAATTCTACGCAAGAAGTGCCGACCACCACTGTGAGAAAAAGCTAAAATAAAAATCCTGAACACAGTGTAAGCATTATTAACAGTTCACATTCACTTCTTAGGTTCATGTGCAAGTCAAATGGTGCACACAAGCACAAAACCCAGCCATGGGCTACACAGAATAAAAAGGCAAGTCAATTCAGTGTCAGAGTGTGCTCACAGATTGGATTTTGCAACTGCTTCAGCCCCCTTCTGTACACTGATCAATGTTATTATGAACCACACTTCGTTACTGAACACAGGTTGATTCTGTTTACATTGATAAAAATCATCAAGCGTTTCTCTGTGTACATTAATATCGTCATTAATAAAAATATTAAAATATTTGAAATTAAATTAATTAAGAATTAATTTTTAATTTTTTAAATGTTCAGCTTGCAGCCAACAGGAAAAAAAAACAGCTGAATCACAGAAAACAGAAAGGATTCAGTATTTCTGCAGATAAATAAGAAAGTTGTGGTTTTGAGGTGAAATACGCAGCTACGTACTCGAAAAGAAATTTATAAGTTACCTTTACTGGTTGGAAGACTTCTGGTATTGAGTCTAAGCAGCATTTAGTGTTGTGCTGAATTATCATCTGATAAGGAGCTTCAGAATTTCATTTAGGGTTATGCCATTGCAGTATTGTGAAACAAACAAGTATATGGCAATCTGTCTGTGTTTGGTGCTGATACTTGCTTGGCAGTGGAATATTATGTCCCATTACAGCAATTATTAACCAACGGCCTGTTTAATATCAGACTTAAAGAAGGTCTGAAGTGAATGGAAGAATCTGACTCTTTTGCTTTTGGAAAAACACCTGACACTTGAGCAGTCTGAGATGAAGTCTGTATGCTGTGTCAGCAGGGCACAGAAGCCTAGCACAAGTTTGTACACATTGTTCTTATTTAGATGTGCTGACACAGTTGATGAGCTTGGCAAGCTGTGGCTCTGGCAGCATCCCTGGCCAACACCTTTCCCCTTTCCATGCTTTTGGCTCTCAAGCAGAGGCTGCTTAAGGCTTGAACACCTTCAATGCTGCATTGATATACCTTCTTCTATTTCTGCAGGCTCCTTTTTCGGGTTACTCCAGGGACCTGGTCCCTTTGCTCACTTTGCTCACTTTTATAAAAGTGAGTTAAATACTTGAGAATGACATTGGTGTCTTCATGAATAGGCTATTCCTTAAGGTGCATCACACAGTGATTGCTGGTTGGAGAAGGGAATTCCCACTTAGAGGGACAAATGAATGCTATGGCTATCTCAAGGAATGGGGAAGACTTGGGGTTCTTCTGGTGGTATTTTGTTGATTTGTTTTTCTATTTTCTTAGTATGTTCACTCTCAATGAGAGTAATCATTGCACACAGAATGTGCATGAAAGTGGATTTTCAAGAATTAAAGAATTAAATGGGAAGGAACAAACTCTGTTGTTGAGTTTATTTCCACTCAGCTGCAAAGAAATTGCAGCAAAAGGAGAGATCAAGTCTCAGTTTAGATAGAGCTGTGCAAATATGAACCTCTTAGTCAACTAAATATCCAGAATATCTGGAAACAAATTCTGGTGGTTAACAGAAAAATGTAAAATACAATTGTTTTCTGTCTCCACCCCTTTAGCCATTGCTGTCTTGATGTAGGTGATACTGAGCTCACACTGCTGATTGTAGGATCTGTAGGAGATTTAGACCTACAAATCCTGCTGCTGCTGGAGTGCCCAGACTGAGCACTGTGCTGGGGGAACACCTCCCAAGTACTTGGACTTGCTACAGCATTCCTAATGGGGGCCATGGTAAATAATGGCAAAAAATAATTCATCTGAACCTTAGGCTTAATTGGTACTTCTTCAACAGAAATGCACAACGTTGTGTTCTTCATATACCTCCCAAATCATACATATGCCAGTTATTAGTTGCATAAATGCTGGCAACAGAACACATACCAAGTTTTCTGCTGTTTTTATAAGACACTAAACAGCTGCCTTCCCAGGCTGCAGCGAGTCTCACAAGAAGGCTTTGTAGAAACAGAAGGCATGAAGCTTTGCGAAGCCTGAGGCACGAGTTTCTCTTTAATCTCACTCTTATGATGTCATGAACCCTGGAAGTGGCCCCCAATGGCCTGGAGCTATTATCCAGACAAGTGAGGGATACCTGTACTCTGGTTTAGCCAGGCTTATTTCCTCAAGAATAATGGTGTGTCTGAAAGCTGAGAACAAATTATACCTCATTTGTTCTGCAAGATTGTGCTGGCAACCACCTTTCCCACCCACTCTGCCTCTGTAAGCTATATATATGTCAACTGAGATGTATAGGCACTGGGGACAGATATACATTTACATATTAAAATATTTTAATATACATTAATATATTAAAATATATAAACGTTTTTATGTCTGTGTGCATACTGAACAAGAGCTCATATCTGTGCCTTATCTGACAGGCAGAGCTGCCAAAGAGCCAAGTGCCTCTTACTATTGCATGGAGAGACTAATTTAACACTAATGAGAAATGAGGATATCAGGAAGCATCCTGGCACAACCGCTGCTGGAAACAATCTCTGAGCTCTTTCAAGCTTTTCCTATTGACAGGCTGCCGAGGTTTGGCTTGTGGGATTCAGTGTGAGATCCCTGATAGAGTGGGTTTGGTGGAGGATGATAAATCACAGGTATCTCGAGTCTGGAAAAAAGGTGTCTGAGCAACTCTCCTCAAGCTCATGCTTGCACATATGGGGAGACATTCGGGATATGGCTGGATGTGAACAGATTTACACAGGAACATCCTTAACGCTAGGCAGTGATGTCCACTAATATTTTGCAGGCAACATTTTATTATAAATGGCAAATCATTATCTCCTCCTTTGGTATTCAGTGTAATAACATTTATCATATTGAGTTATTTTGGTATTCATGGAGATGTCAGATGCAATTCCATAGGAATCACTGTTAGAATGAATGCTCACTAAATTACAATGGAATTAATATAAAATTAGATATTACGGTAACTTATTATCAAAAGAGGTCATCGTGATTGATGTGTTCAAATGAGGGTACCAAAAGGAATTACAGTCAGACCTGATTATTTCAAATCAGTTAGCAAGCAGACTCCATTTTTATGCAGATTACAATACATCTTCAAACTGATTAATCAGCCAGAAGTACTGGTAAAGAGATGTAGACTACTGCCAAGTTTTCCGAAGATCTCCACTTCCATATACTTCAAAATGGGATACTGAAGAAGCTAAATTGCACCTAACATTAAATAAATGAGTGGAAAATAACAGTGAGTTTATTCTTGATTTGGATTTTAATTTTGTGACTTTCAGATCCATGGTGAAAGAGAAAGCATTAATATTCTGTTGGTTCTTTTGGAATACACACAATTTGCCTGCTTTCCTATGATCTGCGATCTAGGAAGTCTCTTCGAGTCCTGTGGTACAAATTCCCCTCCCTATGAAATTATGAAAGATGTAAGATCTGTTTTATTCTACAAAGAGCCCATGGACAAGGACATAAGCCATCAGTCCAATGTCAGAAAACTGGGATTGGTAGGTTGGGCACAGACCCCCAAAGATATTCACTCTTTTAATTCTGATTTCCCTTTCCTGGAGAGCTTGGTACCCCACCATTTTACACCTGTTTGCTTGGACTCACTTCTTTTCTTCTCACATGTCACAGCTGTCAACCAGATTTTTGTTTACTGGGTGCCAATAGTACAACACACTCTGACTGTGTCCAGCCCCTTGCTGAAAGAATTTCTTCATCTCTGAATAAAGCTGGTGTTTTTCACTAATGGGAACAACACGTTTCTTGCCAGCTACACTTAGTCCCATGGTTATCATCAAAAGGTGCTTGTCGGCAAACCGTAAATTAGGGCCAGGGAACCTGATGCAAAAATAAGAATTATTGCTCTGCAGGTTGATCTGAGTGTTTTCCACAATAAAAACAATGGATTAGTTTCTCTGAGTGGGAGCCTTTTAAATATTTGGCGTGCACCTTTCCCTGTGTCCCACTGGTTTGCACTGGGAAACGCACTTTTTATTTTTTTTAAATCACCTGAAGACTTCAGGTGTTTTCCTTACAGATACATTTTCTTTTCATGGAAAGATATGAAATGCAATTAGAGGAGAAAATCCTACTATTTCAACTTTTAAAATTTTAAGTCATAACTCTATCAGAAAGTAAGTATAAACACTTGTTCTGTGAAGATGCTGTGTACAGATACAAGCTGAGAGAGGTGGAAAAAAAAAGAAAAAACAAGAGGGATTTAACCACAGCTTTTCATGAGGACAAATTACCCCTTTGAGCAAGGATTTGTGGCATGGAGATGAAAGAAAATGCATATACTGCAAAATATACAGGTGGTAGAAGACATTTTTAAGCTCCAATTACACCAGGTGTTTTATACTTTGATTATCTTTATCTGTCCAGGCTCTGAATTAGGGGTTAATTACAGCGAGTAAATAGGCACTTTTAGACAGAGTGCCCCATCATGGGTTTTTCAGCTGATCAGCAGTGTAGCAGAGAGAAAAATTACATGGCTCAGGTTGGGAAAGACTGCAATATTCCCTGGGTTTTGTTAGGGATTCAGTTACTTTATGAAACTGCAGGTCTGAAACTGAGACAAGTGAGGAAATTCAGTTCTCATTACATGTGGCTAAAGACCGTTTCCAGGACAAACAATGGCACAAAGGTTTGGAATTCCTTAATAGGCAGGAGCAAACCTCAGCATCTCAGAGTCTTAATGGTCATAAATAGACAGGTGCTATTCCTTTCCTCCGTTTCAATATTTGGTGTAGTCCAGGAATAGTTTTCTTTCATAAAATTTCCTCTGGTGTTTTTCTTAAGATGGGACTAATTTGTTGTTGTTGTTGTTGTTGTTTGTTTGTTTTTTCATGTGTGGAGTTTTTTGTTTGTGATTTTTTTTTTTTTTTTTTTTTTTTTTTTTTTTTTTTTTTTTTTGTTAGTGTGTTTGGTTGTTTTTTTGGGGGTATGGAGACAATTATGTGTTCATTTTCTTTGTGTGTTTATCTTTTACTGGTTTGGGGGGGGGGGTTGGTTTTGTGGTGTTTTAAAAAAAAAATTTAGCTATTTTTTCCAAACATTTTCTATCTCTGTTTTTCTGTATTGAAACATTTTTTCCTAGGTTTTCTTATGAAGAGAAAAATTTACTCTGATAGATGTGAGATAATCTATGATAATCTGTCCTTGAGGAAAACAGCAGTGCAACCTATTGTCCTTGTTAACATTGCTAACACTCTCCCTGAATGACCATTTCTCTCTCTGAATCTGAATTACATTCCTGGGCAGTGTACAGATGTATCTCCCTGACTGCTGGAGGGTGTGTGGATTTACATTGTTGTAGTCTTTAAATACCCAGGAAAATAAAACAATGCATCCTTTCATCAAAACAAAGTGTTGTGGGGTTTTTTTGTTTGTTTGTCTGTTTTGTTTTTTTTGTTTTTTTTTTTTCCCTCAGCAATGCCAATTTTGCTCATTTCCTTTGTCAAGTTTTTTGATCCAGGAAGCATGCCTGAAGCTGACAGACACTGCACAGGACCTAAGGGTGACTTGCACTTTTAAATCAGCAGTTGGAGGCCAGACATCCTTCTCTCCACGAATTCTGTTCAACATCCAACCCAGGAGGTGGTCAAGAGAATTCATTAGGGTGTGTCAAGAAAATTATCTTGTATTTTTTTACTAAGTGAAATAAAATAAATATTATTATGGGAAATTAAACATCTGGCTTACACACATGCATCTGAACTCTGGAGATGAGTCTCATGCCTTATTTTTGCGTGGTTAACCATTAAAATAGGGCAAATTCTTTAATGTGTTTTCTGTATCTGCACTATAGTCACTTCTGTTTTGTGAGATGTTAACAGCAAAAATAGTGCATCCTCTCCTTCACATAAAAATATTGCAGGTAGTTTTATGAGTGTGAAATCCATAGGGTCCTGTTGAAAGACATCCTGAAATATTTATAATCTGATTTGCATTAAGTATACTTTTATAACTTTTGTGGTACACCAAAAACCTTTGCTATAACACTATGAAATACCTGTAGAAACTTAAATGTAAATGATAATATGGAACTCAAATTGTGTATAAAATTATGAAGCCAGAGAGTGTAATAAAAGTAATAAACTCGTAGATTTTATCTCTTAATTCAAAAATGTTATAGTTCAGTATCTGACTACAATATTTTTCACATGGACTACCTGTTTTTCTCTAAGCAGAAACATTCTCCTGTACAGTTTTGTGAGTAGTTTAAGGTATGCTTTAATAATAATAAAATAGTGTTTCAATAAAGTAAAGAAGAATGATATTAATTTTATAAGTATATGTGAAGAATGTTATAAAAGAGATAAAAAGATCTATTAAATACAGAAAGGTTTAATTTGCTACTAAATTTTATAGACTTTAAATGGATTGGCTTTTGTTTTTATTATGAAAGTCTTATACTTCTACATAAAAGCATTATTTTTGCTCCCATTAAAGTATGTAGAAATTTTCAGAAAGGGTTTGTAGATTATGTTCAATTATACAAAGGCATATGCAAGAGAAAACTAAAACATAATTGGAATGAAAATTATCTTCCTAGATTCAGTAATTTTCTAGTTTGAATTTAAACTCCTATTTCAAATTCAGCAAATAAAATTCCATTCTACAGAAAAAAAAAAAAAGAAAACCCAAACAAATAAAGAAATTAACAGAATGGACATTACTACTGCCCAGGCTACGTAAGGCCAAGGATGCCTTAATTTTAAGCCCTTTATCTTTCTGATCTTCTGTCACCTCTCTGGATCATTGCAGGGTTTGGACCTTATTTGTAGACATTTAATTTGTAGGAATAAGAAAAAGAAAAGCATTACTCTCTGCCTTCTGATTAATGCAAATTCCTGTTTCTCAGCAGATGGGATGTCCCAAAGTTTGTCAATAAAGTGAAAGGAGAGAGATAAAGATTGTTATAGGTCGTGCTTTTGTACTTCCCAGCAAAGCAGAGGTTCATTCTTATTCACCACAAATCCTCTGTATAGAAGAGAGAAAAAAAAAAAATCTTCTGAAGTTTTCTGCCAATTCAAAAGGATCCATAATGTAAGGAGCAAACACAAACTGGATTATAATTCCCAGGCTCTCACTGACTCACCAAGTCAACAATAATCGAAGGAAAATGTTTTTCTACAAGTGAAATAACAACTATTTTTTTAAATTTCCTCACAGGTTAAATACTTATATTCCTGAAAGCAAATTAAAGGAAAAAATATATATGAAAACAAATTAATATGCTAAATTATTTGATAATAACTGATGTCTCATGAACCCTGTGTACAGTAACAGAAATCATTAAAAGTCCCAAAAGCAGCAGCCACTCCTTGTCCTTACAATATTATGAACCAACAAATAGTTCTTAGTGATAAAAATTATGTCAACAGGGGATGTTCCTACAGATAAGTGAGGAGACCTGTTTCTCCTTCCTTCCAAGGAATATTCCAAGAGGCACTAAACACATGAGTTTTTACATGGAGAAAACACTCCTGATGTGCCAGACACCTAGGATGAGAAAAGATGCTAATTTATTTTTATATTTTTCTTGGAACACCAGGAAGATCTCTGTATTCTGAAATTTTATAGACCAAGCTGTAACTCTGCATTGCTCTTAGACACGACTGGATGGAGATGAGTGGAAGAATACAGGGAACTCCAAGTCAACACAGACTGGAATTAGGCTTTTAGCCTTCCTTTCACTTATAGTCTGTGATGAACTTCTGTGGCATGCCAGGTGTCTGAATTACGTTTAATGGACCAAGGAAGATGATATTCCATACATTTTAATGTGCTCTGTGCTTTCCCCATCTGCACTTTGCCATTTTTCTGGCAAATACAACAATGTGCTTAAACCTGGAGATAACAGAGTTGGGGTTTTTGTGTGCTTGCTTGTTGTTTTGTTTTCTTTTCTTGTTTTTTGTTAGTTTACATATTTTTAATGATATTTCAATTAAGTTCTAAGTCTTTCATGCTTAATGAAAAAGATCACTTGCCCACCTTATTTTTCTCAAAAAAACCCCAAAACCAAACACCACCACCACTTCCAAAACCTTCTGCAGCTCTTTGGAAATGTTTAATCTAAATGACTCATCCACAAGAACCGAATTTTATTACATTTATACATAAAGATAGTTAAAAGAATATATAATTTTATATTGTTGAAGATCTCTTAAGAAGAGATATTTATATTGTTGAAGATCTCTTTATACAGTTGAAGATCTCTTAAGTACTTGGATATTTATGTTTTGAGCAAAGTGCAGTAAATTGAAATGAAGAAAGTTTCAAAAATTTTTCATTTAAAAATATTTTCTTTCTTGTGCTCATTCCACCTCTAATTACCAGACCGTTTCCATGTGCAACATGGAGAGCAGAACTGCAAGGCCTCCATGGGTTACTTAGAATAAGTTAGAAATAAGACTTCTCTATAAAAAAATTCTGTTGCACATCAAAAGCTTAGAGCAAACCAAATTATTTTCTATACCATTTCACCACATAATAGGCTTGTCCCAAAAAGCCTGCATGAAACTGGTTTAAGTCCTACTTAACTGGGACCAGTTATTTGAAAAAAAACCATAAGTTTTACCAGTTAAGTATTCCTGTAGCATGATGGCCTCAAGAAGGGAACCCAGCTTTCACTGGCTGCAGTATAGCTGCTTTTAAAAATTAAACAGAACTTCCTTAAATGTGTTGGTTCCGCCTCTAACACCCATCTGATCCCTTTCCCTGTTTCAGAAAAGTTATAGAAAAGAAATAGGGTCTCTATTCCAGTGGTCTCTAAAAAAGACCACGACAAACCATTTGTGCACAGGAAGAGAATCTGAGAACTTCAGCATTAGAAGTCTGTAATTTATATATATTTTTTTTTTTTTATCTATACTGGAAACATATGCTCAGAAATGTTTTACTGATGAAGTCTGTGATTAAAAATTTTGTAGAGCACAACTAGCTGAAACAGTTCCATTATTTTATATCACGATTCTGTTCTAGAGGCTTTTAATGTAAATTTTAGGGAATACATATATTTCTGTGCCTGATAAGGGCAAAATTCCTACCCTGATGTGGAATGTAACTTTTCCTTGTGTCCAGGTGTACATATGGATGGATGGATATAAATGTGCACATTACTGGCAAAACTTTTCATGATAGGTAATATGTGTATCAGTGTGTGCAAAGACCAGGTGCTTTGCACACCTGCATGGTGGTGAATAGGTAGATATATGTAAAGAATTCAAATATTTTTGTGGCGAAGCGTCATGAGAAAAGTGTCTTTCTTTTGATGTTTAAAACCTAGTTTCAGTTAGAGACCAGGGCAAGTAAAAAAAGTTGAGTCCTCTGTGACTGAAGCATTTCAACTTGTCATCCCTCATAGTGTTTCAAACTGGAACATGGCTTTGAAAGGTATGCTTAAAATTTGAATAGAACATGCTGCTAAGCCTGTAATGGATTTTTCTCATAAGAATATTCATTTCTATTTCAGGTGAAATTTCTTTTAAATTCCAATTTTTCCCCAGCTAAAACATCAGTGAATTTAGATGTAAAGTTCTCAACATCTCCCCTGCACACTGACACAATGACAGAAGTATTATACAGGATTCTTAAGTGTTATGGGCTTTGACCAGGGCCACTTTATCAAGCACAGAGACTAGGAAATGCAGCTCCTACAAATATCTATCTATCTCCATCAGTACCCGTGGCAAATGAGGATAAACAAGGGCATAGGTAAGCCTGAATCTTTTCTAGGGGAACTGAAAGCCAGCAAGAAGAAAAGATGGGGCTACCGTAAGCACTGCATGACTTCGAATAAACTTCTGCTCAAAAGTCAAAGGGGCAGGTGCTTTGAAACCCAGATATTCGGGCTGCCCTGGACCGTGTCCTGTAGGGTGACCCACAGGGTTGGCAACGTTACCATCCCAGGTCCCACAAACCAATCCCCCCGTCGCCCAGTTGAAATAATCCTCCTCACCAGGGACAAACGGGAGCGCACTCCGTGCAGAGTTCCAACCAGGTTTTATTTGAAGGTTGAGTCGAGGGTCCACAAGGGTAGGATGAAGGTAGGCTGGGAGGGAGGCAGGTGAAGCAGGAGGGAGACAAACCACAGGAGGAGGGATCCAGGGACAGAGCCAGGCTGACAGCAGGAGCCGAAGCTGGAGCTGAGGGCTGACAGCCGAGAGTCTCTCCCCACCAGGGGCTGGATACAAGGTATATAAACCAGAGGAAGAGAAGAGAAAACTAAAACATAATTGGAATGAAAATTATCTTCCTAGATTCAGTAATTTTCTAGTTTGAATTTAAATTCCTATTTCAAATTCAGCAAATAAAATTCCATTCTACAGAAAAAAGAAAAAAAAAAACAAAAAAAAACCAAACAAATAAAGAAATTAACAGAATTGATATTACTACTGCCCAGGCTACATAAGGCCCAAGGATGCCTTAATTTTAAGCCCTTTATCTTTCTGATCTTCTATCACCTCTCTGCATCATTGCAGGGTTTGGAGCTTTGTAGACATTTAATTTGTAGGAATAGGAAAAAGAAAAGCATTACTCTCTGCCTTCTGATTAATGCACATTCCTGTTTCTCAGCAGATGGGATGTCCCAAAGTTTGTCAATAAAGTGAAAGGAGAGAGATAAAGATTGTTATAGGTCGTGCTTTTGTACTTCCCAGCAGGTAGGGGGAAGGAAGGTGGGGACAGGGTACAATAAACCAATGGGGACAGGGGCAGAAGGAGGAGTTGAGGTGGGGTGATGTACATTTGACCAATGGTGTAACATGAGGGGAGTGATTGTAACACAGGAGCCAATGGGGGAACAGGGAGAACAGAACTTTCTGGGCTGTGGGAATGAGTCCTGGGTGACTGGCAATTAACATGCAGGGGCAGGGAGCCTCGGGGAATCGACGCAGTTTAAACAAAGGTATCCTCCCAAGGCATCCCAGGCCTGCTACCCTCAGCACCGACTCCCACACAGATACACAAATTTGAATATTGATTCAGCTCAAATAAGAACAACAGCTGATTAAATTAATTTCAGTTCTTGCATTTTTTTTTGGCTTTGATATTACTGAAACTAGAAAGAAGTGGTGATGGAAAGGTCTGCTCCGTGCTATTTATGTCGTTACTAAAGATTTTTGCAGTAAATTTTCTGGATGTGTCCAGCTAACTTTGCAGATCTTAATGTTTGGAGATGAGTTTTGAAGGGCTGCACATAATTTTGGCCCAATATCCAATGAGGCTGAGACACTAAATATGCTGAGTGTTTACCCATTATGGGCTAAAGTTGCCCTGAAGGCATATTTCAAATTGATATATAGAACAGAAGGCGAGATTAAAAACCAGAAACAATCTGGTTAAAATTATAATTAATGTAGAAAGACTAAAGAGCTTACATGAATTCTGTTGCTGTGAACAGCTTTCCAGAATACAACATTTCTTTAAGAAAAAAGGAATTAAGTGAAAAACAGGAAAAACAAGGTTTGGTGGTTTTTTTGGTGTGTGTTTTTTTTTTTTTTTGTTTGTTTTGTTTTGTTTTGATTTTTTTTTTTTTTTTTTTTTTTTTTTTTTTGTTGTTGTTGTTTGTTTGGTTGGTTTTTTTTTTTGTTTCCCAAGGCTATTTCTTCATTACAAGTGTTAAAGTATATGTGAATCATTCTAGAATTTATTTTATTGTGATTCAAAGTAGTCAGAAAATTCACTTCTCAGGGAGAGTTCTAATTTTTATTGGAAAAAATGAATATTAATATATTCACCTAACAAGAAAATATTTTTTTTTCATAATATGGCTATGGTGCCAAGTGTACCTGGGGACTCCATACTTTTTTTCTCTTCCACTATTAAGATTTGACATAAAACCTTTCCCTTCTTAAAGTACTGAGGATGCTGTGTTTGATAGAACTCTTCAGAGCCCTTTATCATTTGGCTGAGGATGCATCAGATGCAGAGGCTTAGGATCATAAAGCTCCTGAACTTTACCAATATGTATCACTTCTAAATCAAGTATTTCTTAGGGGCAACAAAGTATGTTAAACCTTGCCATAGTGAAAATTGTTCTGCATATCGCCACATCTTCTCCTGGTCTACATTTCTATGATGCGATTCCTCCAGATTTTTTTTCAGCAAAATCCCTAAATATCGACTTAAAAAAAAAAAAAAAAAACAAAATAAAAACCTGCTATGCTCTTTGGAGGAAAGAAAAAACAACAAACAATCAAACAAAAAAGACCTAGAAGGAATAAAAAGGAAAACTAGACATCTTGAAATAAAGATTCCCAAACCAACCGAACCAACCAAATGACAAAGAAACACAGAAAAAAATGCAAATCAAAACAAACAGGAAAAAACAAACAAAAACCAAAAGAAAATAACAACAAATAACCCCCAATAAAACAAAAAGGAAACAAAAAAACCCAACCAATCAAAAAAAAAAAAAAAACCACCCAAAAAACCAAAAAAAAACACAAAACTTTGTTTTCCAATGATGAATTGTTTCATTAAAAAATCAAATCATTGGTCTAGGACAGCACTCTTTCCCATTGCCAGAAGAGTTTGGTGACACCTAGAGACCAGATGACACAGCAGACTTTAAGAGGAAAGAAAAATTAGTAGATGGCAGCAAAATGATCACATAGGAAATTTCTGATGTCACAGCTGAATTAACAGTAGCCTTTCTTAAAGACAATAGTACAGTTTCTTTAGCTCAGGTTTTATGTTTTGTATTATTTTCTGCCAATCCATAAATAGTACACCAATGATAATTTAATAATGTTTAAAGTTCACATTTGTATGCATGCAATGACATCAGTTCACACATATTTTGTATATATTAAAAAAATATATAGATATAATTATGTGTGTGTATATATAAATTTATATGTAGGATTACAGAATGGTTGGGTTGGAAGGGACCTTAAAGATCATCCAGTTCCTGCTCCCTGCCCTGGGCAGGGACACCTTCCACTACCCCAGGTGTCTCCAAACCCCATCCAGGCTGGCCTTGGACACTCCCAGGGATGGGGCAGCCACAGCTGCTCTGGGCAACCTTTGCCAGGGCCTCACCGCCCTCTCAGCCAAGAATTTCTTCCTAACATCTCATCTAAACTTATCCTCTTTTAGTTCAAAGCCATTACCCCTTGTCCTGTCACTCCAGGCCCTTGTCAGATGTCCCTGTCCAGCTCTCTTGGAGCCCCTTTGGGCACTGGAAGGGGCTCTGTGGTCTTCACAGAGCTTTCTCTTCTCCAGGCTGAAAACCCCCAACTCTGCCTCTCTCCAGAGCAGAAGTGCTCCTGGCTTCTGAGCATCTTAAGATCATTTGCATCCAAACATCTATCTATCTATCTATCTATCTATCTATCTATCTATCTATCTATCTGCCTGTCTGTCTATCTGTCTATCCATCTATCTAATCTTACGTGGTGTTCAGGAAGGCAGAAGCTTTTCTTCATAGGGAGTAGTTGGCTCATCTTCCATTTGAATGTGCAAAATCTACTCTGCTTTATGGGTAATGTTTCTAATCCTGGTCTTGCCCATTTACTGTTATTCACCCTATTTCCCCAGACACATTTAATTAAATAGCTATCAACAACAGACAATTAACGTGAGGGGACAAGGGGATGAGCCAAAACATAAATCAGACAGTAATGCTGTCTTCAGCAGAGAAGAGAGTATTGACCAGGATGACACCTTCTGTGAACTAATTATCAAAGCAACATTCCAAAGTAATTGTGAAACAAGCAATATCTTCTTTTTTCCCCCTTTGCTACTTTAGTTAATGACAATATATTAAAAAGAACATGGAAAGGACAAAAATAATACTAACAACAATAATCTTGATGATAAAAGCAACACAAATAATAACTCTATTTCGCTGCCAATGGCTCTCCTTTTTTATAGCCTCCATCTGCCATGAGCAAGTAATGCAAGAATCTACAATTTCTTCCACAGCTTTTTAATTCCCCTATGTCTTTCTTCTGTCCACATTTTGTTAGTTTTATTTTGTCTGCTTTCTGGGAAACTGTAGTTTATGTGACCACAATACATTTCTGATTGTCTACTCTTGCTTTAGGTAAGAAATTTTTATGTGTATTCTAATTAGAATAAAGTAGGAAGAGAGGCACAGAAGGGGATGAAGTAAATACATTTATATGTTTTTCACGAGGTGAAATGGCAAGAGAAGAGAGGGCATGCTAGTGCTCTCTCATACAGGAAAAACAGCAAGTTCAAACTCTGATAGATGACTGAAAAAAAATGAGACAGGATAATAAGGTCTGGCTTCATTAGTGCCTCCTTACTAGTTCTGCTCGAGACTAATAATAATCCCTCTGTTCAGAGATAAATGGATCAATGTCTGTCTCTCCTTGTTAGCCTGCTGTATAGATGAGAACAAAATGACATGCAATATGACTGCAGATGTGGGTATCCAGTGCAGATGAGGTTGTTCCAGAACAGGATTTAAGTTCAGCAAGAGAGATAGAGGATCTTGGGTCACGGTCCCCAGCACTAACATACAGGAGCTTTTGTCACATCAGAAACACAGCATGAAAGCTGTGAGGAGAACAGTTATCATGGCTGTACTCACTGTACATCACAACACTCTGTCTTGACATCCACATTGCATATTAAAGCCTTGTAAAAGCCGTGACTTTTTTTCATTTCTACTTTAAATAATTTAAATTAAATAAATTTGACTTAAATAATCAAATTGCTTGGACCTTAAGCTTGGTTTCATGCGGGAATATAAAAAATTAAAATCCAAAATTACATACAGCGTTTCAGTGTTTTAAAGACTGATGAGCGCAGAGGGTAAATTTGAAATGTAGATTTGAGTTCAGGAAAGAATTACACATTCTCTGCTGACATCCACAGCACCATGAGCCACACCTACAAGCACTTCAGTTAGCTAGCAACTGAAGTATGGACAGTTTAGCTGAGTGCTGGGTTTCAGTTTAGACATGGGATTTTCTTGGGATCTATAATATTGAATGGGATTATCTACAAAGAATACCAAAGATATATCATATTTAATGGCATTGGGCCCCTGAGGATCTTGAAATTCAGAACTGCCTAAACCTGAAATCATTATTCATGTGAGTAGCTGTTACTCTGAATAATATTAAATGGGAATACGAATATTCAGAGTGAATATTTCCACTTTCTAAACAAAACATGTGATAATTAGAATTGGTTCTGGTAAATATAGTTACTATAGCAGAAATTCTGGTAGCTTAAATTAGCATCTTCAATCCTCATGTGAGTGTATATCAGAAGTCTATTGTCTTGCTATCCCTGAATCTGCCTTTAAGCAGACATTTTCTTTTTACAAAATAAAATGTTGCAAGTAGCAAGCTTATACCAGTTGAAAATAATTTCCTAATATTAAATGCATTCAATTATCCTGTATAATGAAGAAAATAACTTTATGTCTTTTAAAATATATTTACTAATGTTTACTAATAACACACCAGATATAACATGAGAGTTACAGCTGAATATAGCACCCAGTTCCAAATGACTAATTAGAAACCTGCAACAACATTTTTTAAAATTCAAATATTTTAAAATTGCATTATTTCAAGACTGAAAAAAAAAACCCGAAAAAACAGCCAGACTTATTAACTTCCTCCTAAATTACTTAAGTGAATTTTCCAGTCAATTCACCTCAATAATGAGGTAAAGATGGCTTTGTATCTGTTTGCATCAAATCACTGGATTAACACTCTCATTGCCTCTCCCAAGAAATGTTTCTCTCGCAGCTCAACTGTTCACAGGCTTGGAGTACATAATCCCACACAATTTAGGAACAAGCAAAACTATATCATCATCATCCTTTCTCCCCACTATGATTCCTTTTGTTATTCCACTCTTCAAGTTCCGTGGAATTTTTCTGGTCCCCGTTTTACTAGAATTTGAGTTTCTGCTATAAAAGGCACCTGGGCCTCGGCAAAATAAAGTGTTGTGGCATACTGGTCACCGAAAAGATGGAGCAGACCCAGAAAATAATAAAAAATGAAAATTTGTGCTGCTCTAATCTTATCACAAAACACCAGAGCCTGGGAGGAGATTCTTCCCCAGATGCAGGACTTAGTTCTTCCTTTTGTTGAACTTGAGGAGATTCCCATGGGCCCAATTCTCCAGCTGGCCAAAGACCTTTTGAATGACAGCGCAACTTGGGTGTATCAGCTACTCCTGCCAGTTTTGCAT
Source organism: Vidua chalybeata (assembly GCF_026979565.1). NCBI lineage: Eukaryota > Metazoa > Chordata > Aves > Passeriformes > Viduidae > Vidua > Vidua chalybeata. Next base: position 4,398,934 of record NC_071570.1, on the reverse strand, counting down.
TGTCTGCACACTTGCTGAGGATGCAGTTTGTCCCATCACCCAGGACATTAATGAAGGTGTTAAAGTATTCTCAGCCCCAGCCCCAGCAGTCCAACACCAGTGGCTGGCCTGCAGGTGGGCTTTGTGCCACTGATCATAGGCTTGCACGCCCAGCACACACTTCCCAATCCACACCAGCATCCATTTCAGCAGCCCACTGGTTTGTTCATGAGGATGTCATGGAACACACTGTCAGAGTCTTGTGAAAGCCTACAAAGAGAACGTCTGTGGTTTTCACCAGCCCACTGAGATACACATTTTATCACAGGAGGCTATCTAGTTGGTCAGGAGCAATTCCCCTTTTGTAAATCCACAATGACTACTCCCAATTACCTTGTCCTTTATATACCTGAAAATGGTTACTAGGATTATTTTCTCCATCACCTTCCCACAGTCCAAAGGGAGGCTGATCTGCATCTAATTCTCTGCATTGTCATTCTTAAAGCCTGAAGTGAGTGACCTTTTCTTCCTTCCAGTCATCAGGCGCATTTCTGCTTACCGTGAGCTGCCAAAGGTAATTCAGAGTGGTCTCACAAGGATTGGGCAGCCTCTAGCAGACATCTGCAATGATCACAGTCCTGCATCTGCTCAGGATTCTCTTGTTTCTCCTGCTTATTCCCAAGGTCCTGCAGGGATGCACTCAGTCCTGCTGAATTTCCAGAGAAGGTAGGAGTAACTTCCCCCATAATGTTATCCCACAGGCATTTCCTTATGTGCAAATGCCCAAGGTGGATGCTCTTCAGGCTTAGTTTGTTCATTTAGACATCCCTTGTCCAATCACCCTGCACAATTTACTTGGCAAGCCAGTCCACCCCTTCATCATTTGACTGTGGATTATCCGCTCTCTTGTTGTGTCTAAGTTGAAAGTTCTCCTTATCAGGTCAGCCAGCCTACTGATAATTTTTTCCCACTTAATTGTTTCTTCACAGTGTTCTTCAATCCTGCAGGAATCCTGTGGTCATAAAATACAATCCCCGTTGCCAACACCACTCACAACCAGTCACAATTGTTGAAACTCAAGATCCTTCTGCTCCCACTCAGATTCCTCCTTTTCACCAGCAGAGTAAAGGAGAAAGCCACACAGACCCTCAAGACCTTGTTCATTGGCCTCAGAGTCCTCTACCAGCTCAGATATCTCAAACTGGAGAAACCAACCTACAAAGGCAGTGCTTCACCCTAAACATTATCTCTGTTTTGAAGTTACAGTATGGTTTTGGAAAGGGATGAAGAAATATCCAGTGGGAATTGAACTTTCTTAGTATTACCTTTAAAAATCCAACCATATTTCTTCTGTTTCAGGTTAAATGTCAGAAACTGTGTGCATCTTGCTTGCAAAATTCAAGATGCTATAAGATAAAAGAAGGCTCTCAAAACTCATAAGTCATACATCTGCAAGTCTTCACATAAAGCAGCTCTTCCACAGAAAACTTAAGGAAAAGCAATATTCCTTAGTTCTCCGGTGTCCTCTGGAAATTTTGCACAGAAAGTTTTCTGTGATTTCTTATGAATTAAGATAAAATGGGAGACAATTTGGAAATTTTCTGCTTAATCTGAGTTATTTCAAATGGAGACAGTAAATTAATTTTGAAGTTTCATATGGAGGATGCTTTATTTTAAATTACATATTTTTTAACTAAAAGGAAACAGATATGAGGACTTAATTATTTGATAATCATTAGGTCTAAGTTAAGACTGAACAGAAGGAGAAACCACACACACATGAGTAGTCCACACATGGGAATGAGGGTGACATATGTTTCTGGCGAAGAGCTCTGAGGTGGTCGTGTCCTTTACAGATAAATTAGGAGGTGCTTTCCATAGATATTAGAAACTAATCAGACCCATAAGTTTTATAGTTGGAGAAAAAAACCCATATAATTATATACACTTATACGTGCGCTGGTGTGTGTTTATACGAATAATTTTTTGAGGTGAATCCATCAAAAAGAGTCTCTGCAGACTCACCAGCACCAGCCTTGTTCATACTTTCAGCCACGTGTCATTCATTCATACCCAGACTTGCTGAAATGCTGGCTGTTCTCTGCAGGCCTGGTGAGAAAAATGTGAATTTTAAGATTGTCTGTACAATTAAAAAAAAAAAAAAAAGAGTTCTTACCAGTAATGACCTCTTCCTGTTCCCATGGTGCTGCAATTGATTATAAAGGGAGATAGACTTGGTTCTCAATCCCACTTCCCAGCCCTACTGATTAAGACAACACCAGAGGAATGATATCTAATCTTCCTAATGGGAGAAGTTAAGCAAGAAAGAACTTTGATGACTGTAATGACAATTAAAACACGTAAATCAAAGAAAGTAACATAACAAGTTGGGTTTTTCTTCCTGGCTTCTTAGCTGTCATCTCTCCTCATGCAGAAACTCTGTAAACCCCAAGAGATCCTGCTTACTTGAGTAAATTAATTATTTAGTGAGTGATGCATTACAAGACACAGAAGTAGATAAAATGCCCCAAGGAGGTGATGAAAGAGTAAAAATTCTTGAACCATTTTTGGATAAGGACAGCAGCAAATAGGTAGTTGGGTTTTTTTTAAGCTCAGTCCCAAGTGAAAACTGGAAAAGAAACATTCCTTCTTACGGCACTCCTCCTGTACAGTAGTCACTGTGTTTTGGGTTTTTGCATTCAGATTGGATTTTTCGTCTTTAGTGTGTTCACAGAGGGATATTATTTTTATATTGAATAGTTTATCTGTGGACATAATGTCCAGTGTGTTGGTGACTCAGATTTCTCAGGTAGTGTTCCAATTTCTACTCAATTTAAAGCATTTAGGTGATGAAAAAGGTGCATCAGTTATGAGTATTTCCGTATGACTGAGTTACTCCTCACACCCAAAAATGATCTTACACTGATATTAGTTTTTCTACTTGCTTTTGTGTGAGAAAAGGAATTATCTCCCTAAAGTAGCTGTCTTTTTCTGCAATAAATAAATCCAGCAAATTACACTGAAAATGTGTTCATTTGACCACGATACACTGTCTCAAATCACTTGGATGTTTCAAAGCTGTGAAAAAAATTTAGATCCATCACACCAAAAAAGCAATCCGTCTGGTCAAACTGATGCATTTAATTTTTGTATCTTTTCCCACAGTGTCCTGAAGAGCAGGCTCTGAAAACACAGAGGTTAAAACCAACAAAGAAGGATAGGAGACAGGTAACTCTTCCCTAGGCAGAGCAGAGCTCAGGACTCCTGTGTGTCCCTGCACAGCCTGCTTGTGAGAAGTGAGTAAGCACTGATTAATAACTACAGGTGATTACTCTGAAATCTCCACGGGAGATGTCGCTGGGTGGGTAAAGCACATCAGAAAAGTAACTGCAGTGCTCCTGTCCCTGAAAAGATCTGCCTTAGTTACGCCTGATGTGCAGGGAGATGGAGGAGAACTCTTGGAAAGCTGTAGGGATTGATAGCAGCCACATGTTTTAAAAATCTGCAAGTTACAGGCCCATGAAGGAAAAATCAGGAAGCTAGTGGCCCATGTGGCTAAATTAAAGTGGATCTTAAAGGTGGGCATATGGAAGAATTATCTTAATAAAATGGATGAAAGGAAATGAGGGTTGATGGCTGCTGTAAATGGCCCCTGTCCCAGAAAATCCTTGTTTGTCCTTAAATATGTCCTTAACTCAATCCCTTGAGACAAATAACTTTGGAGCCCCAATGGGACCAGAAATTGAAAGAAAAGGATCCACAATATAGAAACTGGTGTGTCCAACAATTGACTTCTGCTTCAGAGGTACCAACATTTCCTGTGGCATTAATAACACAGAATACTGTGAACTAAAGGGCAAATAGAACTGGCAATGGATTTTCTAACAGAAAAGAATTTAATCCACTTCATAAAAGGAAGGAGATTTACTAAGAAATCTTCAGGTTTTGTCTAAGACTACCATTCCCTTAGGTCTCTTTACCTGGAATTAGGTGTGAATGAATATTGTTCCAAGCTAAATTAATTCATCAATTAATTGTTTGATGCTAATAGAAAAAAAAAAAAAAGTGGATCTTGAGCAGGGCTGTACACTCTAAACTGCATTGTATGTATCTTTATCTGTAGGCTGTTTCATTGATCCTTTCTGTAGCAATTAGCTGTGTGATGATTTTGGATAGTCCATGAACTCTTCATCACAATCAACAAACACTTTAGAAGGCCAAATCAGGAAGCTGTAACAGATGGTAGGACACACAGAATTGCAGAATTATAGAATGTACTGAGTTGGAAGGGACCCATCAGGATCATCCAGTCCAGCTCCTGGCCCTGCACAGGACCATCCCCAGGAGTCACTCGATGGTTCTGAGAGCATTGCCCAAACACTTCTTGATTTCAGACAGGCTTTGTGCTGTGACCACTACGCTGGGGAGCCTGTTCAGTACCCAACCACCCTATGGATGAAAAACCTTTTCCTGATATCCAACCTAGATCTCCCCTGACTTAGCCTCAGGCCATTCTCTTGGGTCCTGTCACTGGTCACCAGAGTGAAGAGATTGAGCCTGCCCCTCCTCTTCCCCTCATGAAGATGTTGAAGGTCTCCCCTCAGTCTCCTGTTCTCCAGGCTGACAGACCAAGGGACCTCAACCACTCCTTACACAGCTTTCCTTCCAGACCCTTCACCATCCTTGTGGCCTCCTTTGGACCCTCTCTAACAGCTTTATGTCTTTTTTTATATTGCAGTGCCCAAAACTGCTCACAGGACTTGAGGTGAGACTGCTCCAGTGCAGAATAGACCAGGATTGTATTGTGTTTATATTTCTTGACAGCAAAGAAATACAACTTTTATTAAAAGAAAAAAAAAAAAAAAAAAACCACAACAAACCCTAACCTTTATTTTCAAATAAAGGCTGGAGTCCCAGTAGTATATCAACCTTTACCCTCTCTGTTTAAAAGTTACACAGAAGGACATTTCTGGTGAGTAGAGCATGGTAGAAGAGAAGTCTGAATTTCAGCTGTCAGAACCTTTTATAAGCAGTTTCCTCTTTCATTTTAAAATACAAATTGTTCTTGGACCTTAATATATGCACATATATTTTTCTCTAAAAATTAGCAGTTATTCCCATTCCCTTCTCTAATTTCATGTATAAGACATGAATGAAGTAAAATAAAAAAGTTAGGAATAACACTTTTTGCCTTAGTGAAATACTGCAACACGATGATATCACCAGGTTAAACCCTTTTACCTTGAATTGAACATGAATAATTCAGGCCTTCAAATTATTGTTCAGCCACATAACCTTGTCTGTCAGTCAACAAAGGCCACTCTTTCTGTCCCCATCCAAATTTAATAGGTGTTAATTCCCCTCCTCCCCACTGTCTTTTCTGTCTGAGACTTAAATTTACACGGATGTGCTGTTTAGCTGGAGTGACTTGTGTCTGTACAGATCTCCACCTGACAAACTTTGTCTCTTCCTATTTCATCCGTGGCTATGAACAATCAAGATACATGAAAGCTTTGCTGACTGTGCATTATTGATGTAATAATGAAATGCCTCATTTGAGCTTGCTTCTTTCACAAAGGAAAAAAAAAAAATTCAGCAAGGAATTATTTGCAAACTGTAGCATTTCAAAATGCTATAGAGTGTGGTTACAAAACTGACAAAGGAAATACATCCTGGCTCATAAACATTTGCAAATGATTACTTGATAAGCTATTTTATAATCACTGCTGGGGTCCAAAGAATTATGGTGATAATTTTTCAATTTATAATTCCACCAGGTCTAGATTCTTTAGAAACTAAATCCAAAGAAAATATATTAAATAAATAGGCTGAAAGTAAATCACATGTTCAGCATTTGTATTGCTTTCTCTGAAGTAAAAAAATTTATGTCATTCATATGCTTCTGAACATGAACTAGTAAAAAAGATCCTTAATATTTGGCTCAGATACAACTCACTAATCAGTTATCTTCCTTGGTTTGAATAAAAGATGGCATAAATCTCTTTGTCATTATGTTTGTACAGTTCTCATAATGCGGTCCTGGTCCACAGCTGGGATTCCAGGGTGCTGTTGGCACAAACACAGGAGAGACCCTATCCCAAGTGATGTCTTGCCTGTCAAATCAAATCCATGAGAAATCAAAGGCAATGACTCAGATCTGAGCTAGGATGAGTGTCCAGGCAAAACAGATTACTTGCCCTATCTCTGAATGTTACAATGTTCACAAACCGTGTTCACATTTCTCATTTTCAGCTCTAAAATCCTTTCATGTTTTTCTCCTCTTGCATTTATTTTGGCACAAAGACAAAATATGAACATATTATGATTTCTGTGGCTTGCTCCTTTCTCTGGTTCAAGAACCAGGACATTTCAATGGTCTTCAGATTATTCTCATCCAGTGTAGCAGCAAGACTGATGGATGTATTATTGAGAGCAATTTAATTCTGGTTATCCCCAAGATCAGAAGACAAAGAGAGACACCTTAAAGGTTGTTTCCCCTGACTTAGACAATGGCCAAGTAGCCTGCATCTTGAATTACTATTCTGTTGCCTTTTTCTGACCCGCTCAGGCCAGTTAGATACCTCCTCTGCTACTTCTGGCACCTGCAGTTCCTTGGAGTTTGCAACCATTTAATAGTCCTGGTTTTCCAGGCTCAGCGCAGCGCAGCAGCCACGCTGCCCTCAGTGACAAGGGAACACAGAGTTTTTGTAGCTTCCCTTCACTGCTTTTACGGGCAAATAAAAAAAGCAGACAATCTGCATTACAAAATACTTCATAGCTCATTTAAAGACACAGGGAAATTATTGGGCTGTAAACACAGGTTTAACCTGTATTACATGACCTGTAATAGCAGCTGTAAATTTCCCAGCCTATTTGGAAGCAATTCAAGTCAGCAATGTGGAGGTGAGCAAGCAATGTGGGGGAGAGAGAGGACAAAGGTTCAGTGCTTGGCTTGAAGGCTGAACTCCTCCAAATTTTGCTAAAGAAAGTAGAAATTAATGATTTTCTAAAATTTTATTTCAATTTTTTTTCTCACAGATCAGTTAGTGAAGATAAGGTAGACACTCTGTAACCTTACTTTTTTACTAGAGTACCACCATACATTTTTGACATCCTCTATTTCAAGCTGTGCCATTTTAATTCTTTTTTTTTTGTATTACTATTATTTAAATTTTGTAAAGCTAAATTCCAGTCAAATGCAGGGTTCACAAACAAAGATAAATAGGACAACATTATTTTATACATCCCACTCAGGAGTCAAATTTTTAGAGTCCTGATTTTTAGAGTCTTACAGGTTCTATGTCATTCTTCTAAGCCAAAGTAAAATGAAGTTCTAAAAATATTTTCAAGGGGTATTTTGTCCAGTAAATATTCTGTCAGTGAAATTAATATTACAAAGGTCCATCTGATCTCAGTTAGCCCACCTTATTCTTGAAATATCTTCTCACACAGGTGTTAGAGGCCAGTGTTAGGGAAGCAATTAAATTATTTACATTATTGAGAACAACCTCAGAAATTTAGTAGAGAAATTTGAATTTATAGGCATTTCTCAGAGAGAAAAGAATCCCCCCACACAGTGACATTGGAACTGGCATCATGCTTCTGAAGGTAAACAAAGTTCTCAGTGTGTGACTTTATAGATAAAAACAGTGAAGATGATTGCTATGCTTAAATAATAATGAGAAAGCTTCAAATTTGGTTTTCTGCATATCATATTAGACCTGCAGATTTAACATGAGATGCAAGAGTGAATTTTCTCTAGAGAAACCAAGCTTCCTTTGTGGTTTATCATAATGCCTAAAGTATGACTAGAGGTAGACAGTGTTGTCAAACAGCTGTCAAGGTCCTGGAAACACTAGCAATTAGAAATCTGGAAAGTGAGCTAAAAATATGGGAACCAAAAGATCACCTGCTTGCTAAAAATTAATTTTTTTTTTGTCTTAAGAGTAGAGAATAATTCAAGGGAAATAATGCTGATTTGCATCTAAAACAGAAAAAGTGGTTAAAGGCATAGAGTGGGGGAAAAGAGACAAAGAAAAAAAATGTTTTAAAAATTAATATAAATACAGAGAGAAGAAATATATGTGAAAGCAGAAATAGAGAGTGAAAAAAAAACAAAATGACAAAATAACTGTCTTTTATCCTCTCTATGACCCAAGCAAACAACCCAAATAGATACTACAGAGGTTGCAGAAGCGGCAGAATTGCCAAAACACTTAAAAAAGTACTGGAAGCTAAAGTGTAGTTGCCATACAAAGACACAAAAAGTCTAGGGTAGAAGTAAGCCAGGAAGCCAGTAAAACCCTACACACCAGCACAGCTTTTTTAAGATAAAACAGAAGAGGCAGCACACATGTGAGGAAAAGCTGCCAAAATCTCATGTCCTGAGGAACCATCACCTTTCAATTAAAAATACAATTCCAAACTTCAGACTTAGCCTTGAACTGGAAAAATAAACACCATGGAATCATGAAGTGTTGCAAAGTGTTCCATTCTGTTCTAATTTTTCTCTTTTTTTCTTTTTTTATTTTTTTTTCTGTTGTTGCACTATCAGATAGTCTCTATCATTCTAGTCTTGAGGGTTTTTTTGCCCAGAGGCATTGATCAATTTCACAAATTGGTGGAGTAGGACATGCATTATACCTCTACACCACACTTTATTCTCCCTCATGCAACATGCAGGCCTAGGATGTATTTACCTCACACTATCCAAACCCTCCACAACTTTTCAGCTCGTTATGGACTCTTCATAATGATCATCACTGCAGCATCCAAATGTGTAGCAGACAGGCACTAACCTCTGCAACCCTTCTGTGAGGCAGGGCAGCATCTCCCATTCTCTTTGAAGCTGATATTGAGATGAGCCACTGCATGTTATTATGTGCAGTGAAAATTCAAGAGCCTGTTTCTGACAGGAGGAAATCAAAAGAGTTTCTCTGTTAACTTAATTGGGCTTTGAATCACTCTTTGTATCAAGAAATTCTCACTGTTTGGTTTTCATCAGCTCAGAGTACATCTGGGTTGGCCACTAGAATACCAATTCTATCACTTCATGCTGTACAATACCTACAGTAATACTGTCTATAACAATAAAACCTAACTAATCTAAAATCCCCCTTGAGCTGAGATGTGCTTTGGCAGCCAGGACAATGAGGGCCTGTTTCCCAAAGGCAGCCTGCATGCAGTCACCCTCTTCTGGAGCCTAAGATGATTTCCTGTCCTCTCTGTGTGCTCCAGAAATGAAGTAGCTGACTTGACCCTTAAAGACATCACCCAAAGGGGAAAAAAAAAAACAAAAACAAAAAAAAAAAAAAAAACAACAACAAAAAAAACAAACAAAAACAAACAAACAAAAAAAACAAAACAAAGCAAAAAAAAAAAAAAACCAAACCAAACCAAAACAAAAAAAAAACCCAAAACATCAGGACAGCTGCATCAAATCCCCCTAAGTCTGCATTTCCCTACAGGAGTGATGGCTCACAAAGTGATGCGCCTGGCTGCACATGGCTGCATTGGCTCTTTGTGTATCTATCACACAACAAGTGGAAATCATTTCAGCGAACAGCCAAGGCTAAAAGCTTCCTGTTTAAGCCAAGCCAGGTGGCTGGGCTCTCTCAGTTGTTACACAGAAGATTGGCACCACGACAGAGATCCACCTTCCTTGCTGTGAGGGTGACTGAGCACAGGCACAGGCTGTGCAGGGAGGTTATAGAGCGTCCTGCTCTAGAGATATCCAAGAATATCTGGATCCTGTGTAACCTGCTTTACAGAACAGTTGGATAAGATGATCTCCAGAGATCCCTTTTCACCAGAGCCACTCCATGGACTGATCTGAAGTGAGCTGCCTCTCTTTCTCCATCACCATTTCCCTTAGAATGAATTATGGGACACCATTATATTATGAAGAATACTGATACATTACTGCAGAGCACAGTTTTTGACCATTTCCATTAAAAGCTCTTTGCCTTTTAAATGACATTTTCTTTGCTGCTGATATAAATAGCAAAACAAACAAATTAGCAAAAGCTGCATGCAGTTACAAGAAACATTATTCTTTGTTTTGAGCGGGGACTGTTTTAAAACCCTAATGCACCCACAGCTGCTGATAAACATTCCTTGGAGTCTGTTTTCTTTAAGGAACCTAGAATTTAGCATGGGCATGGCTTGCACTTCTGCTTAGGGGATCTCTGGCGCCTGATCAGAGTTTAATTCACATGTCTTAAAACAGTTAATATATAGTGCCATTCAAGCTGAGGGTAATCATCCACAGTCTGCCCATCCAAACGATACAAGTGAAAAATGTGTCACTTAATGAGCCTGAATCAAACCTCAGTTAAATCAATGTACAACATATGCAAACAACTCTCCTCGACATTAATAGGGTTACCTTGGATTTACCACTGGTGCAACTGATTGGGATCTGTCCCATTACCTTGCATTAATTATTCATTGCTGTTACAATCTAATTATCTCCCTGATTGTCTTCTGACCATTACTGATGTGTGTCTACACCCAACACCAATCCTCCTTGTCATCCACACTCAATATCAGATAACAGGGGAACACCAGGGTGAGCTTGCAGCACCCAGCAGCAAGTCATCAAGCCCAAACTTCCCTCTTCAGCACCAGTCATGGATAAGTGCCTGGGAAGAAATTTAACTAGGCAAACATGTTTGATACAGAAAAGCGTCAACAGATGAGGGAATTCAGGCAATTCCATCTAAAATAATCATGTTCTGAAGTTTGTGAGACTCTAGGATTTGGTTAACACAGAAAAAAAGATTTCAGGTGTAAATAACAGAAATAGTTGTTTTAAAAATATTTTCAACTTCTTTTCTGACAGCTTGGAGGTCATGAGTCTAATTTTTCAAAGATTATGAACAGGAAAATGAACAAAATTGAAAAGTAAAGTCTTTCTTGAGAGTGTCACTTGTATATTTCAAAATGAAGTTATTTACTTAGAAAATTGTCCAAAATAGGTGGTTTAAAAGACAAATTGCACAATCAATTTGTAATTTATTGATTATAAATATTAATTATATATAATTAATAATAATAATAATTTATATATATATGATTATAATAATAATAATCATCTATTGTACAGAACAAGACTTCTCCTTAAGACCTGGAAGGTTTTTTTTTTCATTTTTTCCTAATTACAAAAGAATAACAATGTGGGAAATATTGCAAACAGTTCTGGGGTCTTTTTTATTATTGTTACTAATTCCAAGCTTTTGTGGCTAGGTGATGAACCAAATGATTAGTCACTCCCACAACTTTCTTTGGAAAGAACCTAGAACATGCAAAGCCTTAGTGTCTCATACTGATAGGTATTTACAGGTGAGAGAGTGCTTGAAGGCAAATAAACTCATCCTGTAACATCTATGAAGTTGAAAAAGACGTCTGATAGAACCTGCTATTCCAGTGTTTTCTGAGCACTTTTCTCTCAGCATCCACAGCTGGTGCTCTCTGTCTCCTCAGCTGCTCCATCACAGGAGAATGATCATGGGGAACTTTCAAAGGATTTAGGACAAAAAGATCTAGGGGAAAACAGAACGCAGAAATGAGGAGGAGAAAGAAAGAAAGAAAAAAAAAGATGCTGTAAGGGTTTGCAATAGCCCAACTACACAAACAGTGAGTGCCTCCCCTAGCAAGTATGCTGGCAAACCCAGCAGCACAATGCTTGTCATGGGCAGTTATCAAGTCTGAATCCAAGTTCAAATTTATTTTCCCCAAGTTCTCCTGAAAAAGAAAAATCAGGACTTCTATATCCTTCTATGTTGAAGTTATAACCTAAAATGTATATGATACAATAAAAATATTATTAACTACATGAAGCTTCTGATGTGTTGAATTCAGGGGAGCTGTTTTGGTATAAAGGTGCACTATCAGAGTGAGGAATAGAATTCAGGTTTATGCACTGATGGGCTTTTAAGCTCACAGAGGCAGACAAATCAGAGCTGAGCAAGTTTAATGAAGTCTTTTTTTCGTGTATGCATTTTGAAAGTCAAGAGCTGTTCTTATAACTAAGGGAGCTGCCTTGTGAATTAAAACAGGGAAGAGAAGACCAGAGAAAGATTTGTGTCCTATATACTTACTGTATTTTTCAGTTATATATATTTAATTTCATAACCTCAAGAGTAATAACAGGAGCAAATATTTTGCTAGGCTAATGCATTATTAATCATGGAATAAAGTGGGGAACCAGACAACTTTGGCACCTTATTCTAAAACCACATGAAAGACACTGCACATAAATGACACTCAAAATAAGCAGCCTGGCATCTTACTGAACACAGAACATGATGAGTGGCAAAACCAAGAAGCAGCCCTGATTTATCCAGTGGAACTTGGCATTTCCTACAAGCCAGCATTGGCTTAACATTAATTAAAGCTTCACATGAGTGTTATCTTTTTTCCTCCCTCCTATTGTTCTCATGGTGTGCAACCTGTTTTTTTTTTTTTCTGAAAAGCTGCAGTTTGTGGATATGTATAAAACTGAATGACAGAGCTGGATAGCTGACTTCAAATGTAAAAATGCCTGTAGGCAGTCAAAACAGAGACTTCTCCTTTATTAATAATGTTACATGAAAAGTGCATGTGAAACCCATGGCCTTCATAAAGTTTGAGAGAAAGGTGGATTTTAAAGAATTAAGTAAGTAAGGATGAGAGAAAAGCTCTTAGCATTTCACCCCCCGCCAACAATTACTTCTTTTTCTGCCATAAAGAATAAGAAAAGGAAGAAATTTCTTCCTTTTAAACTTCAGTTGACAATATTATGACATTTTTTTCCTGGGTCTTTGAAATTCAAAATACAAAATTTGTCAATTCCTGAATGACACACGTGTACTGCATCACCGATGCCTCCTGTGCAAATGATTCATGGTCTTTGTGATATTTGTTTTGTAAGAAATGTAAAATTATAGCTTCATTTTCAACTAGTGCTTTGCACAATGATGAAAAAAAATTTTAAAAAAATTGACTAACATTTATCTTGTCCAACTCTATCCTTTTAAAACTATGTGTTTCTGGTCATAACCCATATTTAAACTGTTTCCACAGTCATGGGAGAGAGCACGGTATCACCAGAGAGGAATTAATCCTACCCTAAAATAGATGTTTAACATGTGCACGATGAATCATTCTCTGAAGAGACCTTTTTCCTCTCCTTTCATTAGAGATGAAATTTAGGTGACTACCTTAATGAAATAACTAATTTTTATACAGCTATGTTAGGCAAGATGAATCTCAGCTGAAAGAAAGAACATTGCAAATCTAAGGATATATGTGTATATATATTTTTTTTTTCCTTTGTAAACCTGAAAGGAGCCATTCCCTGTTAGGATCCACCTGCATGTCTGCTCTCTGTGAAATAGGACTCAAGACAGGCACAACACTGTGAGTGTCACAGGAAAAGATTAATCAGGGAAGAGAAAGGGAGAAGTGTCAAATTTCTATGTACCTAGTAATAACCTAGGGAAAGTATAAAAATAAGCTTAAACTATAAAATTCATGCAATACATGCAATATTTGGAAATTGCTTTAGGTTTCTAAATGGAAATTAGTTTCCTAGCATTCCCATTGGTTAAAAACCTACGTCTTGGCAGACTGTATCTTGGATTCCTCTCATGATTTTGAGGAAGTAGTCTGGGAAATGTGCAGACCATTGAAATTCCAGTCAAGTCCCATGCCAAAAATCTTAAAGCGTCAAGTACCTCCTTCAGAGAGTTTGTTGAGGGTGTGTGACACAGAGCAATTTATGTCTCCACAATATCACCCATATATCCTTCATAAACTAATTTCCCCATCTCTAGGATCAGTGCTGTGATACTTATTTCTCTTGCAAGGGTTATATCATAACTCTAGCATTTGCCTTTAATATACCTTGTAAGGGAGACAAAAATAAAATATATTGTGAATTATTAATGCAGTCATATTTCTGGGTCTTCCTCTTATGGAATAGCATGAACTAGTGAAGAATAAATACCAATTTGTATATTGAAAAAACACAATACATTAAACAACCCCCCACCGTTTTTAGGTATAATTTTAATTATTTATATATTACATTTTGAAATTGCTCTCCAGCTCTGAGAAGAAGGATATAGATTTCTTTGTGATTGGACAGAAATGGACAAAATATAGGGGTTTCAGCTGTCAGCATCTTGTTCATCCTATAGTTCTATTCGTATGATATTTATACCAAACTACTGAAAATTAACCAGTATTACTCTGTGGCAGTAGAAAGATTTCATGACCAGTGACGAGTTGGAAGGAAAAATAACTATTTTCTCACATATTTATTCTGAGAAAATGGAATTGGTGTGAAGACTCACAGGTAAGGCATTTTACTCCAAGACGTGGAAAAATTGTTTTCTTGCAGTGACTGGAGTCAACCTCATCTCTAGTTACCACCTATATATATTTGAATAAATGCAATCTGGCCCCAAGAATCACTTTCTGTGCAGAGATGGAGACCCACAGATGAGCAATGAACTGAGTTTTAGCATCCATATTCAGGTAAAAGAAAGAGTGAAATTTTTTTAAGGGATGTTTTTGCTACTGTTTTGTCTTACAGGGTAGGATATGGAAGGTGTTAATGTGCAGATTTTCTGAGAGAAAAGTACCTGCAAGGTTGACAGAAGAGCATGACAAAAAAGATGTAATAATGTGTATACTAGGAATTGTTCACAGTGAGAAATGATCCCTCTTGCTAACTCCTCTATGAGCAAACAGGGAGGGTACAGCCCCAGCCTCCAAGCATTTATGATCTTCTAATCTATCTCACTGAGTTATGAGGACCTTTCAAAGGAAAAGATATATATCTGTGAATGTTTTGGGAAACAATAATTTAAGTGAGTCTGGAAGTATAAGCCTGACATTTGGCATTAGACTGATTCTCCTTCTTTCTAGAATCTGTGCTCAGCTACAAGTTTCATTTACATCTCCACTCTCCAGTCTTTTGCACCTTTCCCAGGCTTGTAATGTATTTTTAATCTTATTTTTTTCTATTGTTAATTTTCCCCATGTAATTCCTCTTCCCTGTCATGACACCTTAAGCAATCTCTGGGGCATCTCCACTCTCTAAATGCCCCCAGTCCTTATATAGGGAAAGGAGAAAGACATTTTGAAAGAGCACATTTAAGGATCTCTGAGAACATAAAAATGTAAGATGAGCAACAGTGAGTCAAAGAGGTCCTTCTAATATCTCCAACACCAGTCAAATCTGGATGCCAATAAAAAAGTGAAGAGTCAGAGCATGTATGTGTGATTCCAGCCTGGATCTCTCTCACGGATGTTTATTAACGGGATACTAAACCTTTCTAGGACATGAATGCTTTCCATGCATTTACTGTACAGGCTCAGATTTCCTTCTTGCAGACTTGTCCAGTCTCCTCCTGATTCCTTGCCAGCTTTTTACATTTACAGCATCCCAGGGAAGGGAATTCCATTGCTGAATCTTTCTGCTTATACCTAGAAAACCCCAGGAAAAAATATGCATTAGGAGTACGCTGGAGCAGCAAATAATTGGTGTTGTAAATGGGACAAATCTGTAACAAATGTGTGGTACCCTGCACTGCCAGGGATAAAATCTGGTTGGTAAATCTTATTTGGATCCCTAGGTGAGATCTCGATTTTCTTTCATGTAACTGAACAGGAGTGAAACTCTGCATGAGTGGTACCTGCCTTGGCAGCACACACTGCTGTTTGACCAACAGGCTCTGTTAAAACTTCAAGCTCCTTGGAGAGCTTTTCCTCTCCTGATCTCATGGAAATGAGCATTCTTTTGTTTTTATAATGTCTTATCTCTTTTGTATCAATGTGAGGGAAAGAAATGTCTGCAGTGCTCTCTTAAATTGTCACCTTCTTACTAACAGCTAGCAACTCTCATCGTGTAAGAATGGCTTAAGCCCCCCATGTGTCTGCTCTTGCTTTGGGATGTGCAAGGTCTCAAAGGTCTCTTTTTTCCCTCTGGAGAAAAGCAATGATCCCTAAATTGCAGATAGAGCAGGATTATCCTCAAAATGGAGGAAATAACAAAAAAAAAACAATCTAATGTGGGTGCTGTGCTAGTGCTAGCAAATGTAAAATAAAAAGTCTGCAAAATAACCTTATGACTGTTTAGTCAAAGGATCAGAATCCCTTGGAATTATTCCATTAATGTGTATTTACAGAGCAGAAACTTGCAAATATAGGTACTGAGGGAAAATTAAAGCAGTGAAAGTATCTAACACACAGTGAAGAATTAGGAGGGAAAAATCTGATAATGGAGCTAGAACAGAAAAAAAAAAAAAGAAAAAAAAGAAAAGGAGTGCTGTCTTGGCTTGAAGGCGACACTTCCTGTCAGCCTTTTCCCTCCCTGCCTCAGCTGAATGTAACAATTAATTGTAGGAATCGAAGAGTTGCAATGGCTAAATTGGACAGGAACCTCAGGAGGTCAAAGCATTCCTGCTTATTAAAGCTACTGACACATTTTACAGTTTTGCAAAATGTCAGAGTCCATCATGCTGTAACTTTGCTGCTGATGATCCTGTCTCTCTAAAAACACTCATAGCTGCCTTACAAAACTTTCAGGTAAAACCTCAATTCTGCAACTGAATCAACTTGTTTTCTCCCTTCCCTTTATATTCTTGTTTACAAGCTTGTCACAAGCCTGTGGACTTTTGTTTGTTTATTTGGGTTTTTTCTTGCTTTTATGTCCTTTTTACTATCATTTTTTATTCTTTTCCTCTCAGAGCTGTGGGTTCAGAGAACTTGAGTGACAGCAACCTCTGTGGCTTTCCTACCATTGCAAAATCTGAAATTGGTGGAGAGGGGCAATTAAAGTAACCACTAGGGTTTAACAATTGGCATTTGGCATCTGCTGTGCCTCTATGGCAATGCACAGCTGTCTGCCTTCCAAGAGAAACACAGAAGTGTGTCACATCTGTAATCCCAGTGAATTGAGCTCTCTCAAGCATGCTGTGATGGCAACTTCATTTCGTTCTGCCTTTTTCATCTCTAGGATAGCACCTCTCCAGAGGGGATTCGACCACAGAAAGGCTAGAGAGGTATTTTAAGCACTGCCCTAAACACTGAACTCCCTAATCCACAGCAGAACACAACCAATTCTCAGTGTTTCTGTGCTCCAGTTGTAATATTTGATTGCATAAAAATTCTGTTTGTGATTGTCTGGGAAAATGCATTTATATTATGGTACGTTGTGCTAGGGTTTCACAGAATCACAGAATAGTTTGAGTAGGGTGGGATCACCTTATTCCCGCTCCTGCCATGGTCAGGGATGCCTTCCACTACTCCAGGTTGCTCCAAGCCCTGTCCAACCTAGCCCTGAGCATTTACACAGCTGGAGAATCCACAGTTTCTCTGGGCAGCCTGTGCCAGAGCCTCATCACTCTCACTGTCAAAAATTTTTCCCTTATATCCAGTATACATCCAATATATATATCCAAAATATATCCACTATATATCCAATATAAGTGCAATATATATCCCCTCTTCTAGTTCAAAACCATTTCCCCTTGCTTCATTACTTTAGGCCATGCCTCTGCCCAGCCTTCTTATAAAGCTCCTTTAATTATTAATAGGCCACTACAAGGTCTTCCCAGAGCCTTGTCTTCATCAGGCTGAAAACTCCAACTCTCTCAGCCTTTCATCATAGGGAACATGTTGCAGCTCTCTGATTATAATATATTTTTTCATGTTATATATCCTTGTATTTTTGTCACTTGATTTTTTGTTAGCAATTTTTTTCCTTTTTTTAGTGAGCCTGGAAGTTGATAACCTTCACTTTTCTTTGCATTTCTTCTTGATTATCATTTTAGGAGGAAATTCTTTTTTCTGGAGTGTGACCTAGGAACTATTCAAGAAATGTCATAAAAATATGCCATAAAAAACTCTTCCCTATCACTCAAAACATCTAGCAAAGGAGCTAAAATGAACCTAAAGATAACCTATTTATGCAATGACTGTGAGGAAGGTATCATTATGCCAATTCTAATAATTGAAAAATAAGTTGGGAAAAATCCTTTGATGCCCTCCCGTACCAAACCTGGTGGACAAGATGGAAAATAAGAAATAAGACTTCTCTTTTCCTGTCCTGCATGTGATTTCATCTCTTTCATGTCTAACATAGAGATCAGTGCATGAGATTGTGTTATGGATGACCATAACATCACCTCCAACATCGTTTGAGTTGAGGCTGAAATGTTATGAAAACAAATCCTGAATCCTGTGCAATGAAATATGTTCTTTTTAACATTTCTCTTGTGTTCTTCTTGTTTGCACCTCAATTTGGGCAGCAGTGTCTCTCTCATGATTATTATAATAGGATCTTTTTCCATCATCTTAACATGCTCCAGTCCCAGGAGCTGCACAAACCCTGGAAATCTAAGCAGGATCACAGTATAGTCCTGAGTACTGTGATGCATTCAACTGTGTTTAAATCATAGTAGTCAATTTCTGGCATGCTTCCTGCATGTCTTTAGTCCAGGACAATTTATCCCAGGAATTCATGTGTAGCATGACAAAACACTGTTCCCAGTAGGCAGCAAGTGCCAGGCCATGTGGATCTCAGGGGAGAAAGCAGATTTAGATGCACAGGTGCAAACAGCTGCAGAGTTATGGAGCCTTGAGAATGGGATCCATTATTGGGTAGTGTAGGTGTTGGTAGAGTCCCACTACCTGAGCAAGCTCCAAATCTGCTCCAAGTTAATAAAATATATGTTTTCACCAGTCATGTCTCATCTAGGGATAATTGTTAGTGAAAGGATCAATGCTTCAACAGAAAAATCAACTTAAAATGGTGACCTTTGAGAAGCTCCAGTGAGCACTAACTGAGGAAGAAATATGGAACAAATCTGCCACATCATTCTGCAAACAGAGCATTTATTTTTCCCTGTGTTTTGAGTCACACTGAGACCTCAAAGAGATGATGATGATGATGGTTATTGTTGTTGTTTTGTTGTTGTTGCTATTATTATTATTACTGCTATAATTATTATAATAGTAATCATCATAATCTTAAGGTTGAGCATATGTGAGAGCATATGTACGTGGCAGGTCTGCTTTTAGGAATAACGTCACACTAAAGACACGTGCAAAAATGTAACTGTGGAAGAGCGAGTCCTTGTGTGCGTGTGTGGTAATCATAATCAGTCACACTGTATTTCTGCCTTGGGGTAGAGAAGCTGAAAGAAAGGTTGAGAACACTGTTATAGATAATCCTCTGTAATGATTTTCCTTTCTTCAGGACAATCTTGACAACAGCACCTTGCCCTAGGAAAGTTTCCTTTGATCTATTTTGTGACTGAAATACAAATTCCCTATTTTTCATTCGCTTTTCTTCAAATTAATGATCCTTGCAATAAGGATGCCCTGCCCAGGAGTGGTTTCTTCAAACAGATTAGAAGAAATAACAAAGCTAAACCCCAGGATCAGAAATTGGTACTGAAAGGTGGGAGAATGCTTGGTCTTTATTTGCTTTTCTTTCGGCCTTTTCGAGGCTGCTGTCATATCCTGTTACACAGATCATCTATTTGATATTACTACACTTATCAAAGATATAGGCAGGCAGCATTGTTAGCAGCTAAGGAGAGCTGAGGATTTTTAAGGCATTAGAGACAAAATTTTCATGAAATAATTATGCAAAGTAGTGTGTGAACATGCATACAGAAAGCAAGCCGTTAGCAGGTCTCGTTGGGTTGATGAAGTTATTTACAGTTTGGTTAAAATATCTCTTTCTGTGGCTGTGTAAAAGAATGTGATAAATCTGTCCACTGCTGATACAGCTACACAAAAGTAAAAATGTCTGTGAGTGCTAGAGAACTGAATCCCAACCAGGCAAATACACACCTTGTACCAATAGAGATGCCAGATAACATTCAAGATTTTTGCATATGTGTAATTTATTTAACAGAATCAGAGGAAACCCAAGCTCTCTAGAGCTGCAGCAAGTGATGATTGAAGTATTTCCCCTGTGTAAAACAGCAGCACATACCCATAGTTATGGAACTGAAGCCTTCCCTTTATGGACTGGGTGTACTTTTCCAAGACTCTGCCATTCTGAATTCAGAAAGAAATTATAATAAATTATAAGAACTTAAAAAAACAAACTAACAAACAAACAAATAACAAAACAAGAAAAAACAACCACCCAAAGGACTTTCTGGATGCCAAGCTGTTTTCCTGATAATTTTTTTCTTCCTGTTCCTTAAAAAGTGACAGTTCATCAAGATGGCTTGACTGTCAGTGTGAGGACTCCAGGACTTCTTGGCTGACTACTTGCCATCCCTCAAGTCCCCCCAAGACCCATGCTGTTTGAAAGAAATGAGAACAAATATTACTTAGTTGCATTTCCTTTCCAGGTTCATGCCCCTTCATCTACAATTTGCTGTCAGCAAAAGCAGTAGGATTTCCAGGACAGAGCATCTGGAAATATAAATCCGAATTCTCACAATGTCTGTGGCGAGACAGCGCTCTCTGGCACACGGTTTGATTGTTGGTGCTGTCCTGTGCAAAAAACCTGAGAGTTGAACCTGGGTGATCCTTGTGGGCCCATTTCAACTCAGAATATTCTATACTTCTATGACTCTATAATAGAAAGATCAATGAAAACCATCTAGTTCCAAAGCTTTGCTCAGCATCAGGTTGCTCAGGGCTGCATTCATTCAGGCTTTGAGTAACTTTAAGGATGGAGACTCTACAACCTCCTTGGGCAACCAGTGCCAGTGTTTGGCAATCCTTACAGTGAAAAAGAAATAACAAATAGTAATAATAATAATAATAATAATAATAATAATAATAATAATAATAATAATAATAAATCTGTGAATAAACAATATTCAAACTGCTACTACCGCTGTTATTAGTATTATTCTTATTTTTTCTCATGCTTGCAATAAGCCAGTAATACCTCAAAGCAAATCACCAGTTGACACTTGAATGGGACAACAGTAAAGAAAAATAATGCAACAGTATTTGTGACCAAATCTGAACAGCATAAAAAAGAAAGAGGAGTGCCTACAAGCCTTTCCAAAAAATGGCTGGTTTTCTTTTACTACAATATTTTTCCACTAACCACTTGGCCGTCCCTTCTTTGCCCACTAGAAAATCTGCTTCTTAAATAATCATAATGATTTCCCAATTGTAAATTAGGAAAAATAATAGATATTATATAATAATAATAATATATTAGATAGTATATAATTAACACATAATATTAATATTAAAATATAATATAACATGATATGATATAATATAATATAAATATTATTTTTATATATTATATTATATTATATTATATTATATTATATTATATTATATTATATTATATTATATTATATTATATTATATTATATTATATTATATTATATTATATTATATTATATATATGTAGAATTGTATCATTATTCCTTTGGTATTTTCTGGGAATAAATGATACTTAGGGATTTATTTCCTTGCTTGGACTCCATTGTTAAAGCAAGCACAGTTAAAAATGACTCTGCAGTGAAAGCAAATATGGAAGCAAAACCTTCATTTACAGGTGAATACCTGTCAGATTTGTTGGGTTTTTTTCCTGAATAAACAGAACTAATACCAGAATTATATTATTGATGATTAATAGTAATTGCTACCAGTATATTTTTAAGGTTTACACCACTATCTCCTTCTAGGATAAGGTGCATTTAAATGTAGTTGGTACTAGTTTTGGCTTTATCAGGACATGTCAGACTTTGACTGGTGAACACTGTTTTGAGAAACTTGTACACTTTCCATGCTCAATTAATCTCAAGTATCACGCAAGCACATACTGTAAAATATATAAACATACAATGGTTCTCTGATGTGGATTCCAGATTAATCAACATTTATCTGAGTTCAAACTTATTTTGTCTATATTTTTATGAGTCATAACTCTTATAAATATTTTTATTAATTATCTTATATTTCTGAATTTGCTGAGGGTAATTTCAGACTTTTCCCTCCAAGGAAGAAAATGTATGACTAATCTAGCATATATGATATTGCTCTTTTACTACCTATCTAGAGTAAATGTTTACTTTCATGAAGGTTTACAGTTTATTGCTACAGCAGGAAAGGGAGCAATGGAATTAACTGGCTTTTAATTTTTTTTAAGCCTTTTCTTCAAGTGCCTGGATTTGCAAATTGAAGTAAGCTTGATTCAATACTAAATTTTGGTATGTTTACTGCCTTAAATTAGGAAAAAGGTAGAGAAAACAAAGCAATTTCATGTGGTAAACAAGTTAAATGACTATTGCCCAGGGCTACCATGTGTGTATGCCAAACCATAATGCATTTGTAATACTTAGTTTAGAAAAAAAAACAAAACATTTTGTTGATATGTAAGTACCACAGAATTAAATCATAGGAGCTGTGGCGCTGGTTTCATGTTTTATTATCCTTCCAAAATAACAGACAGAGTCTGTTTTCAGGGAAGATGGATTTTTGGGGAGTAAAGATGACGATTTTAGAGAACAACAAACTAGGGGCCCCAAAAAAGGAAGAACCAACTTTTTATTCCAGGGCCATATATACTCAAATTGCTGCTGACAGCATCAATATAAAATATTTATTCCTGTGATGGTGGCAAATTAAAAGCAGGGTTCATGTCACCCGGTGCTATCCATAGTTAAAACACATAACTACATGCACATCTTTGCTCCAGACCTTTGACTTCATGGAAACAAACCCTGAGTCAGCTCACTCTGGCTTCCAGCAGAGCTCTGGGGGCAGACAGACTGCAGTCACACAGAGCTGCTGGTCAACAGGCTTTATGTTTAGCTGGAGAAATAAACAGAATAAAATAGATTAATAGAATTGTTAAGGCTGGAAGAGACCTCCAAGATCATCAAGGCCTACCTTCAAAAAAACACTGCCATGGCCACTAAACCATACTGTCAAGTAGGTTTTGGGTATCAAGAGCAGGGGGCTGCCAAATGATAAACCAGATACTGGGGTTGTGAGCATTGGCAAAATCAGGATTTCATGATCCTTGTCAGTGACTACTGGTGTGGAAGGGGACCTGTTCCTAAACAGATTGGCTGGTTTGCCTTTCCTTTCATCCTCCAAGTCATAAGAAACCATCAGAAGACAGAAGCAAAACATAACAAATTTTAAAGTATCCCAGTGCGTCACTGGAAACTATTAGTTATTCAGGTGTGTTATATACATGAGGTGTAGAGAATTGTGTTTATAAATTTTCTGTCCTTTTAGCATGAAGGGCAGTAGGTTTTGTAACTAAGCTGAAAAGATTTCAAGAAGGATTTTTGCAGCTGAAATGGTAAACTATGTCACAAATGGGAGCCAGTCTGAGACCCAAGAGCCTGGGAAAAACCTGCACGCACATGTTAAATGAGGAATTTCTTAAGTGAAGTCAAGCAGCTCAGGGGATTCAGGGCTAACATCTCTAGAACCAAAATGTTTCTGAGCCTTTTGTTGTCATGGTAGCCTTGACAGACAGTCAAGGGCTGAACTCTTTGTGAATCAAGCAAATCCCCTTTTTAATAATCCTATGGTTTGCACAGGTGGTTTGACTTGGAGGAGATTTGCAGCTCTGGAAATACCCTGGAAGTATCTGGGCTGAAAGCTGAGACTTTTCATACGGAAAGCAGAAAAACCTTTGCCTTTGCCTAAGCCTTTATGAGACCTTGGGAATAACTGAATGCTTTAACAAAGGAAACAAGGAAGGGAAGAATAGAATATTTCAGTTGGAAGGTGCCTACAATGATCATGTAATCCAACTGCTTGACCAATTCAGAGCTGACCAGGTTAAGGTATGTTCTTAAAGGCATTGTCCAGATGCCTCTTAAGCACTGACAGGCTTAGGTCACTGACCACCTCTCTAGGAAGTCTGTTGCAGTATTTGACCACCCTACTTTTTGTAGAGAAATGCTTCCTAATGTCCGTTCTGAACTTCCCCTGCCAGGGCCTCAAAAGGTGCATTACCAGAAAGCTATTGAAATAGGCTTTTATCTTTTGGACAGAGAAGTAGGGTCTTGGCCCCAGTTCCTGGCCCCTACCACAGCTCTGGCTTCCTGGCCAGGTTATTTTCTAATACTCCAAAGCACTGTGAATTTTCCACTCTGCACAGCAACCAGAAGAATGTATGTGACATGTCCAGTTTTACCCATTCCCTTCCTACAGAAAACTACGAAAGGATAAAGGAATTGCTTCCGCAAGATGCAGTGCAGGCCTCACGTCTCTTTATGTGACCCAAAGTGAAGAGATGACCACGTTCAGGGGAAGAGAAGTCTGCCTGCTTGGCTTTGTTTACTGACAATCAGAGCATTTCTTTACAAGCAACAAAATTCATCATTTTTCAAAAGCCTTTTACATGCTGTGGCCATCACGAGGCAAGAGACAGTCCTTGTTTTGCAGAATGTACCACTCATTAGGCACAGGGCAGACAGGGACTCAGGGACACAGAGATGGGGCAAAGGACTTGAACCCAATTTCTAAAACCTCCCTGCTTTGGCAGGATGAGCAAGTCTTTCTTTTCAGGAAACATCAGTGTTCCTGATGTAGCAGTACAGCTGCCTACAGGAGACTGTTCACCTAAAGAGTTCTGGTGATTTGTTAGCCACTCAGAGCCCCCAGAGCACAGGGAGGTCACAGCCTTAATGGTGCAACACATTAGTTTACAAAAAACAAAAAAAAACAAAACAAACAAAAAAATATAGGACTTGGAAGGGCTGAGGTAGGCAAAGCTACAGCACCACAGAGTTCAGTTGTTAGATTGTGGCTCAGGCATCCCACCCTGGGAATTGTATTAATTCCATTTACCCACAGGAAACATTTCAACTCCAGCCTCTTCTGCAGAGCCCTCAAAGGTAAGAGGGAGATGGAGGAGGAAGAATCCTGAGCACCAACACACAGCTCTTGGTCATTCTGTACTTGGTGTGAGAAGGAGGAAATAATGATTTACTGTGAAGCTCTGGGATGGTTTCATGTGTGGAAGTGGCACTACAAACGTGGGTTTTGATAACCTGGTTTTATACAACTGATTTCCAGACTTTGGAAGAAAAGGTATCCTTTTACCTCCTCATTAAGAGAGATGCTTAATGAGGAAGAAAACATTTATTTTATATATATATATATATAAATATTTATAAATAGATATATATAAATATTTATATATATATATATATATATTTTTTATTAGAACAAATGTTAAATTTTTAAAAGGTGGAGGGAATCTCAAATTCACTGAAGGAAAAATCAACATGAATTTTTCTCAATTACAGTTGAATATCACACATGTGCATTCCTGCCTCGCTGTAACTGGTGCAGGGGTTGCCCCTCCAAAAGTTCCTCCAAAATTAAATTTATGAGGAGTGGAATAAATCGAAAGGCAGACAGAGATGCTTTGATTTCTTTGTGCTGGCTCCCCATAAATATTAATGCCTTTCCTAGGTGCTGGCACCGTGACACGCCGTGGACGGGGGCAGGATGTGAGCCGGCCGGGCTCTCAGCCTTGCTGCATACAGATGAGCCCCTTGGAGAGGCTGCAGGTGAAACACACACACACACACACACAGAGTGAAATTATAGCTGCCCCTGGGCAGCAGCACGGACCAGTAATAGCTGCTTCTTCCAGCAGTGGGTAATGCAGCCTTTGTGTCAGGGACCTACTCAGTGGTGTTGCAGCATTAAGGGGGAGAAAAGCTAATGTAGTTTGCCAGAGAAAGAAGGAATTGCTTCCTCCCCACCTAGACTAGGAATAGGAATGTTTCCCTTTTATCACACTAGCTCCTTTACAACTTTCTATTCACAGCCTTTGTCATTGTCATCATAAAAAAAAAAAAAAAAAAAAAATGGAGTACAGGCTATGTAACATCGAAAATGCATGAGATGTGAATAAATTATCATGTGTAAAAATATAGATTTAGCTTTAGTTGCAAGAAATAAAGGAAGGGAAACCAATATCAGAAAAATTTTCAGGGATTATGATTTCTTGAGGTGTCATTATTTGGACGATGACACCAGGGGAGGTTTTAAATCACAAGGGTATTGTGGTAAGACAAATGGCAATCTTGCCCTTGAGATTCTGAAATGTAAGACGTAAGAGGAAGTGACAGCAGACAGACAAATGGGTTTTCATGAGGAAGTTCTGGTACAATGTGGGTTTACATGAAAATGCAAATCAGTTTCTTAGTATCACAAGTAACTCCATATCACAACTGTTTAATCTAAATTCCTTAAAAAATACTTTTAACATCTCTTAATAAGTCATTATGTTAACTTGAAAGTAATTTATTTTCCTTATGAAATTTAGAGAATCAGTTTAGTTTTGTCATGTAAATAGACCATGAAATAGGTTTTTGAGAGATAGGCAACATGAGTGTAACATGAACAAATCATCTCAAGCTTGATGAATTATAACCTAGAAGTGCTTAGAAAGATCCTAGAAATCCTCTTATCCTAGCAAGAGGGAAACTAGTGACTTGGTTTGAGCT
The DNA here is from genome assembly GCF_026979565.1 of Vidua chalybeata. Taxonomy (NCBI): domain Eukaryota; kingdom Metazoa; phylum Chordata; class Aves; order Passeriformes; family Viduidae; genus Vidua; species Vidua chalybeata. The sequence continues at coordinate 4,372,478 of NC_071570.1, read as the reverse complement.
GAGATAGAGTTAATTTTCTTCCCAGCAGCTGACACAGTGCTGTGGTTTGGATTTGGGATGAGGATATTGTTGATAACACACTGGTTTTATGTTTTGTTAAGCAGCGGTCAATAATTCTTTTCAGCTTCTCATCCTGCCCTTCCTGCAAGGAAGCTGAGGGGGCACAAGAATTGGAAAGAGACACAGCTGGGACAGCTGTCCCAAGCTGGGCAGAGATATGCTCCATACCCTATGGCATCATGCTCGGGGTATAAACTGTGGGGGAGACACTGACCAGGGGCTGATGGCTGAGCACTGATCAGCAGTTGGTAAAGAAATGCATTGTGCACCATTTGTTTTGTGTGTTCTAGTTATTCTGTTTTTTTTAAAGATTGTTATCTTTTCCTTTTCTGTCCTGTTAAACTTCCTTTATCACAACCCACAAATTTTACTCTTTTTTTTGGCTGTTTTTTCACCCCCTACTCATTTGAAGGAGGTGGGGAGCAAAATCTGTGTGGTGTTTAGTTGCTGGCTGTGGTTAAACCATGACAGCTCTTTTTGGTGCCCCAAAGTGTTTGAGGTAATGAGAGATATGATTGGGAAATGCTGGATAAAATTTATATCTGTCAGTGCTGTTTAGGGATCAGTTGGCAGGCTCCTGTTCTTGCCATGCAGCTTCCTTCCTGTTTACCAGAGTCTCGTGCCTATTAGTGGCTGCTTTCTGCTCTCTCTGCTCGCTGTAGAGCTATGCTGCTCATCCCCTTTCTCCACTGTGTCTGAGAATGTTTGTTGCAGGCACATTCTTCTTTCAGGATTTTTCATAGAGGAGCACAGAGAGAAAGAAAGAGAAAACAATTTCTATTTCTGCTCCTTGTTTTTTCCCATGTGGAATGTGTTTGGAGAATTGTTTACCTGGGGTGATTCCTTGATTGGATTCTGGTGAGGATTGTTTGAGCCTGATGGCCAATCCAATCAACCTGTGTCTGGACTTGAGAGAGAGAGAGAGAGAGAGAGTCACGAGTTGTGAATTAGATATGGTAGTTAGAACAAGTAGGTTGGTAGTTTTAGTATCTCATTTAAATAGTATATTAATGTATTATAGTATAGTTATAATAAAGAAATCATTCAGCCTTCTGAACTGGAGTCAGACATCGGCATTACTTCCCACGGGGTTCGCCTGTATTTACAATAAATGTTCTGATAGCAGCAGTGGTGACGTGCCTGGGCTGGACCAGCACACCTCTGCTGTGTCTGTGCTGGACAGGATGGAACCCCAGTGTGAGCTCGGGTGGGAGTGCTGTGACCTGTGGACGAGTCCAGGTGGGAGCAGGACACCTCAAGCCTTCTGTGACCCATGGACTGTGCCATTCTGGAATATGTGAGCCTCAGGTAAGCCTGAGTAATTCAGGTAATTCCTGCTTGGAGCAGGAATAGCTTTAGGGGTCTGCTGTTTGTGGATTAATTCAGGCAAGAGCAGGGTTACAGGGAGAGATCTTTGGAATGTTGAACCAGAAAGTCTGGTTCAAAGGGATGACGGGTGGAGACTGTAATGGAAACATTTAAATTGTTGATACCCAGGATTTGAGTTGCATCTTGTAGGACATGTAACACAAGGCACCCAAATCAGTGGAGGTGAAGCTTTAATTGAAGCAGTGCAAGAGCAGCAGTGACCCAGGCTGAGCCTGGCATTGTTGCCCAAGAGCCCCACACAACATGCCACACCTCCTGTCCTGAGTGACCACTGTGACAGAGAGAGCCTAGGTCGTGGACTAAGCACTAAACAAACTCAAGGTACATTTTGTGGGTATTTTGCAGGACTAGTATTTTGCAACCTGTGGATTACATCAAAGGATGGGAAGGGGAGCATGTGGTTAGTGAGGATATATTGGCTGGCTGTGGAGCCTGAGCGTGACATAAGTGGTATGGAATAAGGGCTGGAGAATTAGCTTTACTCAGATAAAGCTAATTAAAAGTCACCAACTCATAATTAGCCTACTTTTCTATGTAAATAGGAGATCATGTAATGAATTGTTTGCTCAAATCTTTTGACAAATTATTTGAGAACTCATGAAGTAAACAATTTATATGGGAGCTGAGAACCTTAAACTACCGAGGTATTTTTCTTCAAGTGCTGAACAGAGATATTTTCTCCAAAGTTAACAGTATCATTGAACTTAGACCTTCTAAGACAGACTGAATTTAAATAACCATGTGCACTCATAAACAACAGAATAATAATGGCACTGAATACAAAATAATTTCATAATTACGGAGTACTAAATACAAAACAGATGTAAATCCTTTCTTTGGATGCACATAGCAACAGCATTTCAATTAAGCTTACACCTTCCTTGGAGATGGAAAGATTTAGGTATACACACAACAGAAGTATGAAATAATGAGGAAGGGCCTTGCATGCTTCAGTGTGTAGCTTCCTGGGGGTGGGGGGTGGGGGGGAATAAAATAATTCCTTCAGATCTTGCACATCTCAGTACTTTCTGGACTATTATGGTATGAAGAAATTATTATGAATAAATCAATTGGTGCAACATGAAAGGGAGCATTTCTCATGCCAACTAAGCTGTGTCTAGACTGCATGATTGAATAGCTGGTCAAAACCAAACAATCTAAAAAAAGCTGGGGGTGGGGCCTATCTTGTCTACAACATCACACATAGTTATTAAGAAATAGTGCTTTGCCAGGAGCTCCTTAACCCATAGCATCTCTTTTGAAGTATCACTTGATTTCATTTTATTTGATCTCCACAACGTCAAAATACAAGGGTTTTGATTGATGCTTTCTGTCCCCTCCTCAGCCATCCCCACAGAAGATCTAATAATACCTTAAAGAAGTCCAGAGCCCCTTTTTCTGCACTGTCTTCTTCTTCACACTGTTTTAGCACTGTTAACTTTAGAACACTTCAATTATCACTGAAGATTCAGAAGTTGACCTAATTGTACTGATTTTTTTTATTGAGGTCGCAATTTTCAGAGCCTTTTTTTTTCCCATTACATAGTCCATCTTTTATTAAGTCTAGTAATGATTAGGCATGACCAACTAAAATTAAAACTGAAACTGCTCTGAATAGCTTATTATTAATCAACTTAAATAAACAGTTCACCACCCTGCATATCAGAAAATGCCGGATGGGAGCAGTTGCTGTGGTGCTACTGGAATTAGGCAATAACATAATTAGTAGTGGTCACCAGCAGGAGTTAATATAGCTGGATCTTACTGTTCCAAGACTAATAAGCACCTAATGCCTTAGATAATTTCTCCTTCTTTTCACTACTAATGTCTGCCAGGTCTGCCAGCAGCACATTCCATGAGATTTAGTGATAATTTCTTCCTTCTTATTTGTATCAAACGAGATCCATGAACAGAATCCCTGGGAAGTTATAAATTAGCTCACAGGGCTAATTTCTTCCATATCTGGAAAAATTTTAGACTTCAACCATCACCTGTATAAGTCCTGAGAAGGTCTGTCCTGTCCAATAATGACAAGTAATATTGAAAGCATAAGGTTTAATTTCAAAGAATAAAACAGTGATCAGCACTGAATAGCCTCTTCAAACATCCTATGAATACAAAGGAGGAAGGAAATGAGGTTTCAGAATGTTCTTTCAAGGTCTATGAGGTTAAAGATTATCTGTACATCTAAGCTTCTTTCTTTATCAAGAAAATACATTTTCCATCATGGCCCTGATCCATTCATTCTGCATGATTCTACTTGATTTCCAAAGGATATAACTTTTTAAAGCTGCATCATTCCCATGATAATTTTTTTTTTTTTAGATTTTTATTTTCCTATGTAATATTTATATGTCTTGCTGTGATATTCTGTAGACATCTTTTATTATATAGATAGTTTAATATCAAGTAGTCATTTCTTTTGGAAATTCCCTATTTCATGAAGAGAAATGCCTACAGAACTTCAGAAAAATGTGGAAAAAATATTTTACCTACAAGCAAACAAACAAACAAAAATCCCCAAAAAATAAACTTACAAGAAAAGGATAAAATATGGCACAAAGCAGTAAGAGGATGCAGAGACAGAATCTTTTTTAGATTATTAGATCAGGAAAAGATAATTAATTTGAAAAATCAGTCTTTCCACTGTGCAGCATCCTTTGTGTCACATCTGGATTTACCTGTTCGACCATCTAAAGTTGCACACGTTTTCTTTAACATGATTTGTTCTTCAGCTTCACCAAGTCTACTCCATCTTTGATAATTCCCACTGGAACTGTTCTGCCACTGCCGTGTTTTCATCACCACTTCTGTCTCCAGTATTCCCAGGCAACATTGCATCTCAGTTGGGGTGGTGTACATTGAAAAATAAAAGGCTTCTCAGTGATTCTTCTCTCTCTTGTTGATGAGTAATAGAGGCAAAAAAAAGTTGCAAAGTGTGTCTCTGGACAGCTTCTAGAGATTACACAAGTGGAAGCTATTCCAAAGCCCAAGGAAGTCAATTAAGAGATTCATTGGCTTTGACAGGCTTTGGAGCAACATATAATGATTGTAGGTTTATTTCACTGTCTGATGGAGAGTCTCAGATCAATCAACGTTGCTGCTGCTCAAAAGGAAGAAACTATTTGTAAATAAGTGATTCACTGGTTAGTTATGATGCTCTCCCCAAACTATTTAGCTACTCAATTGTCAGTGTGCAGAACTGATTATACAGCAGCAAATTTTAATGCTGAGCAGTTCAGGGAAGCACTAGCCCTGTCTAACAAATGTATTTCTGAAAGATGATTCCATAGGTTTGATATATCCTGCTTGCATTGTTTGATAAGGCTTTTATCTGGCCTTTCTTATTATACCTTCTGAGTGCTTTACAAGCCTTAATAAACTTATCCCCACAGCATCCCTGAGGCAACAGCTGCATGAAAAAAGTTTCCCAAGAACAGAAACCTCTAGGCAAAAGCCTGGAAGAAGATGCTGCAGGCAATCACATGCAAAGAAGCAGTTGTCCAAAGAAGAAATTCTGCCCCAGAAAGAATTGACCGTGAGATAGCAGTGAAAAACATCCTTGATCCGGTCAGCTTTATTGGGTTATGTGGCTCCAGTTTTACCTTTCTTTCATCTTACAGATGAGTGTTCCCAGGCTTTTTCATGTCTCCTTCAGAAGTCATAAAAATTTTTCAACTTTGGACTGCAATTTTTGTGGCTGTCCTCCTGCAACCTGGATCTAATAAAGTAGTTCATGGAGTTATTGTGAATATCACTTTGAAGCACCATAGCCCAGTAAACACAATATTGCTACTGCTCGTAAGAGGCTTTGTAGTGGGTTTGCAGAACCTCAGGAGCAAGGCTGGTCTGGCTCACTTTGTCTGAATTTGTGTTCTCTTGACTGGGGCTTTGTCTTAGGTACTTAAGCTAAAACAGTGCTTTCTAACAAAAGACCACTGTCTACTTTGTTTTATTTTGTATTTGTATGCTGGAGTTATAGGGTTTTATTAACTAATGGTAGATAATCCTCTGTTGGACCCACAGAGATGATTGAGTCCAAATCCCAGTCCTTTGCAGGAATCCCAACAATCCCACCCTATCCCTGAGAGCATTGTCCAAATGCTCCTGGAACTCCATCAGGATTGCTGCTGTGCCCATTCCCTGGGGAGCCTGTTCCAGTGCCCCAACACCCTCTGGGTGAAGAACCTTTCCTGATATCCATCCCAAACCTCCCCTGACACATCTTGAGGCCGTTCCCTGGGGTCCTGTCCCTGTCACCACAGAGCAGAGATCAGAGCCTGCCCCTCCTGCTCCCTCACAGGGATCTGTAACTGCACTGGGCTCTCCCCTCAGCCTCCTCTTCTCCAGCTGGACAGACCCAGTGCCCTCAGCCCCTCCTCACACGGCTTCCCCCCAGGGCTCTTCACCATCCTTGGTGCCCTCCTTTGGAGGCTCTCTAAACTCTTAAGACCTTTCTTATACTGAGGCACCCAAAACTGCTCACGGTATTGAGGGTGAGGCAGCCCAGCCCAGAGCAGAGTGGGACAATCCCCTCCCTTGCCCAGCTGCTGATGTTGGGCCTGATGTCCCCGGGACAGGGATGTCCCTCCTGGCTGCCAGGGCACTGCTGACTCAAGTTCCACTTGTCACTGACCAGGACCCCCAGGTCCCTTTCCATGGCACTGCTTTCCAGGATCTCATCCGCCACTCTGTCTGCACATCCAGGGTTGCCCCAACCCAGGTGCAGATTCCAGAATTTGCCCTTGTTGAACTTCATACCACTGCTGTGGAAAAGGTAGTTTTATTCATATTAGGTCTAATTCTACAGTATTATTCCTTTACGCTATAATCACTCCTGGACTACTAAGAATTCACATTAGGCTGTTGATACTTCACTTATAACCACAGTAAGTTCCTGCCACATATATGAAACATATATATATGCCACATACATATATATATGCCACATATATGGCATTTTCACTTTTCCTAAGCAAGTATGCAGGCAGTGGAAAGCAAACATCAGAGCAGTTACCCTGCCCTCTGGTAACAGATACTGCTCAGCTCTGAAAAGCAAGGTGTTCTCTGCCCTGAAGTTTACAAGAACAACAGTAAAAGGTTACTACAGGCAGTTTGGTGTGTAAAAAAGGAGGCACAGTACCAGAAATATAGCCAGGGAATGAAACTGATTTATCGGATAATAAATACTCTTTAAGTATTTAAGCAACCTTTGTGAGGATGCAAATTGATCAGCATTAAAAATAATTGTACTACTTTACTGATTTTTTTGAACTAATTTATTTTTCATCTAACATGTCTAGAGGATGTTTTAGATATTTGCACCTGCTCAGAATCCAGTCTCCAGTCGTCTGCTCCTACTGATATCTGGAAAATTTCCCTCTCCTTATAAAAAGCTACTGCCACAGAAATGGTACTTCTTTGTAGCAGGGATTAAGATTAATAGATGATCTTTAAATGTCCTGCTAGTCTGGTCTTCCTCCTTTTCCAGAGCACATTGCTTAATGGATTTAAATTTATCTCCTCTTCCTACACAACTCTCACACAGATCTGTAAGTAGTATAAGAAAGTCAGTACTGCAGGACCAGCACAGTTCTGGATGTTACCATTCAATAAACTCTGAAATTCATTTTCTTCTTGTCTTACTGTCTTTCTCATTCTCCTTCAGCCATCACAGAGTGATCTTATGCTGACAGTTCATACATATTCAAGAAACTACCCAGAAACCACACACTGAATATTTTGTCTCTTTTTGCAGTCATTTATTTGTAGATTAGCCTCCCTAAAGAAATAAAAAGTATATCATTTTTTCCTCATTTAAATGTACTCTCAAGACCAACTGATCATATTTCCTTCCATTTTGTAGGACTACCTTCAAATACATTGCTGCTTTGTAAGGTGCCTGAATGCTGTATGGGAATTTGGCTTAAATCATTGGTTAACGCCTCAAGTACAAAAGGAAATGAGAGCAAACCTTTGCCAACCCCAGTAAGCTATAAATTATGCAATGTACACAAAGATAAAGTGCTGCTGGGCCAAGCTTTTAAAGGGAATGGAAAGGTTTTTGCTGTAAATACAGTTAAGTATATCCATGAATTAAAAAAAAAAAAAAAAAAGGCAAAGATCGAAGATGCTGACAAATTTCAGCAACACAGTACTACCATGCAAGAGATGCATTGGACACTAATTTCTCTACAGGCATTTTCAGTTCCAATGTCTATTGGAGTGCATCAGGATTAATTGGGCAGAAATGTATCACTAGAAAAGTCCTTCAAAGGCTAAGGAGAGATTGATATAAACATTCATGAACAGATTTTTCTGCTACAGAAAACATAGGGTTCAGATAAAGATTTCTGCTGTAAAAATAGTTTAAAAACAGAAAAAAAGTCTCTGTGAGTCAGATACTGAAGAGAGATATTTGTGTTAATTGTGATGTTTCTTAGTTTTGATATACTTTGAGAAAATGTTAGGTGATATAATATGTTGAATATTTCTCTAGGATATTCTAAACTTTCAAGGAAAGACACTGGAGCTTACTTTTAATACCATCAAATGTATAATACATTAAAGCTTTCTTGTTAAGGATTCTTTATAGTATACTTCAAAATTCCGTTTTTGAGATGATTTAAAAGTGTTATGATACAAAGTCAGTCACATGAAATTCTAAAAGTGTTCCTGCTAAGCCCTTTTTACTGCTGCTGAACATCAATATGCCTTATTTGAATGTAACTCCAGAAAGTTATTTGTGCTTTTAAAATTGCAGCCAGGCTGTTCAACACAGGAGTGATTTCCTGTGAGTATTTAGAGCAATTGCTACATGTGGATTTGACTCACCTCCTTGCCTGACCCTAAAGAATGAATTAGCATGGCATAATTTTCACTAAAATCCCCAGGCTCGGCTGAATGTCCCTAACCCTCCAGAAATTGCCTGTGCAATTCACATGGGTGTTTCTAACCTTACTCTAAACCATTAACTTAGCTATTGATGCCAGAAAAAGGGACATAGCACAGCTCACTTGACACTAAACCCCTCAATTCATCAGTCTGGGGAATTTCTGGCAGCTGACCTGGTGAGTTACATGCCAGCCTATAGCTACTTTAAATTTAAATATGTTCTATCTTTACAAACTGCTCTTGATGCAATAGCTCTAGCAGAGCTGAGTGCAAAAATGTCTTAAAAATTGTGCTTCCTTCCCCCTCGCAGGATAACTGCTGGGGAGGTTGTTGTGGTCACTCAGGAGAAATTAAGCATCTCTGGAAGTTCATTACCATCAGGGGAAAAAATATTGAATGTGTTTGAATTACAAATAATTATGAACATACAGAAAACAACATTCAAACATATCACAAACAATATATGTATACTTAGAGATTCAAAGGGTGGTTTTTTTAGTGGTTCTTTGTTTGTTTGTTTGTTTGGTTTTGTTGTTTTTTTTTTTTTTTGTTTTATTTTTTTTATCAGAAGGATAAAATTAAGCATGGAACTTGAATGAAATTTGGGAATTTCTTTGTGGCAGGTTAGTTGTGTATTTTTTCATAACCACTGAGCAGAACAGGTATGCTTTCGAGCTCAGTGGTAGAAAAGGAGAGCAACTGGAAAAAAGAGGACAATCACAAACTAGGTGAGGGGCATAAAACCTATGGTAATTCACCCTATAACTAGTAGGCTTCATCTAGATCCACAAGGTGGTTCCACACTACTTTTCCCCTTCCTGTAGCATCAAATCAGCTGCATTACACTATATTCAATGAATACACTTCAGAGATATCAGTAAGAAAAAGAGATATCAATAAAATTCAGACATGACAGCTAACTTCAAATAAATCACATTTTTTGTTTGATGCAGTGCATTGCCAGTCTGAATGTCCCAATCAAGTGTTTTCAGAGAAACAATGAATTCACTTAAGAAAGAATTTGCATTCGTCAGTGGCTAATTAATAACTGTTTTTTTCCTCCCAGCAGAGCTACAAATGGCTATGTTATCAACATTGAGGGCAGATCAATCTGTTAACATTTTTGTAACACATCAGTGGGGAAACTATGCAGATCTCTTAATAAGGCATTTGCAATCACAGGTAAATACCATGCAACAAAAATGAAACATTTATTTATATAAACTTCCACGTTTAGCCTTTACCTCTTCGAGCCCACTGCTGCATTCTCCATCTAGCTGAGCTAAATCATGCATGAAATAGTATTCTATTTCGTTTAATGGCTAACAGAACCTGAATGCCTACATACACTACACTGGCTTACTTCTGAAAGACTCAATAATTTTTAATATAGCAAAGAACTGCGCAGTGTGTAACCTCAGTGAATAGGCCAGCCTTATTTCTATTATATATATTAAATATAAATATTAAATATATTCCAGAAAGCTGTTCTGTATTATTCAGTCTTATATAATTTCATCTTTTACAAAAAAAAAAAAAAAAAAAAAGAAAAAAACCTAAAATCAAACTGCCAAAACTCCATATTCTCTGATTTTATTACTAAATACTGTCTCTTCTAGCAAGAAAATCTTAGTGTTATTCCACTTTTTATTCTCTCTTCTTTTGAGAGAATAGCAGTCTTTATCACCATTTTCCCAGTTATCTTAGAAGCAAATTTGTCTTTTTCTGTGATACCTCTTTTGATATAACACCTTTCTTAAAAACTGCACTTTGCCTAAATACACAGCTATTAAGGATACTTTCTTTAAAGATATTAAAGAAAATTTAATCTAGTCTCTTTATTATCATTACATTTAAAAGGAAAGTAAAAGGAAACAAGATCTGTGATAAAATGGAAGCTGTATAAATACTTGGATTTAGCATTTTTATTGCAATCCAATTAGTAAAAAATTGGTGCTGAAGTAGAACATCACTGAACAAGGAGCTGTGGAAAAAGCTTAGGAAGATTTCTCCTCACTGAGTCTGCTGAACAAAAAAATATGCAAGTAAATATTGCATTATTATCCCAGAACTTTGTTTGTTGAAACCCGGAACCACAGAATGGGTCAGGTAGGAAGGGACCACAATGGTCTCACCTGGTCCAACTTTCCAGCTTAAGCAGGGTCACTCCAGAGCAAATGACACAGGAAATGCAATGGGATTCCAGAAAAATTAAATTATTGAAATCTTCAATGTAATTGTTTTTTAAAGTAATATTTTCTGAGTTTTGAAGAACTCTTATTTTAGAACTGGGACAGATTAATCTCTGAAGGATTCCATGTCTTAAAACCTCATTAGCATGTGTATAAATACATGTGTTCCAGAAATTTTCTTGTTCCATGTGTTCCAAATATCTTTCTAGATATTTCTGTCAAGTCTTCTTCAACATTTCTGCCATACAAGCTGTGTGTTCACCCCAGAGCAGGAACCCCAGAGATAACTGCAAGCTAAAGTCAATTATCCTTGTTGTAATGTTATGCTGATGCAGCAGCACTGCTTTTGGGATTAGACCTTAACCTCCTCGCCAGGCCTTTGACTCTCCTGTGGGCATCTCTTCAAGCATGCAGAGATTTAAGATTTCCTTTTGTTGCCCACACTTAGGGGACTTGAGGCCATTTGAGATATTCTCGGGCATGCAAAACATAGAGAGGGCACTGGCTGATCTCAGAGGACCTTTGATCTGCACCCGATTGAGGGAGGGGATTCTCCTCCTCTCTTCTGGTACTATCAGTATTCCCACCTGGAATACTGCATGCAGTTCTATTGTCCCCAAGATAAGGAGGACATGAAACTGTTGGAGCAAGTCCAGAGGAGACTGTGACGTTGGTAAAGGGACTGGAGCACCCTCTCTGTGAAGACAGGATGGGAAATTTGTGGCTTTTGATCCAGGAGAAGAGAAGGAGCGTGGAGACCTCACAGCACCTCCAGCATGTGAAGGGGGCCTAGAGTGTAGCCAGGGAGGGACTCTGCATCAGGAGCTGTAGTAACAGGACAAGGAATAAAGGGTACAGATTGAAAGAGGGCAAATTTAGCTGACATGTTAGGAAGAAATTCTTTACTGTGAGGGTAGTGAGGCTTTGGCACAGGGTGCCCAGAGGAGCTGTGGCTGCCCCATCCCAGGAAATGTCCAAGGCCAGGTTGGATGGGGCTTGGAGCAACCTGGGATAGAGGAAGGTTTACCTGTCCATGACAGGGAGTTGAAACTAGTTGATTTTTAATGTCCTTTCAAACCCAAACCATTCTAGGATTCTATGAGTCTCTGACTCTGTGTTGCTATGATTCTGTGATTCTATGACTCTATGACCTGAGGGAGATTCTGCACACCTGGAGCTAGAGCTGGAGACCAAACAGCATTGCCTGGACTATTTCTCTTGTAAAAGACATTGGGGTGAAGGCCCATGAATAAAGTCCTTAATTATTTACAATTCAGAGACAGCTTTCTATTTTCTGATATGGGTGTAGACAGGTAGAACACAGTGAGCAGAGGACTAATTGTCCTGTAGTTATTTCTCTCCATATTCTTCCATGTTAATCAGAAGTGGTAAGACTTCAGCCTCTCAATTTTGTTAAAACCCCAAGAAAGAAACTCTGTTTTTTTTTCTCACTTCGACTGCTGACAGTGTATTTATCCTCTTCAATTCTTCCCACTGAAATAGCCATTCTGTTCCTTTTGAATCAAATGGTCTTATCTCCAAAGTTGATACCTGACCTCTTTAAAATTACTTAAGAAGCCCCAGGGCTTACTTGTTCATTTCTTGTCTTTCAGCCACAGACAACCAGAAGATGACCTATGTAACTCTACTTTCTCTATTATTTCTACCTCTACCTCTCCAGAATTTTATTGCCACACAGAATAAAGGCTTTAAAGCTTTCTGAAAAAAAACACTTAAACCCAGCTTTATCCATCTTCCCTTAATTACACTTAAGATTCAAAACTTTTTCTTTTTTTTTTTTTTTGTGATGAGTTTATCTGCCTCCATTTGACAACATGTAGACCTCATATAGATCTCTCTAACATATAGACCTCAGATTCTCAAGGGGTATTAACTCAGGACTAAGAGAAAGATACCAGCAAGTGCTTGGTAAGAACAGGTTAATTGGCTTCCAACATGTTAAAAATGCTGTGTGGGAAAGGGAATAGTAAATTCCCCCTGTCCAAGGTAGAATAGTTGAGAAATAAGGTTTAAATGACAGAGAGAAAAAGCAAGGAAAGTGTTTTTAATAACAAATGAATCGCTGGAGCTTCAAGGACGTTACTGAAAAGGTCTCCTGCAGTAGTTGTGCTTAAGTTTTGGGAGATATCCTTGTCAAGGCAGAGAGGTGGCAAATATGATGTTTTTGTAAGTCTCTGCCACCCCTTTTAGTTAATATCAAATTATGGTTTAAATCTTTAATTACTTCTCTGAGAGAAATAGATTTATATCTAGAGTGAGGTATTTTGGCACCCATATGAACTTCTATAATTTGATCTTAAGGAGTCAATTCATAGGCTAAAGAAACTTTTAGATACAGATATTATGAGCTCATCAGATCTAACATTTTTTAAAGAAATAAGAACTGTACTGATACTTTATTCCCTTGACAGACATTCAGACATATTTCTTGGAGAAAATTAAAAAAAAAAAAATTAGATATTAATCTGTAGCTCACCACTAACTAAACAAAACCCTTCCATTTCCTTGCTTCTCCTTATCTGCATTTGACCTTGAGTGTCTCTTATCCCTGACAAGCAGAGAATATTTTTCATCTACCCTAACTTTCATTTCTCACGCTCATGATTGGAGAGGGGGACCATAATAAACATGAACATTTAATCAATACCCTCGTATGAACCGAGCAGTTAAGCACAGGCTAAATAATGAAGAAATACAATTCTTACTCCTGACGCATCTTTAATTAGAGCTTTACTACACAACACGAATTACTCCAGTCCTGTGATATTACCCAAGATGCTTAAATGTTCTACAAAAGTATTGATTTTGTTTTGAATGTCAGATCTTGCACTTGGCAGCTTTTTCTGTGAAACAAATTGGAATTCTAATTAGGCTGCGTTTCTCAAATGAGAAGCAGACAAACAGCAACATAACTGCACAATTATTGGACCACAGTTATCAGCCTTCTTATGGTCAAAGCAAGCACAATTTTGAGTAGTACTGAGCAACACACTATGGGCTTTGAATGAAAGTTTTACAAAGATGAATTTCTGTATCGCCACTGTGTAATTTGTCACCCGCAAAAAGATTGGTTGAATGCCTTGAATGGTGCATTATTTTTATTTTTGTTTAAATAGGTTTGGCGACTTAGCGGTGAGAAGTATTAACCTTTGGAAAAAATCAATTGCCATCTCATCTCATCTAGTTAAGAAAAACACACACATGCAAGAAAAACTGCACAGAAACCTGATAGAATTAGTCAGCAGTGAACAGAATCCTCACTCTGAGCTTTTGGCATCGGTGCAATGCAATAGATGGGCTGTGGCAAGGAGAGTTGAGTGAGTGGAGCTAAATAAGGAAAGAATGTCACTGAAAAGCTGAAGGGAAAGATTTCAGCTGCTTGACATGACCAATGAATAGATAACACCTAGCACTTGTTCTTCATGTATTTTGAGCTGCAGGTTTCTCATGTCACTTCATTTGAATTCATTGACTTTCAAGACCTTCTGAGATTGTACAAGATGTACCTGTTAGAGAGTTCTATCTCACGTTCATCAACAAGGTGTACACCATTCTATCTTAATTTTAAATTCTTTCATCATCTAAAGCTTATGTAGCTTCAGATTTATGTTCAAGTCTGTTGTTGCTACTGTCTTTCTTTGTCTGACCTTTTTTTTTGTGTATGATTTTTAACTACTCTCCTACATGTGCCAAACCTGATATCATGCCTTCTTTGGTCTGAATAGTGTCATAATCAAGAGTTTCTTTCAACACAAAGAAAGAAAATAGTCTTTGCCAAGACATGGCTAATTTAAAATTTCTTTCTTCAGCAGATTGACAAGAAATCATTAGCATAGAAGCCTAGTCAATAGTATAGTAGCCTCTATTACTAAACATTTATAGGTTTTCAAAAATTATTTATTTTCTTTTTATCCGTGTTGGAAAAATGTTAAAATTCATGCTCAAGGCATTAAAACAAAATTATAAGGTCCTTCAATTACTCAAATGCCCCTAACTCTGATTTGTGTTAGGTTTTCTCTTACGCGCACACACACACACACACACACACAAAGAAATATGCACTGAGCTAAAGGAGCAATCTCTGTATTTGCACAATCTATCACATAAAGAATTCAATAATTTAAAAAAGCTCTGACCTCTTAGTAAGCCATTTCAGATATTCAGCCAAATGTTACCAAATGTGAGCACATTAGATTCCCCATAGTTACTGCTAATTAAAATCCTCCTGAGCATCAGTGTCCTGACCTAGACATAACACTCACCACGTGGTAAAGGACACTCCATTGTAAACATATAGGAGTGAAAATACAATATTTCAGGAAAAATTAAGTCTTGAAATGGTATGTAACAGAAATCATCTTACAGAGGTAAAACATGGAGCTCCAGGTTTTAGGAAAGATAGCTGGCCTCACTGATTAATGATGTAAAAGTTTTCTTCTGTATCAAGGAATTTTTCTTCAATCACTTTTTTTTAGCTTTGTGGGACTTGCTGGACCATGTCTAGGGACGGCTCTGGAGCACAAGTCTGATAAGTGGCTGAGGGAGCTGGGAAAGGGGCTCAGCCTGGAGTAAAGGGGACTCAGGGGGGACCTTGTGGCTCTGCACAACTCCTGACAGGAGGGGACAGCCAGGGGGGTTGGGCTGTGCTCCCAGAACAGGGAGAGGAGGAGAGGAAATGGCCTCAGGCTGGGCCAGGGGAGGTTTCAGTTGGATAATAGGTAAAATTCCTTTCCTATTAGTGTGGTCAAGCACTGGAACAGAGCAGGGTAGAATCACAATTTCTGGAGGTATTTAAAAGATGTGGCACTTAAGGGACATGCTTCAGTGGTCAGCTTGGTAGTTCCAGGTCAGTGATTGGAGACCTAGGGGTCTTTGCCAGCCTTAATGCTTCCATGATTAATTAGCAATAGCTTTAATATTCCTTGAAAAACATTTCTATTCCTCAGATATGACCATATTTTTGTTTTATTTTTATTTCAAAGCAATTTTAAGGACTGTTTTGTTCCCCTCTATATGTTTTTTCACTGCCTAGCTTTTCAATTTGCTGCTAAATTTTCAGAACGAGTGTAGTGGGATACCTAACCAGAACTAGAAGCCTTCAACCATCTATTCCTATAAATTTGGCATGCCTCCTTTTCAGAGGAATTCACGTTGCCTGCTATGGAGCTCAGAGACACAGCAATGATCACCAGCCCTTGGAGAACAGCAGAAGCTGTGTAGGAAGCCAGGAGACCATAGGAGCTGCTGTAGTAATCCCAGAGCACACAAATATAGTGCAAAATCCACTAAATTGCTCCAGCTTTTATTTCAGAGCGCCTCATAAAGAAAAAAAAAAAAAAAAAAAAAAAAAAAAAAAAAAAAAAAAAAAAAAACTTGCAAATTGGAAAAGAATTATTTTCTGTTTATGGATAACCCATTGTTCTGACCTCTTTGCTTTGAAGTCAGTACTTGCTCCAGGGTGATTCAACGCCATGCTTTGGCTTTGATGTACAATCTTAAAAGCACCATTACAGGCATTTACTGGAAGGGAATACCTTGTTGCCATGGTTACTAGTGCATCACTTGAAATTGTGATATAGCTGGATTTCATCACCATGACACTAATTTTCTCCAGTGCAGCAAGGGAGAGACTAGATCATTACTGTATTAGATGCAGCAGAGTCGAGTCTCCTCCTTTGCATTTTCTTCTTTTCACTTCTAAAGTTTTGTGTGGGTGAAAACTGTGGCTGTAAGGAGAAATCTGTGAGCCAAAGAAAACTATTCCAGCTATTGTTTGGGGGGAATGTGAACAAATAGGGAGTATTTTTGGCTTTGTTTCTTACTAGGAAAAAAATTAAATGCAGAATGCTGTAGGAAATCAGCTGTCAGGCTTACCACATCCCCACTGGTATAAGGTAATGACAGTCAAATTCAGGGCTTCCCTGGTGACAGCTGGGCCCTAATCCAGCACTCTCTGGGCTTTCTCAGGTGTAGGCAGCACAGTGAGTTGTGGTGTGAGGAACATTTCCAAGATTCCTGGGGCAGGTCTTTATCACAGACAGAGCAAGGCAAAGAGAGGGAAGAATCTCACACCTGCACAACCTGTGCATCCCCAGAAGCTTCTGCACAGCTAACTCAGAGCAGGGAGTGTGGTGGAATTTTCACTGTGTTTGGAAATTGCCTCTAGTTCCAGGTTTGTGATAACCCAGTCCAGCCCAGCTGTCCCTGTACCTGCTGCAGAGATGTGAGCTGAGACAGCTGTGATGTCCCAAGTATAGCACAGATCTGGGGAGAAATTTGCAGGAATTGGGTGTGGGATTGGTTTTCAGCTGGGATGAATGGAAAGGAACAGCTTTATTCAACTCCTTGTCTTCATTCCTCTTCAGGCTACATGCTAAACCAAGTTAATTGAAAAGGCAACTTACTCCAGCTGAGGGATTTAAGTAGGGGAAAAAAAAAAATCCTTCATTCATCTGGTTAGGGGAGCCTCTCAGTCATGCTCCCATCCTCCAAATGAAGGATTCCAACTAAAAGCTCTTACAGATTATTGTCTTCCTCACCTAACTTGTACATCTAAGTAAGACTCACCTCACCTGAAGGTTAAAGAAGGTTTCAACAATATTTTCAAGGACCTGTCTCGGGATGTTTGCAATGGAGCTACTTTTACCTGTGTCCCACTATAAGAGCAGGATTTACTTTTTCACAGATTCTTGCTTAGTATCATTAGACAAAACTTATGGATTAGACATTGCTGGCAGGAGCAACACAGATGTTATCAAAAACAAAAACAAAACAAAACAAAACAAAAACAAACAAACAAAAAAAAAACCAACAAAAAACCAACCAACCACTTGAAGAGGGAAATGGACACTTGGCAGAGCTTACTCTTAACAGATAGTCAGTGAGCCACTCTTTAAATGTGACCTAAGGTCACTACTCAGGTTCTGAGTGTCCTCAAATGAGAGCTACCAAGACCTTCAGGTTTTTGTTTTTTGTGGCCTCAGACATATATATTAGAATAGGGGGAAGTGAGTTTGACAACATTTATATTTCAGTACCCACTACTGAAAGAAACTTAACTACTTTGTCTGGACACCTTGAGGTAAATACAACCAAGATTATTTGGTCCGTAGTTTCAAACAATTAAAAAAAATTGTATATGTTTCTGAAATAGTCAATTTCAGGAAGAAATAAATTTTTAAAAAGGGTAAAATTAAAAAGGATCAGCTTCATCTATTTCATTTTTAGCATCATTATCTGGGTAATCACAGTTATTCCCAGTTCATCCCATTTTAGGTGGGAGATGTGAGTGGCAATATCCCCAGTGAACTCACAGCACACATCCTAATCTGTAATTTTCAGCCAATAGATGCTGTAACAAAGATGAAGGTCTCTTCAAAGTTGTTAAGTATCTCTTTACAAAAATTTGTTGCTATCAGGAAAGTTTGATCCACTGCATTTTTAATGCATGAATTCCAAAGTGACAGATGTGTGAATGGCTTTTTGACTGAAGTTTGATTCAAATCCATTTTTGTTAGACTAGACTAGTTTTGAATACACTATTTCAATAACATTTCTTTATGCTTTTAGCACATATATACCCTATTTTGGTCATTCAACAAAATGAGAGTTCTCCAATTCTTCACAAGACCATTCTTGTTTTTAATATTTAGAAGATCTTGTAGCTCTAACTGACACTGGAAGAACCTTAAAGAAATGCCTGGCTTACATCAGATGGGTATTGCAATATTTGAAATTATATTTGAGCTTTACAATCAAATTATTCCATTTCAGGAATTAGTGGTTATAATTTGAAAGGTTACGTGTATATCTTTGTATCAAATCTGAACACATAAAAGTTAAGTTCAGTTTGGAAAACTGTTGTGGTGCAAAAAATTTAAAGAGCAATTTTTATAATGAGCTCTTAGGAAGACAGACTGACTTTTCTGCTTCCCACAATTAAATGTAGATTTACCAAGCACAACTTAACATCTCAAAGTAGCTCTGTATCTAAACATAGCCCTTCATTTTCACTTAAAATTCAATACATATTTCCTGCAAAAATGACTAAAAAGAAAAGTGGCTCTTGTTTTTTAATGTTAATTAATCTGTGAGGCACAGCTATCATTGCCTACAGAGAATGAGAAGTATTGATTTTAATTTGTCCCCTAACAAAACCTCACAGAAGATTTTGATATAAATTCTTCCCCTCTGTCTTGACAGCTGTTCAGATTTCTCCAGCCTTTCCTCTTTCTCTCTCTCTCTCCTGAAATAAGACCTTCAGTTTTAAGTAGTGACTATTCAAGAGAGATGCCACAAGGAAGATCAAGTCATTGGTTCTTAGTGCTGCTGTTGAAGGGATTCTGATGACAATACTTTGATATATATTTTTATAGCCACAAATACACTGCTAATTAAAAAATTTAAACTTGCTTATTGTTATTATTATTATTGATGTTATAAAAAATATGCATTTTTCTGAACCAAAACCATCTAAATTTTACATAATATTTATCTTGGCTATAATTTTTATGTATGGTAATGAAATTTATCAACTGAAAATATAAGGTGATTTAGTAACAAGGTTTGTTAATCTATCAAGAGTCTTTCCTTAAATTGCTATAGCCTAGAAGGCTATACTAAGATGTTATTTTTATGATTTTAGTCTTCCAGACAAGGACGGTTCTTTGTAATACTTTAGCACTTCTCTCCATTTAAAATGAGACAGATCAGAATACAACAAGGATGAGCAAACACTGATGGAAAGGGAACAGAAGAGATGCTGTTTCTTGGAAATCATTTAATTCTCAAAAAAAGGTCAGGTTCAGGGTGCCTATATCCTATAATTAAAAATCTTGTAAATCATCCCAATGTCTTTCTCATTCATGTTGCAGTGCCAAACTACGTCAGACCAGATTCTTCTCTTTTTTTTTTCTATTTTTTACTGCTACATAATTGAAACTTGAATCTACTGCTGTGTGAATATTAATGTGCCGTTCCAGCAGTTATTCATAGTCCCTAAGTTATGATCTTCTAAAGGGGTGTTCAGTCGAAGAGTGAAAAAATAAGACTTTATTCGAGTTCATCTGGTGAGCACAGAAGGCTTTTAATTTTACAGAAAAGAATAAAGAAAAAAAAAAAAAAACCTGAAGAAAAAGTGATCTGTCCGTTCCTCAAAGTGGTGATATAGAGCCAGGCTCTCTGGGGTTGCTGACTGGATTTATTGTATGCCACACAGATCAAAAGTAAGTGCAGGCAGGTAAAAAGTCTTGGTACCCAGCTGGGTAGGATGGTTTGAGAGCGTAACAGACACTGACTGTGAGACAGCACAATGCTTCTGCTTGCCAAGTTAATTAAGTTAGGATTGAATGCCCATGGATAGGAGATAATAATATCAGCCACATAAAAAGGATATGTGATATTGTAGATTAGGTTTATAAGAATGGCTTTGTCTCTCTGACAGGGAGACAAAAATGTGCTGCCGCTAAACTCCTGGAGATGGGACTCCTGCCATATTCAGGAGCATGCTTTAGTTTGTATTTTTTTTTTTTTTTTTTTTGCATTTATTATTTCTATTTCCCATTCAGTAAAACCCCCTGCCTTTAGAGCTACATGCAAAGGAAATGGCAGAAAAGGTGACAATCCCAGGAAACTGCCAGAGGTGAACTTTTCAACTCACAGGAACATCTCAAGGCAGGCTGTAAATAGGATTACTTTTATTAGACTGCTGCCTGCTGCAGCTGTTCTTGTTAAGGGCCTGTCACTCTGCCCATTGTGCTCAGCACAGTGACAGGCAGCCCAGGCCTGGGGGACCCCGTGCAGACCCCACTGACACCCGTCACTCAGGTGGGGCAGGTCCTTCCAGTCAACAACAGAGCATAAAACAGGATTTCAACTTGCTTTACAGAAGATGGGCAGCTTACTTCTTTGACAGAAACATGGGTTGTCAGTCCAAGGTCAAGGGAACCACCAAGAGCCTTGTCCCCACCGTGGATGTGCCTCCAAAACTGAGGCAATTCTCCACCAGGCCACAAGATTGGTGGTTAAACCCCTCTCTAGTTTAGAATTTGTTTTCCCATCACCTCCTAGTCCAGCACCTCAGCCTTGTTGACAAGAAATAGTCAAGATTTCTTTAAAGATCTCAAGTGTTCCCAAGGTCTGGGTCACTACAATACAAGTTGGGGCCATGAAAATATATTATTCTGAGGGAGGCACGAGGATTAAGGCAATGTCTGCACCTCATATTTATGGAAAAAAAAGATTAGACCAGACGAGAGAGAATAAGGAAATAGCCGTAGGGATAACTTCTTGGAAAGACCAAGAGTTGCAACAAATATCTTGTAGACTGTCCCTGTTACTGTAGCTGAACATCCATAGGTGTAGAATATTAAAGTCAACCTTTGCTTCCAAGTGGAGAAATTTTCTCTCAAATTATAATTTTTTACCCCCTGAAATCTAAAATACATACCTATATATTTATATATCTCTCCCTTTCTCTTTCTGTATATATATATATGCACACACACAGACACAAACACACCTACAGACATATTCTTGGGGTGGTCCTGTGCAGAACCAGGAGCTGGACTTCAGTGGTCCCCATGGGTCCCTTTCAACTCAGAATATTTTATGACTCTGTGGTATATACATATATATTTAAGCACTTGCACCTCCAGTTTCTCTAAGCCTCTCATAAAAGCTCAGTTTAAGCTGGTGTAAAGGTACCACACCACAGGAGGCTGGAATTCTACCCATGCATTTCAGTCTGTCTAAGCCATCCTTCATTTTACACGAGGATTTGAAAGCTGAAGCTTTGTTCCAGACAAACACTGCAGTAGACGCCCAAACTGCATCAACTGAAGTATTTTAAGTGTATGATGCAATTTGAATTCCAGAAGCGTTAGAGGGAAGCTGGGAAGCCGTGGGCCCGACTGGAGAGAAGATCCAACATTCAGGTTTTTGTTACTCTGCGAAAGCATTTAAGTACCTGTGTCAGGGGCAAGCACAAGTTTAAATGCTTTTTTAAAAAGGACATTTCACCTGAATATGAGGAAAAACATCTTTGGTGTGTGGCTGGCCACAGATGGAGCAGACACCAGAGACTGTGGAGTCTTCCTCACTGGAGATATTCCAGAACCATCTGGATACAATGCTGTGCTCTGGGATGACCCTGCTGGATCAGGGAGGTGGGACCAGATGACCACTGTGGTCCCTTCCAGCCTGACCCATTTTGTGTGCGATTCTGTGTAATTTACACTTTTAAATTGCTATTCTGTTAATTTTGCTTAATGTTGCTACAGTACTACAAAATTGCATGGATTTATAAAATAAATTATCAGGATATATCTTGCAGGAAGCACTTGCAGCAATACATTTCTAATAATACCTTTTATTATTTCCTTTCTCAGAGCGTTTTTTAGGAGTGCACATCTCAAATCATACAAACAAAAAGCCATTAAAATGATCTTATAAAAGCTATTATGTTTCATGATCTGATTATACATATTCTGTTTCAGGACAAGCACACTATTTGGAAAATTATAGTCTTGGTCCAGTCACCTTCTGGAGAAAATTCCTATTTTATATTCCTGACTGACACTACCTATTTCTCCAAGTGATTTTGTCCAGTTTGCATGATACAAATCATCATCTATACAGAGGAAGACCAGGTCCAAGTTCAGTCCTGATTTATCTCCACCAATGCATAAAAGGGTAAAGAAAATCCATTAGAAACAAGGTTAAAAAGAGGGGAAGAGGAAAAAAAAAAAAAAAAAAAAAAGAAAAAGGAGACACAGCATGAGCTGCATGGAAGATAAATGCCTAAGACCTGATTGTCATTTACATTAAGGCAGAATAAAGAAGCTGTGAATGAGAACTGCAGACAGGCTGTGCTTCTGTTTATTTCTAGCTAAAAATATGCTGGATTTTTTTAGGAGTGTACATTCTCATTTGTTCGTGAGAATAATTTTTTACATTAACAGGAGGGTTTTTGAGCACTAGGTGAAAGGTTCAGCATTGAACTGAATTTACAAATTCTCCAGCTCTCCAGGATTCACTTATCTCTCTCTGAAAGTATCTGTCTATCTCTTCATCACAGGCCTTGCAATCACTGGCTATTATGCAGGGGTCAAGCTCATTCTGAGGAAGGAAAATTTACTGAATTAAGATGTATAAGAGATTAACCAGCTCAGGTTAATTGTGTTTTCATTTTCTTAAGGATTTATCAATGCTGTAAAATAAATCTCTTTATGTTTTTGCAGTTATTAAAAGAAAATGGGACACTGCATAATAGTGACAGTCATTATCATCAGATTTGAAAACAAAACCAGAAGAGCAATCCTTTCAGTTGGAAGCAAAATCAAGTGGTTGCACATAACACTATTTCTATAAACTCCCTGCTATTTCTTCATCTTCTTTTTCTGCTATCATTCACCATGAGATCTTTTCACTCTTGCTTACAACACCATCAGGAAGGCATCTCTATGCCTGTTGAAACTACTGTTCCTGTCAGCTTTCCTTTCCAGGCCTTATAACATCTTTTGGTAACTGTGGTTTAAAGACCATCTCACTTCCTTGTGCGGAATGGTGTTTCTGTGTCAATAATTGAAAACACAGAGGAACTGAAACACTGGCCAAACTGGGCTAAAGGGATGGGCAGATCAAAGAGGGGTAATAAAATAACTAAATCAGATGAAATCAAATCAAATCAAATCAAATCAAATCAAATCAAATCAAATCAAATCAAACCAATCTCCTTGATCCCTGAAACAGAGGAGATGCTTTGGATCATCATCTTCCTCATGGCTGAGTCTGTGCCCAACCATTGGGCCTGGCAGTGGACATGAGCCCAGGGTGCCCAGGTGGGCAAGAGGCTCATCAACACTGGTCAAAGAAAATGCATTCTTAATGGAAACACTATTTCTTCTAAGTGTTTTATAGCTAGAGACAACAAAACACTTTTGACAGCTTTTTGTATATAATCCTTCCCCAAAGCTCTTTATGCCCAAAGTGACAAACCTCAGTGCTCCAACTCACACACCTAAACCTCATTATTATTATTATTGGCCCCTGGGCTGTCCCAGCCAGGCTGTGACACAGCCCCAATCCCTGTGCTGGCACTGCTGAGGCACCTCCAGTGCTGGGGACAGCTCTGGGCCCCCAGGACAAGAGAGACACTGAGGGGCTGGAGCGTGTCCAGGGCAGGGAACGGAGCTGGGAAGGGGCCGGAGCCCCAGGAGAGGCTGAGGGAGCTGGGAAGGGGCTCAGCCTGGAGAAAAGGAGGCTCAGGGGGGACCTTGTGGCTCTGCACAGCTCCTGACAGGAGGGCACGGCCAGGGGGGGGTCAGGCTCTGCTCCCAGGGAACAGAGACAGGAGGAGAGGGAACAGACTCAGGAGTCACCAGGAGAGGTTTATATTGGATCTTGGGGAACATTTCTTCACTTGGGTTGTGAAGGACTGGCACAGGCTGCCCAGGGCAGTGGTGGAAACATCACTGTGGTTTGGATGTTAGACTTCAGGACTTCCTTGACAGTTGGTGTGCTTGACAGTCCAAGGGTTGGACTTGATTGTCTTAGAAGTCTTTTTCAACCTTAACGATTCCATGATTCCCTGAAATGCAGGCTTTGAAAAAGCAGTTGTGTTTTACAAATGCTATATTGCACACCAGGGATAGTCCAACAGCAGACACAGGACTTTCCCTCAGCTGTACCTTATCAATAAGGGATGGTCCATACAGACACATTGAAATACCAGTATTCTGCCTTGCTGCAGAGCTGGGGGCACAAGCCTTTTGTCCCTGCCTGTGATTTTATTTTATTTTCCACCTGAGCTGAAACCCAGAGCACTAACTGGATCTCAGTCAAAAAAAAATACCAGTACCACCAGGTCCCAGGGTTCTCAGCCAAGGTCACTGGAGGCACTTGATGTCGCTTCATAAGATGAAGCACCACTTCCTCCCTTGCATTACACTAACTACCATAAAATACATATTTAGTGCAATCTAAACTCGTGTAGGAAGTGCTGGGGAGGAGGCTGTACATCCCTCATTATGGTGATGGAGTGTTTACAACAGCAACCCTTTTAGCAATAATGAATTTCCTCATTCATAGGAGGGCTCCCTGGGGTAAAGGGAGTATCCAGCAATCAAGAGCCTTGGATTTCCTTTGTGCTCACTAAAATGAAACAAGCAGACAAAAAGTCCTGAATAGGGGAATAAAAACCCAAATCCAAACAAGGTGTCAATCTGAACACCACAAACCAGCCGCTAAACGGGAAAAGCTGTGCAAGCATTCTGTTCTTGCCACTTTGTCGAAGATAAAACTAGAACCAATTTAGAATCAATATTAGCTCAATCGTGATTGATCTTTCTTAGCTTTAATCTTCCTGCTTTAATAGCCTAAAGGAGTTTTTACAGTGGATACAAGAGGGGAATGGTTCCAGATCTTAAAACACCTGAATCACATTCAGACCAAGTCAAATGATCCTCATGTGTTGCTGAAGGAGCCTAGAGTGAGCAGTTTTGTCATTAACTTAGCTCCAGGATGTGACTGACAACATCAGAAAGCTGAAACCTCTTAATTCAGACATTTTCTTATTCATAAATGATCCTCTGTGAAAACATATGTTGTTTCTCTTCTTAGCCTGAAGTGAATGGAAAAATACATTGGAATGAGAAACTGAAGTATTTATGCGTGGCCCTAACTGAACATGATTTCTCATCAATCTAGAAAAATAGGTGGTGTCATTTAGCCCCATCCAGCCCCCAAGCTCTCACAGCTTCTCTCTAGAAAAACAATATAGGATTTCTATTATCTAACTCTCTAAAATCGTGGCTGATTATTCTTTAAAATATGACATCATTTCATAGTCTAAAATAGTATTTAATTTTTTTCACTGAATAGTTCATGTGGTATTTTAAAATATGACTATTTCATAGTCTAAATTAGTATTTTTTTTTTCCATTGAATAGTTCATGTGGTATTTATCAAACAAAACCCATCTAAATAGAAAATATTTTTTCCCCAACTTTATTTGTGCCCTTATGTCTTTCAATGCAGCAACAGTTTTCTTCTAGTTTTTTCATTTCAGCTTCTTGGAAATGCAACTTTTATTTGTCTAAAAATCTAAAATGTACAAATTACACCTGACCTTCAACCTTAGGTGATAGCAAAGGGGTTGGATTCTATTCCCACCCTTCCTTCTCTCCCAAGAAAAAAGAATAATCCCTGAAGTATCACTCATTTTTATAGGCAGAAAGAGAATTTCTTATAACTAGTCTAAAGCCACTCAGTTAAGAAAAATGACACTGAGCATGACTGAAAGATTAATTCTCATAAGAATAGAAAAAAAAGGAAAAGACAAAGAATGGGAATAATAATAATAATAATAAAAAAAAGGTGTTTAGGAACTTTCCATGTCATGAATTTCTGTTCTTTCATGGCCTGAAGCTACAAAGCAATGCTTGCATTTCAACAGAGAGCAGGGACAGACTACTTAAGCTAAATATCACTTTTAACTTCCTTTAGGGACCATCAGTTATAGTTGCCCATAAATGTTTTGTAATAGGCAGGTTCATAAATCCAGGTGACAACCTCCCACTTTCAGCAGCTCTAGGAACAGGACACACTTGGAGTGGGTTTTAAAGCACATTGCCCAAGTAATTGCAAGAGGGTGATTTGGACTGTTATTTCTTTTCCTCTACTTCAACACTGGTCAAAGAAAATGCATTCTTAATGGAAACACTTTATTTCTTCTAAGTGTTTTATAGCTAGAGACAACAAAACACTTTTGACAGCTTTTTGTATATAATCCTTCCCCAAAGCTCTTTATGCCCAAAGTGACAAACCTCAGTGCTCCAGCTCACACACCTAAACCTCATTATTATTATTATTGTTTGCAAATCAACCAGATTTTCAGAAGTACTTCCAAGGCATTGTCAGGGGAAGGTCTCCAAAGCTCTTTCCAAGATGAACAACGTGTCCAAGACTCTTTGTGACTCCCAAGCGCTGCCTGGTGCACATCCAGATCCTCACTCTCTGAAGTGCGCGTGGGCCCCTTTACCTCAGCAGTGTTATTTTCAATAATTATAGACTCCAAACTCAGTCCTCTAAGCCTTTTCCTGATTTAAGAGTCCATTTCTGATTATAATAAATACTAGCCATTTCTACAGAAAGATAAAGAGAAATTGAAGGAAATTATAGTTTAGGCATGGGACTTTTCTTCTTTTCATCAAGAAAGCCACAATACAGAAACACTTTCTTTTTGTCTTTGTTTTGTGTTGTTGTTTGTTGTGTTCCTCTCACATTTTTTAGCCTTTCCTATCTTTTTCAGACAAATTTCACTTCCAAATTAAGTTGAATATTAGGCTAGTCTTTGCCTCAGTGGCCACTCCTCCCTTTCTCTTCCCTCCCTCCTCCTGTCTTGCAGTGCGGAGAAGCTGAGTTTAATGAAATTCAGCTGAAATTGAACACCCTCATTAGCCTCTGCTATCAGGTTGCCACACTTTTGTCACAGTGACTGAGTGCCTTCTGCTGTTACTATAGCAATTCTGCCCTTATTTACAAAAGTTAGGCACAAATTACTTAACTTTGTTCTCTATTACTGAGCTGATTATTGATTTAAACATCCAGGCGCACAAGCAAAAAGAGAAAAGACTCCAGAAAATTTCTATCAAAGATTTCTGGGAAAAAAAAAAAAAATCTTTCTGAAGATGAATTAAATTGGCATCTCAGTGCAGCCATGCTTAGGTGTTAAAACTCTATCAGGGGATCTCCTGGAAGGGGGAGTCATTACACAGTGCTAATGGTCTTCACCAGTTCAGGGTGACCTGGGGTATACTTGGTGGTTTACCTACCCAGAGTGAATATATGGAAACTGTGGTAGCTCTTTCTTACTGTCTGTGTGTGTGCTGGCTCTAACAATGCTCAAAAATATTTATGCTGGACCTTGTCTCTTATTCTTTACCTTTTCTCTTCTCCCATCTAATTAATGTGCTCTTCCTCCTTGTCTCATATCCTTTTCTATAAGTCCTCTTCATTGCTGGGTCCTTTTCTCTAAGTTTGTTTTCTCTGCTTCCTTGAATATGTGCACACTTTACCAACAATATTAAGCCTTTATTTCCTCCTGAAAAGTGTTGTGTAGTTCATAATGTCTCATGCGACAGAGTTTAATGTTAAATGTTAAATTCAGCGATTGAAGAAACTAAAATTTAATTCTTTCAGTCACCAGCTGAATAGTTAGATGGGAGCCCTACAGTTACCACAGGAGAAGACTTTTCAGTAACTCTTGCAACCACTTTAGAAGTGACACTGATGGCTCTAAATTATTTTGGAAATGCTGATCTATCAACATTATATTTTGGTGGAAAAGGGAGCAAGCTATTAATTTTTAAATCACAGATTACAGTGAAGAAGTTTGCTGAAAAGTAGGGGTAAATGGAAGAAAAAGTACAGAAAACAGTGCAAGCTTGGTTGCCTGAAATATTGGGCGCAAAAAGAGTACACCTATAATTTGCCTAAGCAGTGCTAATCACATAGAAACATTTCCAGAAATTTGCAGACAAAAAATTAATTATAAACATGCAAATATCTGAAGTATAAATAATAGTATCAGACGATAATACAGTGAAGTGAAGGCTGAGAATTTTTTCTTCATGATGAAACAATATCCTTCATTAAAGACACTTCTAATTTCTAAACTTCTCATTACTGGTCCTGAGTGCAATCATTGTATAAGAAAGCATCATCAAGTGGTCACTAACTGACATTATGTGATTCTTCTCAGCAGAAGATGAGCAGTCATCCCACTGTTGCTCTGCTGCCAGATGTTCACCTTCAACAGCTGCTTCCTCCACCTCCTCCTCCTCCTCCTCCTCCTCCTCCTCCTCCTCCTCCTCCTGTGTTGTGTCAGCAGCATGGGGAATACCTCCTGGCTGAAACATCTCCAAATTGTCTTTTCTTTCTCCTTTTGTCACTTACTCCAACGTTCCCTTTGTTTCCCCTTTCCTGTCTTCTTGGTGACAACTTTGCCTGACAATGGGGGCCTGTCCCCAGGTCCTGACCAGGGTCTCCTGAAGGGCTCCAGAGCATGTCAGGAAAATATTTATAATCTTTGACTGTGAGCTATAATGACCAGCAGAGATCATAAGCACTCAGGACAGCAAGCTCAGATGGCTTCACTTAAGTCTGATTTTCATCTGTCCATGAAAATCTGAATGTGCACTTATTTTGGAGGTGTGACATTTTTTCCCTTTTCTTCTTCAACCTTCTTTTGGTTCTTAAACCCATCAATTTTTTGTGCCTTTAACTTCACTGGTTCAGTCAAAATTTAGTCCTCACTAAGAAGAGTAGCTAACATCTCCCTTTGTGCTCCATAACAATTTCTGTTCATGACTTGTGTGGAAAAACTGCCTTCCTGCCATGCAAAGCAGAAGTTTCCAAACCTTAATTATAATTTGGTTTGCATTCAGATAAGTTCCATACAAGCTTATTAATTTACAAAATTTGATTTGAATCCTAATAATAACAGTGATGGCAAAATAATAGCAGTGATGGTAAAATAATAATGTTAACAATTGCCAAAAGTTGTCAAGTTTTTATATAATGAGATAGGAACAAACCCTGGGATCCCACACAGGAATTAATTAAAAAGAAAAAAAAAGAAAAAAAAAAAAGAAAAAGAAAAGAAAAAGAAAAAGAAAAAGAGAAAATGCTTTTGTGCTTAGGAAAAAATAGTGTGAGAAGGAAATATTGTTTAATTTATTATCATGTTCTTTTGTGCCTTTCAACATTCAGCATGCTTTATTTTGCAGAAATGGACTACAAATGAAGAGACTGGAATATGACTCTGTGATAAACAAAAGCATCAAACAGTAAATAGGGAAATGAGAGATAGAATTACAGGTGCAAAGCAATTATTACTGTGCCACAGCATTTCAGCTACTAACCATTTTATCCGTGCATATTCTATCAAAGGGATCAGCACTTGGCTTGCAGAGCCACTGATGTTTTCAAGGTCTTTGCATTCATTAGAATTTAATATTGTAAGATTTTACTTTGCTTTGGTTTTTAACCTCTTTTATCCCGTTCAACACATTATATAAGAAATTTCTGTATTGAATCACTGCCTAAGAAAGAAGAATACACAGGAATAGGATACATTTTATTGATCAGCTCTATTTTTTATTTAAAAGTTATTTCTTTTGAGTCTCTAGGATGTCCCAATTTTTTATATGTGAAGTTTGTGTGGAAATATCAAATTTTTAAAGTTTTAAAATATTTTTTTATAGGTAAGCCTTAGAAAATACCATTTGAAATATAAATAGTGACCATTTCTCTGTCTTGTACTCAAACTAATGTTAAAAACACAGGAAATTTCCATCAAGAGAAACTACAAGGATCCACTTTGAATAAAGCAGAGAGCTGTAGTCATACTGTGGTGACGGGTCATGCCTGAGACTTATTAGGTGCTTTGGTATGAGAATTAGCTATAACACAATAGAGCATAAACTTGATCTCTAACATCACAGAAGGTGCTTTATATAAATGGTGATTCACACCACTAGGAGATAAACATCTCCAGAGACTCATCCCTCTGTCCTATTTCTCTCCACTGACAAAAAAAAAAAAAAAAAAAAAAAAAGCCTAGGGTGACCAGCTCAGATTTAGATCTCTAACCTTTAGATAGCTCAAATGAGATAAGACAAATCCTACCCATGGATTCCTGCGCCGTGAGCAGTGATGAATCAGTCACCCTGAAGGGAGCAGCCCACAAAGGGGATGTGATGAGCAGAGTTGGTAGGGGAGGTTGGTAGATGGCAGAGTGGACAGCTCTGACCATCTGCCAGGCTTCTTGTCTGGGATGCCCAGGAGGAAATGTGGACAAAGTGCCTCTGCCCTTACAGGACTAGAGTTTCCCTGGGTTTGGTTTGCTCAGCAATGCCAAGGGCCCAATATGTTCAATAATTAGGTAGGTCAAAATCCATGCATTTAGAAGAACCTGTGGTATGTTCTTTAGCAATGAGTTTCTGCAGCATAAAAGGCAATCTCTCATCTACTTTTTTTTTGTGGGTTTTTTGTTTGTTTGTGATTTTGTTTTGTTTTGTTTTGGTTATCACTCTGCTGTACATCCAACCAGGGAGTTAAAAAACTAAGGAAGAATTTACAAAATTTTAGCAGAAACATGAATTTTGAAGATCTGCATGACGTAACACACCATTAGACAGACTGACTTTTCCTGTCCTATGAGTGGTGGGTTTTAATCAAGTAAGAGGATTTCACCAAGGTTTCACCCTAAGGAAAGCTGCAGTAACCCTCTGCTTCCCTCCTCTACAGGACAGTTGTCCCATGGAAAATAATTTTCAAGTATACTCATTAGAATTGGGAATTTTGGGAGAGCAAATCTGGCAACTGAGATGTGCAAACCTCTCTGATTTTATCATAGGTTAAAATTTAAACAGCACTCTGAATACATTTCAAAAAAAATATGGTGAATGCCAGCGTCAATTTTTTTCATGGCAAGTGCTGTGCCAGCTGTCTGTGATCATGTCTGTGTGTGTGAACATCAGAACAGGACACAGGAGTGGAGGAGGGATGGCACTGATGGGTCTCTGTTCTCTTGCTATGGGTTTTTTTTGGTCACTTTGTGGGTGTTTTCCCCCAAACAAAGCTTTTTTGCTGCTCTATTTTGTGTTTTGATGGCATTTGTAGTCTTTGTTCTGTGCTGGCTGCAAGTGTCACACCAAGAGATTGATCAGTGTGTTGTGACAGATATGTAACCTAATGAGGAAGAGTTTTGCTTTCATGATGGGAATGTGATGCTCTTTATGTCCCCAGGGAGCACACATGGCACTCGTGTCCTCAGCTTCATGGAGCTGTGAAGGAGACACTGCAGCCAGGAGGAATTCTGATGATTGATAGTTTTACTTTTCTAATGGGTCAGATGGTTATTTAACATTTATAACTTCTCTTATGAATACACAAAGGTGTACAGAAGCATAAAGTTGTCATGTGTCTTCATGAGAATTTAGTCCTGCATGTAACCTGGAGTTTGGACTTTTAGGTGGTGTTGTAGTTGCTAGAAAATGGAAATATTAACTAAAGCACAGTAATGATATTTATACAAATAAAACCCAGGCTTCTGTTTTCCCTGGCTCTGTCTAATAAGAGGAAATGGCCTCAAGGTGTGTCAGGGGAGGTTTAATTATGATATTAGGGAAAAAACCAAAATCCTTTTCATGGATAAGATTGTCCAGCATTGGAACAGGCTGCCCTGAGCAGTGGTGAAGTCACCATCCCTGGAGGTAATTAAAGATATGGATGTGGCACCTAGGGATGTTGTTTAGTGGTGAGCACAGTGGTGCTGAGTTAATGGCTGGGCTTGATCATCTTAGAGAACTTTTCCAACCTGAACAATTCTATGATCCTTCTGCACCTTCATCTTCACTTGTCGTTCCCAAACGGCTTGTTTAATCCCCTGTTCAAAAAAAAACCCAAAAAAGGAGTGAGGGGTTGCTATCATGCAGGTTTCAGGAAAGTCTGTCAGAGTCCCGCTTAGGACATCACTTATCCTCTATGCATAGAATTTTCTCTGCTAAACTCTCTGGGACCCCAACTTTCCTGTTACTTAAGTTCATGCCCTTATTTTTTAAGCACTTTACTGCTTAAACTCTTTTTCAGATTTGCATACACTAGCACTAGTCTCCCCAGCTCTCCTACTAGATGGGCCAAGGCCCAAAAAGAATTAAATCTGGCCAAGGCTGTCAAGGATAACTCAAAAGGGCTTTCTAAATACATTAATAACAAAAGAAAAACAAAGGGTAATGTGGGCCCATTAGTAAATGGAGAGTGACCCTGCTAAGAGAGGAGGCAGAGAAAGCAGAATTATTGAATGCCTTCCTTGCATCAGTCTTCACTGATAAGACCAACCACCAGGGATCTCTGGCACAGGAGACCAAGGCAAAAGAATCTTGGGAGGAAGATCTTCCCTAGCTCAAGGAGGAGTGGGTCAGGGAGAAGCCAGGCAAACACAAAACCCACAAATCCATTGTCCCTTATAAGATGCATCCATGAACACCAAGGGAGCTGGGGCTGCTCAGCCTGGAGAGGAGCCCCAGCTGAGAGAGAACACCATCCCTGTCTGTCCCTGTGTGCAGGGAGGGCCAGAGCAGGGCCCAGGCTCTGCTCAGGGCACCCAGCAATGGCACCAGAGGAATGAGCAGGGACTGAGCCCAGGGAGTTCCACCTGGACATGAGGAAGAACTGTCCTGGACAGTGACCCAGCACTGGGACAGATGGTGCAGAGAGGGGATGGAGTCTCCCTCACCAGAGATATTCCAGACCCCTCTGGTCACAATCCTGTGCCCTGTGCTCTGGGATGGCCCTGCTGGAGCAGGGAAGTGGGACCAGATGACCCCACTGTGGTCCCTTCCAACAAACCTGTTATACTTAAATTTCTTTCTTAAAAAAAAAAACCCAAAGAAACAAGCAAGTGCAGTGTGATTATCTAGGAAACTGATACAATTTATTTATGAAAACTAATAATTGTTTCCCATATGCACCATAATTCTTCCTGGATTATTAATGGAAATATTTTACTTTTCTTTTGCTTAAGTAAAATTTAACATTTTGTTTTCATGTACTGCAGCCCTGAAGTTCTGGGCAATGAAAGTAACACATGGGACTATTAAGATAAATTTTAAACCTTTTGTTCTGTCTTTACAGAATGCTGGAAGTATAAGATCTCCAATGGACCTAAGTTTTTACATCTCTCTAAACAGATTGTTGTTAATAGTCACTCTTTGAAAATCTACTTGATCTGTTCAAGGCAGCCCTGAGCTGATCATTGGTAGTGATTGGGATGTTAACAGATGGGATCAATTATTCCAGTCCTTCCCCTTGAGTTCTAATGCTGTCCCTGTTGGAACTGTTTTTGGTGTCTGCTTACAAGATAATACTATGAGTTTGGATACTATAAATCAATTCTTACACAGTTAATTCCTTTTTTTTTTTTTTTCAAGTCTGGGCCCTGTAAATATGTTAGGTCTCTCTCTATTCACTCAGTTTCAAAGGTAATTTTTGCCCTCATAAGACTGCTAAAACAAGGCTCTAATTTTGTGTATTCCCAAGATATATACTCCAGTCAGTCTGAAATAAAGTATAAAAATGGCATGTACTAACTCATTCAGACCTTCAGAGTTGACACAGTAGCTTTCATTTTGCTTTCAGGCTGATACTGCTGGATATTAATTTCTTTTTATTTATTTTTTTTTTCTTTAATAAGGGACTTTTTTTTGCTGACTTATAGCAGTCCAAAAGGAATTCCTCTTCTGTAGTTATAATGTGATAAAGAGAAGGGGAATATTGTTTCCATAGTTCCATGTGAATTCACATCAAATACCTTGTATTTTTTTATGCTCAGTGGTGCATGAACATTTGCTTTGAGCCAATTTGTCCTTTTCCCAGCACTTAAAACAGCAGTCAAAAATGTTGAACACTGAAATTGTAGTCAGGATGAAAACTAAATATGCAGTTTTAATCTCCTACTTGTGTTTTTTTCCCCTTTGAAATAATAATTCCAAGAGAAAAATGTTTAGACATCTGTGAATCAAACCAGAAGAAAAGGTTTGGCTAAAACTTTGTGGTTTTGAAGCCAGGGCAGCAAGTGATAGAGTGTTAAACAAGTCTACTAAGAAGAAAAACAAAGCAGAAATTATTGAGACATTACATGGTAAAGAATGACGTTCTTGTCTTCCATCAAATGTTGTAAAACCTCTAAAATCAGACAGAGATCATGGACTGTTTGCTTTACATCTGTCTTTCTGCCAGCAAATGTTTGCATTTTCAAGACTATTTCAATCTTATCATTTAAACTATAGCTCTTAATCCTTTTTTTCCCAGTATGCTTGACAGGAAGACAATGATTTGTCTTTGCTACCTGACTAGAAGATGAAGTGCCAGTGCTTAATATTAAAGCCATCCTTGCTTAGGCTAAATTACTGGTACCTCAGTGAAAACAAGACCTAACTGTGGGAAGAGGATTTGACTGCTCTGCACCTATTTCAGGATAATGCAATTAATTCCACTTTTTATTTCCCCTCCTTGCTTTTCAAGCTATTATCTTAGTTTTCTTGCTTAACAGCATCTAAAGCCTTTATATTCTGTAAGTTTTGCATTTTCTCTGTTGTGAATGAAACAAAAGTGGCGTCTTTGTCCTACACTCAAAGTAGATTTCCTCAAAACTGTGATAATAAACTCAGTGCATTGTCCTAAAATTGTCACATCATCGCTTATGTATTTACCATCATCTAACTGACAAAAAAGCACGTCAGAAACTAACAGGAAAAAGATAAGGAGGCTGGAGTTTATAGAGAAATTCCATTAAATTTGGTATCTAAACCAGGACATTTCAATGAATGGACTTGGACTCCTGCAGCAAAATGTAACATTTAATGAGTTTCATTGTGTATATAGTGCATCACCTCCTGCAGTATCTCAGGAAAATTTCTCTGGTAAAATTTTTTTGGTAGAATAAGGCATTTCCAACATGTCCCACAATATTCATGCTGCAAATTTTAGAACTTTATAATTATTCATTAAAAGAATTAATTACCCTTTCCTTTTTCTTGGACAAGACAGGAGGACTAGAAAAGTAAAAACTGAAAAAATGTTATTTATATTTCATATAAATAATATTGCCAATGAAAATGTTGGCCTATAAGCAAGTGTGAACACTTTTGCAGCACAACTATCTTGATACAGTCTACCCAGACTTTCATGGTTCTTGTCAAATGCAAAGTCATTATGAACATAATTCTCTCCTTATTGTGAGTAGGAACAAAAAGCATGAATCAACCACGGTGCACCTCGATGAACTGCAAAGGTGGAGGTCTCATACTAATTAAAAATAGGAAAGGTAGTCTTATAACCAAGGCAGATAAATGTGTTTGTTTGTCAGATACATCTCTTCCACTCCTTGTTTGGACTAATGATTCTGTCTGAAAGCAGCATTCATTGTATGCAATAGTTATTTGAGACTAATTCTTATTTTGCTCAGACATATTTATCATTTTCCCTTGAGCTGGAGCCAAGCAGGCATTGTGCTCTGACCTTGGTACAACAGGCTACAGTTGTAATCAGCTTCAAAGACAACTGAAAACTGGGCATGCTTTGGGGGAGAGTTCTCTTTTAAGGAATCCAGAGGTATTCCAGCTGGTCAACAAGAAACATCATCTCTGGAGAAGAGAAAAGTTAAGGAAATGGAACAAACCAAATCAGGATCCCAATGGGATTTCAAGATGACTTAAATACACAACAGTCATCTTAGTTACCTTGTAACTGAAATAGATAAGTAGAGTGAAATAACATGAATAATCAATCACCTTAAATTCAGAACCTTTGTTCTGAACTGGAGCAGACTTATATGTAACCATCTACATTGTAACTAAACATACATGTATAAATATATATAAGAATTTTAGCCTGAAATAAGGTTTTAAATGGAAGACTCCATGCCTGAAAAGAGTCACAGGAAAGGAAATACTACCTGCTTTTGGTCCCATGTATGTGGGTTGACATCCAAATACTCTATGGGTAAAACTAGGACAAGGCAAAGGTCAGAATTTTCTTACTAATGGTAATGTCAGGTATTTTGCCACAAGGCATTTCACGAAGCACTTGATTATATTTTTTTTTCCTTTGTGTGGGAGAGAATTCATTGCTATTTTTGTTAGAGTCTGTCCTGTTTTTTCACTTGAAATGTCTTTTTTTTTTCTTTATGATCTACAATGAATTATAGGGCTATTGAAAGCATATTTTTCAAAAGCTCCTGATGCAGCAGTAAAATTAAACCCACAGATAATGCCTTCCACTGGATCCCAGCTAGGCTATTCTAAAAGGTGGGATGCTGGTGACTGGGGATTTACTCTAAATACCCATGGCCAGCTACACAAGGTGTTTGATCAATAGTGTTACACTTTGTCTGTCCACATCCTGGAGATTCAAGCTGTGTCTTTCTTCCTTAATCCTAAATGAGAGTTTGATTCTCCTGTCTTTCCTTCTGTAAGTTCATTATGTGTAAAGTTAAATCTGGCCGTGTTCCTCTCTTTCTTTCCCCATAATCTGTGAGCAACAATATCTGGTTTTCCAATGTATCTCTATCTCAGGCAGCCTTATAGTTATTGTTACTGGAATTGCCTGTCACAGAACTCAAATGTTTGGAGTAAGATTTATCCCAACAAGCTTTATGCACATAAAAGTCTGGTGTGTAGTCTAATTTCTAATTGGCAAAGAGATGAAAGTATCTCCAAAAGTGATTTATCCCATCTCGCACGCCTGTCTCTGGATGGGTTGAGGCATCCTCGGGAAATGACTATTCCTTTCAATTTCTTTTAACTACATGGCTGGGGTTGAATATTACCATGACAGCGCTCACTGGGAAGAAAAGTCTTCCACAGGAAAATTACCTGCCAGCTGGCGTTGGCACTGGGCTATAACAGATTGTCACACAGGGAAGGGGAGCGTTTCAGGACAGTGCAGAACACTGCAGGCTCCAAGGGTTAACTGCACACCCTGAGTTGATGTCTGCAAGCAGAAGTCTGTGTTGACTTCTGGGCCGAGCACGACTGGAGAAATGCAGCTTATTAAGCAACCTTAAATTTTCCTGCTGTCAATTAAACCGGGATGTCTGCTCCCAGAAGATGTTTTGGGAGTCCCTTCTTTTGGGACTTTTCTGTGATTTTTGACCATATTTGTATTTTTAAATACAATAAGTTGTACTTTTTTAAGGTTACTTTTTAAGTGTTTTTCTGTGGAGAATGCAAGCAGTGTCCTCAAAGTATTTAACAGTGGACACCAGGAAATTAGGAAAAATGTTTATATTACAATGATATAACACTAGAATTATTGAGATAGAACTATAAAAATGCAGAGGCAGATAAAAGGACTACTGAGTTCTAGAGTGAGTTTCTGAAAATGTTGCATGGATAATGAGGATTCCATCATTTCATTTGGGATAAATTGGTATTTGAATGTGCAGAGAGAGACTGAAATTATGAAACAATGCTAAAAATGTAGAAGTTATTTCACAGACAAGAAAAAATATGGGCTATTTCCAGAAAGGGAACTCAGTGGTTTTACAGCAGCTCTGAGATTCCTACTGACAGTAGGCTGAACATCTCACCACGGCGGTGCTGTAGAAAATGCAGAGTATAGGATCCTGAAAAACTGCAGTATGGAAATCTGAATAGTAGATCATTCTCTGTCTGATGTAAAAGTGAAATCACTTCTTGAATCCTGTGTTCAGTTTGGGCCACTTACTCCAAAAAGACGTTGGGTTCCTGGGGCATGTCTGGAGAAGGGCATGGAGCACAGGTGTGGTGAGGAGCAGTTTAAGGAACAGGGATTGTTTGTCCTGAAGAAAAGGAGGCTCGGGGAAACTTCTGGGTTTGCACAGGTCCCTTACAGGTTGGTGCAATCAGGTGGGGGTAGGGCTCTGATCCCAGGGAACAAAGTACAGGACAAGAGGAAATGGCCTCAAGCTGCATCAGGATAGGTTTTGATTGCATACCTGTAAAATTTTTCTCACTGAAAGGTTTGTCAAGCATTGGAACAGGTTACCCAGGGAAGTTGTTTCTACAACCTCATCAACCTTGGAGGCATTTAAAAATCCTGTGGATGTAGCGCTTGGGACATGGTTTAGTGGTAGTCTTGGCAGAAGTGGGTTAATGGTTGGACTTGTATTAATCTAATATTAATATAATATTAATATAATATCATTACATTAATGTAATGATATTACAGGATTTTTCCAACCTTAATGAGTCCATGAATGCCTCAAGCAATGCTGTCATTCCTGTGACATGGAAGTGAGATAAGCAAGGATTACCCTTTTGAGGCCCAGCAGGGGAGTTGTTCTTCATACTGGCTAATCTGGAGTTTGTGTAACTACAGACTGGCCTGAAGAATTATTTCTAAACTCTCTGTCATAAATTGTAAGTAGCAGTGTCTTCAATACAGCTACAAAGAAGACTAGGACCACATGGATTAGGGTGTGTGAAAAAAACAAACAAACAAACAAACATGGTTTAGATGAATGCTCTTCATATCCTTGTGAGGAGTCCTACTACTGTGTGCTGCTGGGATTGTAGTTTGGATATTCAACTTTCCGTGAATCATGGGAGTGAAAATCTCCAGGGAGAAAGAAGCTTTCTGTCAATACAGAATCCCAGAATAGTGTAGGTAGGAAAAGAACTCTGAGACCATCGAGTCCAACCTGTGACTGCTCCCCACCTTGTCACTTTGCCCACAGCACTGAGTGCTGTGTCCAGTGTCCAGTCATTCCTTGGACACCTCCAAGGATGTGGACTCCAGCCTGGGCAGCCTCTTCCAGTGTTCAACTACCCTTTCAATGAAGAAATTCCTCCTGATTTCCATCCTGAATCTCCCCTGGTGCAGCTTGGAACCGTTTCCCCTTGTTCTCTGCTTTGTTCCCTGGGAGCAGAGCCCGACCCCCCGGCTGTCCCCTCCTGTCAGGAGTTGTGCAGAACCACAGAGTTCCCACTGAGCCTCCTTTTCTCCAGGCTGAGCCCCTTTCCAGCTCCCTCAGCTGCTGATCATAGAATTTGCCCTCTAGACCCTTCCCCACCTCCATGGCATATGAAGCCTTGGTCCCTGACAGCCCCTCTCTTCCTTTGCTTGAATGCCCCTGAAGTGGTCCTGTAGACACATGAGCTCAAAGAGATGTCAATCCATCTCTAAACATCCAGGAGAAGTACTGATTTTATAGATTATGTAGCTTATACGGGCATATTCAGTTATCTTTAAATAATTTTTTTTTTTTAGAATTACAAATTGTGGGTTTCATATGCTGACATTTGGGCCCCACAGGGCAATTTAATAGCTGACAGGGCTCCTCTAGTCAAAAGCTATGGCAAAAACTACTGCCAGAGATAGCATTAACATTCCCAGTTTCCTCCATCCTCACAGACACAAAGATATATTGATGTGGGCCCTGGAAAAGAAATAAGTTGCAGCCTATGGAAACAATCAACAACTATATATTTTGCAAGTATTTTATAACATATATTATACAGCATTTGTCACAAGTCCCTTGCACTGTAGTCAGAACACACAGGAAAGGGAAAGGAAAATATATTAACTTTCAAGGAGTTATTTTCCTGTAATTGTCTAGTCTCAGACCAAGTCTCAATCAGATAAAACCAACCAAATGCTCCATTGATCAAAGTCTCTCCAGGAGGCAGTACTATATTCAACATTGATCTCTCATTGATTTAGTGCTATTTAAACAAGGCTAAATTTAAGCTAGCATTTTCAGAGAGATAATCAAGAACAGAACCAAGTTTATTGGGCCTCTTAATAAATTATGGTGAATTGAAAAACTATGTTAACCAAAGCCAGCTTGTTAAAATAAGCCCAGAAATTGTGTCAGACTAGACACTGACCAGACTAGACAGACCAAACATATTTTAAGCAATTTAACTCTTATTCAGTGTTGAAATCTTTGGTTATATTTCCATGAAGACATTTATTTTTTTTTTCCACTGGGAACATGAGAGAACAGAAATATATGTAGTGCATTATGCATAGAAAAATGGTGAAGTTAAGCATCTCTTCCGCTTTACCTCCTCCATAAATATAAAGCATCAGATAACAAAAACCAATTCATGTGATGTACTGTAAGTCAGGTGCTATTAGAGTCAAAGTTTACTATCTACCCTAGTAAATAGTTGCAATAATCTACAGCTTGATACATGGTAAACCATGGTATTAGATAAGAAGAAAACCATAATTGCCTCTTACAAGTATTCTCCATTATTTATTTGAATTTTTTTTGAATCAACATGGAAAGATTTTCCTATGCCATCACAATCCAAGGAGTGATTTACATTTCAACCTGTACAAATTCAGCAAAATTGGCAACTATTAGAAAACCAGAAGAACTAATGGTCTGGAGAAGTCAGAGCTTCTCAGAGGTATTTCCCTAATAACTCATCCTCTGTAATACTAATAAACCAAAAATAAGAGAGAAAGGAACGAAAGAAGATTGAAGAAGAATATGTTTATATTCAGTTTCTAAATCACAAAGACCAATACCAGCAGGTGGCAAATATTGGAATTGGTGCTTTATGGTTCAGTAGCTTTGAGGAGTCTTCCCCTGACACTGCACTGGCACCCCAGGAATTCACCCTTCATTTCCAATACACTGACAGGTAAACAAAGTACTAACAGAGCAGTAAAGCTGCTAGTGCAGCACACTCCAACTAACTCTTAATTTTACAGACAAAGCTTTCCAGTGTATTCTGCACTGTTTCCATTTATTGGAAGGTGGAAATCTATTTTTTTAAGCATTTATAACAGATATTGCTTTGTACACAACCCATAGCAGAACCAGATATAGAAAACACTTGATGTGTCTGATTGTATCAGATGCAAACTAACAATACTAAAAAGTTTCAGATTTTCTGAACAAAAAAGCAGTCTTCAAGAAAAAATTGCACATAACAAAAATGCAACTCTTCTCCATTTTATTTACACATTGTTTTGATTACCCTTCTTTTTCCCCACCTTCATTTATTAATGTCTTCTCTAAATTTATGTGTTTCCATTTCAGATCTTCAATGTGAAAAGCTTGTAGCATGTGCTTTCCTGAAATTTAGGCAATTTTCAGCAATGTTTTTTTGCTTGTACTGATCTGAAGATGAATATATTGAGCAATCCTAGTTCATTTCTCAGCTGGGATCTCATTTTTATGAGTCCACTTTTGATTACCTTTAGATATTTCTGAATGGTTGGTGCTATTTTGTCTTACTGGTGATTCTTATATCTTTCATATAGCTGCAGTTAGGATCACAAGCAAGATATTTCCTCCATTCTCCATCAGTCTCTTTGGAATACATATCACAGACACTCAACATGAGCAAAACAGGAAAAGGTTAATATATATAAAGTATGGTGGAACTGATTTGGCGGCTACAGCAAGAAAAAGGCTATATTTTTATTTAATTGAAAAGAAAGGATAAACCAACCAGGGGATTATTTTCTTTCCTTTGGTCTGTAAATCCAAATGTCAGAAAACAGCATTCTCAGTACAATTCTCTTCCATGAGATTTCACAGAATTATAAAGGCTCAGGGGTGCAGAATTTTTCTTTCTTGTGGTACATTTCATCCTAACTTTACCCAAGATAGGAAGCAGATTCTTCTGAAGTTTTGACATATTCATATCACTTTGCAGAATTATAAAAAAACCCACTGTTAATTATCCATTTAGTTAGGTCTTTTTTTTTTCACCCTCTACAAAAGGGGACACATGTCTGACAAGAAAAGCCAGAATACAACACAAAATTCCAGTCAAAACACTTCCTGATATGAATAGGGAAAATACCATAATTGTTTCTACTTAGCTTTCCAGCTCAAATTTGCAAATTAAAAGAAAAAAAAAAAAAAAAATCAGACAATTCAGCTGAAAATCCAGAGATGTGTGAGTGGATCTGGAGGATTCTTCCTTGTTATTTGCCCGTTGAGGCTGTTGACCATTCACACATGGTTTTGGATAGTGACCTTAACCTCTTTTGATGCACAGTCTCATGAAATCACATTTGGACTAGTTCTGCTGAGTATTGCAATAGGACTTCTCAACAGTTGTGACTATGTTTAATTCTGTAGAAGACTTTTTTTTTTTCCTTTTCCAAACCAGTAAGTGAAGAGAATACTTTAAGTGTGATAATATGATTTGTATATCACCGTTTCAAAGGTTTTAAACTGATAGCTGTTTACTTTCAGTTACATTTGGTTTTGATAGTGGTTGTTTAAATGTTGTTGCTGTTGGTTCTGATCAGGGTCCTCACTCTGCTCTCCACTCAGTAATCACAAACCACCTGGAGCCATTTACAACACCCATAACAGGATGCAGAACTAGTAACTCAAGATATTTAACCAAAATGACAAATAGAAATAGTTTAATCTTCAAAAAACTGAAAATGTGTTGCTATTCAGTTTTTATATTACCACATACTTCATAAAAATTTGAAATCTTCATATCACATTTCCCTATACAGCCTGGCCTATTTTCCTCCTTCACTCTTTTGGAACAGAGAGTTTGGTATTTTTTTTTCCCCTCTCTTTCCCTTTTATTTTGTTTAGTTTTTAAACTGAAATTCCTCCAAGCCAGTCCCAGTAGAGAGACAGCACAGATTTTTTTTTTTTTTTTTTTTTTTTTATGGCAGCAGTGCTTTGGTCTGGTTGACAACCTGGAGACTGGTGAAAAGCTGGACTTGATAGGATGGTGAATCTCCCACAGAGGTCCTGCAAGGCAACTAATCTTGTCAAAAGCTTCTTTGCAATTATTATATCTGCATTTGACTGATAATTTTGCTGATGACATTCACCCTGCATTATCGAAATAGGGAGGCCAACATAGACACTGAGCCAAAATGTGTATGTAATCCCCTAAATAACCACAGTTTGCATCTCAGTTTCTTTAAGGGGGATCAATTCACTGGTTTGAGTGGATTAAGTCTTTGTTGGGCTGTTCAGTGTGGGCTGCTGTGTTTTGCTCTGGCTACTTGCAAAGCTTTTTGTGAAGATTCTTGGTGCCCACCTTTGCCTGGTTGTTTGCAAGTGTTTAACAAATTCTGATTCACTTATGAATTCTTACTGGAATTTGTTAACGTTGTCAGGAAGATGAAAAGGCAAGGCAAATTAATTC
The DNA here is from genome assembly GCF_026979565.1 of Vidua chalybeata. Taxonomy (NCBI): domain Eukaryota; kingdom Metazoa; phylum Chordata; class Aves; order Passeriformes; family Viduidae; genus Vidua; species Vidua chalybeata. The sequence goes on along the minus strand of NC_071570.1, from coordinate 4,329,223 downwards.
AAGCAGAAGTAAATTTTTTGTAAAGAGAAAATGTCTGTTTCTTCTTTCCCTCTCTCACTTGTCAAAACCCATGGATTTTAGTGAATTTTTGGGAAATAAAATAAAATATATAAAAATAAGTTAAGATAATTAGTTTATTTGGCAATAACTAGAAAACTGTCCATATTCCTTTTACAGCATAACCTTGAATATCTTTACCATGAAAACAATTTCATATTAAACAAAAATACAGTCTTAGCAGGCAACGGAATGTGGAAAAATGGATATTTCTAAGTGTTTTATTTTTGTATACCACTAGATTGATTTTCTCTTTTTTGCTTAAGACTCCAACCATATTTTTTCCTATGAATTATGTATATAAAAAAGAATAAGTAGATCTTCTGAAAAAATTCTTAAAATGATTTCCTGTTGTTAGTGACCTTCTCTGTTTTTCTATTTCTAATTTTGATGTTGAGGTGAAATGCTGAATTTTAAATTGTTTATTCTTGTCTTCATTATCATCTGCTGTGTGGCTATAGTGTGTCAGCTACTTTTGAGGAAGGCTTGACACACATGACCTTGCTTGCAAAACTTGTGAATTTGATAGCCAAAACAAACAGCTGATGTGGGAACACAAAGATAATATGGAAGTTAAAGGAGTCACAGACTGGTAGCTTCTCTCTATTTTTATTTTAATCTTACAGTTTCTAGACATTCTTTTAGGTGAAATAAATGAATAAAGCAAAATAGGTATCCATCTAGGTAGAATAGCCTGAGACTCCACTGAATAAATTTTAAATTTATTGTCCCAGATGAGGTCATACCATAATCATAGAATTAATATAGGTGATCTTAGCAGGGTACTTGTCACCCTGAATAATCTACTTTCTTCCCAGTAGTATTATTGATCCTGTATCTTGGAAAGAGCCTCAAAAACTAAAAACTGAAGAAAAAAAAGCTAAAAAAAAGCTGTTTTGGACTTGACATAGAATAATTACTTTTAATAACCAATGTAAATCATCATAGATTCTTGATTCAATATAGTAACTTCTGATTTACTTTGTCTGATTGATGGGAGAACCAGACCAATTGCATTTGCACTTTAAAAGGCCAGTGGTTTCATTTTCATAAGTAAAATAGAGGGATTCTTATGAAGCAGCTGTATTTCTTTATTTGTGGGTGTTTGTGAGGAGACACCAGAAACTACACAAATGTTGGATTGCAAACCAGTCTGATGGATGGCTGGTGCAGAGTGCCCATAATGTGAGACGTTCAGCTTTGCATCTCCCCCCCTCCCGCCCTCATATGTTACCACTAACTTGGTTTTATGCTTCATTATTAATCTGTAAACTGTCTGAAGAACAACAGGAGATGAATGTCCAGGCTGAAATGGGCGGGGGCAGCCATTGATCAAACCACTCAAGACAGCTCCCATCGATTTCTTGGAGATATGCATCCCTACATGTCTGCAGTAATATCGGAATGTGCTTTGCAATAAAAAAAAAAAGAAAAAAAAAAGTAAGAAAAAAAAAGGAAATAAATTCCCACATATTTAGATGTTCCTTAAGAGGTAAAAGGTTTTATAACATTACATGTGTGTGTTGTGGTTTGTTTTATTGGTTGTGTTGATGTCGGTAAGTTCTGGTGACTGGGCTGCTAAGAGCTTTTTAATTGTGGATAAAAAAAGCACTGAACAGAATAGTGGCTACAGGTTTTGTAGGTGGGGAGTTTCGTTGATTAGTTTTATGTCTCTGAGAAGCTTCCAAAGGCCAGCCCTTTATTGTAATGGTGCAAGGCTGAGCCATTTTATTGTAATGGTGCAAGCCTGTTTGTGCAAACAGGCTTTAAAGCTTTCCTTTCTCTTTATCAGAGATAAAAAAAAAAATCTCAAAAATTTAAGAATTTCTTTGTGAGATTTTTCCATTACTTAAAAAAAAAAAAAAAAAACCCAGAAAACAAACAAACAGAAAAAAATATCAACAAAAAGAGCCTGTGCAATTTAGCTGGAAACCTTTGAGGGGAAAAAACTTCTTTCTGGTCCAGATGCATTCCCTCTTCAGGAATTAGACTGAAATTTCTAGCTGGATATTGGCTGAAATATGGGAATATAAATAAATAAATAAATAATAGAAGGAATTGAATACTTGTATCCAATTATTTAAAAAGGTGTTGGATTAGGCCTAAAAGGTGCACAGGTTGGCTTCAATAAAGAAGGATGTATGTGTATATATGCACACACACATACCTGTAGCCAAAATATGATGAACTGTTCAGAGTTAAAACTGGGGACTAGTTTTGGTAATAAAGAGCGTTGAATGAGATTAATTAATTTTGCGACACATTTCATTTCTGTCTCTTGATTAATTAATTTTGCGATACATTTAATTTATGTCCCTTGACAATATCTAATTGGGATTTGATACTAAGCTGGGACAGGAAAAGTTAAATATTTCTCATCAAACATTTATACCTTGCCTTGTTATATGCTGCACCTTCAAATTCTGAGGAATGAGGAGTGTTAAAAGTTGGCAGTGGTGATAACTGATGCCTTTACAAAACCCCCCACATCCACTCCTGTTCAAACATGAATTGTTTAAGGGGAATTCACATTCACACTTTTTCATTATTTCCAGCATCTGAAAGAAAATTAATCTGGGTATAAGAATAGGTAGAGTTATGTAATAATTTCCTAGCCTGGAAGAAAATGTGCATCTTCTCTATACAATGACTAATTTTCATGAATCACATAAACAATAGAGAGGAATATTGTTGGTGCTATGATGTCACTTCCATCTTCCATTTATTCCTCTTAGTAGCTCTCTTAACTCAATGGTTTCAGCTTTGCCTTGCAGCATGGATCTGAAGCACAGTTGAACCAGTTATTAAAGCACAGAGTGTTCTGAGCCAAGGAAATAATCAAAATTCCAATTAATGCTGCTGCAGCATTACACTATTGTCATAGTAACAGTGGCATGAAAGTTTACATCAAAAGCCTTGTTAGGAAGTGCCAGTCTAAAAGCAATCAAATCCCTGGGAAAGCATTCAGAAGTTCAAAAGAAACTAATGAAAGAGGCCTTGAGGATGTAATTTCATCAACAGTTATTCTTAGTTAATAGAGGCAACACAACTAGGGTCTTCTGTTGCAGGGAGGTTCTGTGGTAAAAACAAATGTATTAGAGCAATTGTGCTGGGATTAACAGAAACAAAGGGGCTCTGTGCTGGAACCAAAGCACAGATTTGTGTTTGTAAAAGCTAAATCCAAACAACAGTAGCAGCATTAGGAAGGTTCTGGAAACAAAGCTGTATGGACTGAAAAAATGAGTTGGGAGCTTGGTTCGGAGTGTGTAGAAAAGAGGAGTATGCAGCGTCTTTCAGACTGAGCATCTGCTTTAAATGCTTAGCTGAGTGGTCCTTGGTGTGTGCCCTGTGGATAATATGCTGCCTAAAAGACTGTCTGATCTACCAAGGAGGCAGAGAGAGAGGAAAAAATGCAGTAGAAAGTGAAATAAACTGGGAGAGCACATGCTGATGTTAGGAAACATTACAGATTTTATCTGATTTTCATCACAAAGTTAAGGAATATGCACCACATGCTTTTTCCTATTGTGTGTTTATGTGATGTTTTGATGGGGGAAGTGGGTTGTTGTTGATTACAGTTTGAAAGAAGCTGAAATCCCACAAGAAAAATCATTCTTTAACAGTGTTACAGGAAGAGATAGAGACATTGTCATAAAGATGGATATTCTCATGAGAGTTCTGCTGCTTGCACAAAGGGAAGAAAAAAACCCACACAGGATCAGAAAGTCATTCCAATATCTCCTAGGCTCACGAGGCTGCCAGATTCAAACTGAGATAGAGGTCTTGAATTGCAATCTAACAGAAAACTTAGCCCTCATTTTAAAGCAAATTTAGACTTGTTGGTCAAATTTTGCAAGCTTGGATAGCTAAAATCAAGTGAATGTGTCACACTGAAATAATCATTGGTTCACGTCCCCAGTATGTGCAGTGGAGTCCTGTCAAACCAAAAGGAGACGAAAAAGAATAATAGATGTGAAATAGCATCTAAAATCAGAAGAGAGATGAGAAGTGTAGTCTTCGGAGGAAAGCAGGGATGTAAGAGATTCATGCACATTCAGGTAATGTTCTTTTGATCTGCTCTCACTCCCGTATTTCATGCTCATCATTAATGCCTGCACAGAGGGGAGGAAGGATGTAAAATCAGGTAATTAGTTACACATGTACTTTGATCAGTATTGCATTTTTCTTTATCAAGTTGTTTGCCGACGTGCTAAGAGAAGAAAGAGAGGGTTTCATTTATAGCAGTTGTTTAGCCCAGTACGTTCTCATGAGTGTTTCCATAATCTCTAAATTTAATCCTGTACTTCTTTAATTACAGACTAAAGGTGATTTGGACTTGATTTTATTTCCATCTCGTCAAAGCTTTCTTCCTGGTAAATTTTCTTTATTTTCATGTCCTTGGTCTCAAGCCGCTGGTAACTAGCATGCTTTTGGAGATGATGAGCATTAGGAGAGATAAATAAATGGTGACTAACAGAAAAGTTAGAATTATATTTAGAAATTTCCTGCTTAGTGCTTAGATGTTGACTGTTGGTGGCAGTTGGTGCTGTACATTGTCCCCTGTGAAGTGACATAGTGCCTGTCACAAGATAAGTTCCCCATCCCTGTCCTCAGCTTATCATGTCCTCCTTTCGTCACTCAACATCAAAGTGAGGGAAAGAGGGAGTTCTATGACAGAGACAGGGTCCTTTGTTCTGCTAGGTGAGCCATTTTCAGGTTAGTATTGACATGGAAATGAGGATATAAAGAGGGGCACGGCTGTACCCATTCAGTTCCCGGCTAGAAGGGAAAGGGGAAAAATACATTCTCAAATCCCAGGAGCCTGCGTAGCTCTGGGTTTGTCCTCCACTGACACTGCATGCAGGGAGCTAGTCAGCCTGTAAGATGTAGCACAGGTCATTCCCCTTCACATCTTGGCTGGGGGCAGCTTTCAGAACAGGGGTTGTGTGTTAACTGTGGCAATTCTATATAGGAACTTTCACTGGAACTTTAAAAATGTGCCCTGCAATAGCCTTAGACAGCAGTCAGCACGGGTCTGGCTTTATGACCCCTCTCCTCTCCATCACAGAGTCCCAGGACACCTGTCCATAGAGCTCCCCACAGCCACCATAACTAATGAGGTTTTGGAGCAAAGCAGAACAGCATAGGTCACTCACTTCCAACAGTATGACAAGTGTTGGTTCTGTATAAATTACCTTGTAGGCATGTTTTGTAGAATATTTCATTATTTTGTGTGGCAGCTTCGATAGCAGCAGTATGGGACACATCTCCCATTAGTAGTGTACAATATATTTTCTTGTCAGTTAATCTTGAAAGCTGGCTACCGTTCCTCAAAAAGCCTGAATCTTTCATTTCCTTCTAATAAATACTTCACACTAAATGCATTATTGCTAGAGAGAAGTCAGTAATCAAATGCTTATCATCACATTTCCCTGTGGCCTATGACAAAAGTATTTTCTGTAGTGGAGGGCAAGGGAAGTGCTGGGAGTAAAATATGGAAAGGACATCAAAACAAGTGTTAGATTAATAGACCTCTGTACAGCCTGATCTCCTGTAGACAACAGAAAGACTGCAAGGCTCTGAGAACTGGAAGGAAATAGAGATTATGTTTCAGTTGTAAAAAACCCCAAACACCACAAACCCAACCAAACAAGAAGAAGAAAAGTCTAAAGAATGTAAATAGGTAAAGTATCAACATCTCTTTGAATAGTTTGTATATTTTCTCTGTTCTATGTACTTTACAGTGTGTAAAATGCAAACATTTAATCCTGGACCACTTCTGCAGTTTAAAAGACAGTTACTGGGGACTTTGTTCCACCAAAATTGTTGTTATCAATATTTTGGTAGCATAAATGTGTAGGCCAGGGCAATCACCCACTATTTCTTTGGTATCATTATCCTTTCTAGCTCCTTACAAAGCTATTTTACGTGTCTTGTATATGTTCCAGTTTTATATGGCATGCAAGAAAACAGCACAGCAGCAGCTTGCATTATATTTATTCCAGACAATTATGGTGCAGCTGCCATGTGACTACTGAGAACACAGACTTGTCAAAGGTTGAAGTAAATGAAGAAAAATAGAAAGAAAAACACAAAGGACTCCTCTAAAAATTACTGCGAGGAGGTGGTGAGTGGAGGCTTGTGAAGGGACAGGCTTAGGGCGTTTGCTTGCTTTTAGTCTAAAGCATTTTGAAGAGTAAAGATTCGTGTAGATTTCTAGAGAAATGGGTCTGCAGATCAGTTACTCTGCAAAGCAAGATTTCAGCTGATAACTTCTTATTGACTGAATCCCATCTTTCTGCTTGCCCTCCAGGAAGGAGCAGGTTTGTAAGCTTGGCTTCAAACTCTCAAAGGTTCCAGAGATCCAACTCCCGCTCAGCATAGCAAAATAACAAAAGTAATCAACGTAATTCTTTCACAAACCAAAACCTTCCAGGTCTCTAGTGTGCCCATCCCTGTCAGTGCATATCTCCATCCCTTCCAGTCAGCACATGGCACAGAGGGAAGATGTTGAGGTGTTTTGGTCTCAACACTTCCACAGGTTGAGAAATCCACTTAACCTTTCTATGCCTCCTTACCTCTGGTGATAGAGATAAGATCTGTCATTATTTCCACACTTTTTGTTGCCCATATCATGTATATATATAAGCTCTTAGGCTGAGTTTCTTATCAAGGGTAAAATGGCATTTTGTAAATTGGGCCAATTCCAGTGTCAGAAGTCCTTGGTGAGCTGTAGTGCGGTTATTAATGAAGGGGGAAGTGAGGAGGGACATTTGGCACATACTAACACTCAGAAGCTGCCTAACTGGAGAGTTTCTTGGTATTTTTTGGCCACTTAAAGCCCACTAATATATTTAAGGAAAATAAAAGTGAAAAATCAATCTGTTCTAATGTATCTGCCTGTTCATCTGTGTAGGTTTTTTTACATTAACATCCTATCACAATATCTGAACAGTTTTCACACAAAGAAATCAATAACAGTGGTGTTATCTCTCCCTGCCCTTGCTGGCTTTTCTCCTTTTCACTCCTTCTCTGATGCAGGCTTCAAGTTCATCTCCTCCATGCTGTGAGCATTAGCACTGCCCCTCAGATGGCTTGGCTGAGGAAGAGAACCCATTTCACCTGACAACAAGGTGCCCGGAGAGTGAGACTTCCCCCTTTTACTGCAGCTACCGTGTACCCTGATGAGATGTGTTAAGAGCGTAGAAATTTGGAAAAAAAGACCCCTTTGCTTTCCAGATGATTCTCAGAGATTAGAAAAGTTAGAAGGGTTGGGTGTGGCTGGGTTTAATTTCTGATTAGACCCAATTCTGTACTTTAAGCCTGGTTACATGCAATAAATCTTAGATGCAGCAACAGTGTGGCTTACACTGTTATTCTGGTCACAATCATGATCACAAATTCCCAGTTAAAACAGTTTACCAATTTGACAGTCTGGCCAAGTTCAATAGGTACTTTTGTGAACACAGATTTACAAATAGTGCAGCTTATTGAAGCAACAAGTTTTAGATTCCTGTTAGAATATTGAGGAAAAATTTACTATACTTGCAAAATGTAAGTGTATAGTGTTATGTACAAGTATTCCTGGGTATGTTATGATGTACACAAATCTTATACTAAAATGCCATCCCTGCTTTGGGGAGTGGAGAGGAGCGAGCCCTCCAACTAGTCTGTAAGGTGATCATGTTCTCAGCCTCTGCCATGAAGAGTTTAAAATGTCAAATTCATGCTCAGGGGAGAAGTGGAGGTGAGACTGTAGTCAAATATCCTCTTTCCGCTGTCATAAAACAGGGGTGGGGGGGGCAGGCAGACACTTTATGCATAAATGGTTTGCATTGGATTGGAAAGGATCTTAAAGATCATCTAGTTCCAACCCTGCTGGGTTTATCTGCTCCACTGGACTTCAATCACCTGCTGAACTGAAGCAGTCCAAAGTTTTTGTTGTTTTCTTTTGTAGCTTTTGTATCTCTTTTTTTTTTTTTTTCCTTTCTTTTTTTTTTTTTTTCCTAGTTTGCCAAACTCTCCTGACTTTTGCATTCTCTCTGTGTGCAACGAGGGCGGCTGTGTGAGCTGCTCAGAGAATAATTATCCTTGCTGAGACCCGAGGAGGCAATTCATCATGTCAGACTAACAATGGATGCAGATAGCACAAGAAGACTACATAACTAAGCATTGAAAATTAAGCAGAGTGCACTGAATTTCCCTGGTGAATATAGAATTTGGGGTCGTTATCTCACATTTTTGCTGAATATCAGTGGACTTATTTTGAGGCTAACTGATGCATCACTTTGGCTTTATTTCCATCTGCCAGGAAAACAGAGGATTTATGGCTCTTCCAAAGAGCCCATCAAGCAATGCTATGAATAGTATCAAGCAGTCTTTTTGCTAAATCCTGCTTGCCTTGGGGGTATGTGTAATTATCTCTTCTGATATATTGCATATTGAATAGTATTTATTTTTATTGTGCTGTGCAATAGTATGTTCCTGTTCCATTTATTGGCATCTTGCAGATAGATGGCAATTTAATATAAATTTGTTATTTATTCCAGAGGAAGGTTTCTCGGAGTGCTTGGATGTGGGTAAATAAACTTCATTTACAGCTTCCATACTGTTGGGCTCTTTCCTCCTTTCAGACCTGGCGTGCAGCAGGAACACCTACACCATGTCTGTGCCTACTCCTATAAATTCCCAGGCCCCAAATTCAGAATCTGCTGAATTCCATGGCAGGGAGGGATGCAGTTTACATAAAATAAGAGAATTTTTTAGGCCTGCATGGAAGGGAGGTGTTAATCAGTTAAGTACGTCTGATGTCAATGTAAAGAAAGGAAATAAAACCTGGCAGAGATATATTTTTTAAAGGGATTTTGTATATTCCTACATACATACATACATACATACATACATACGTATGTATATTATATATATATATATATACATATATACACATATATATAATGTTTGTGAGTACATGTATATTTTTATCCTACTTTTAAAGCTTTGATAACTTTGCAGGTAAGAGATTTTGAAGATATTTCCAACCAGCATTTCTGTGAGTAAATTCTCCTCTATCATTAAGAAGGGTGGGCAGAGAATTCAGCTTGGTAATATTAAAAGATAAACCATTATGACATAAGTTTCACTTCCATGTAATATGAAGGGCATTTTAAATTAAAAAAAAAATCCAAGAATAAAAGTAATTTGTCATTTTCTGACTATTAATTTGAGAGTGGACCTTTAAAATAGTGATCTTAACTCACAAAATTCTTATTTCAGATGTCTTCATAATCCAATGGTAGAAGTCAGGTCTCTTCTGTCTGTCTTTTTTTTCAGACAATATTTTCACCTATTTCACAGGAAGGAGATGGAGAAAAGCAAAATAAATTTTGCAGAACTTTAGGGTGAAAAAATTTAAGATCCAGATACTGAGCAAAACTATTTGCTTTTTTTCTACAAATACAACTAGAAATAGAGCCATTCTCAAAAAATGACTGCTACAATGGACTGGTGATGTTCACTAGGGGAAAGCCACAAAACTAAGTGAGCTTAAGATTGAAAGAGTAATGCCTGTGCACTCAGGGGGATCTGCAAGTGAATAACTGTGCCAGGGCAATATCCTCAGAAAAAATGGTGGAGAGAGAATTTCTGCAACCAGCCTCTGTGTGCATCAGTACTCACCTGGGTGATTCACTCTTTAAGGGCTGGGCTGTTACACAGATTTCCTGCCCCTGGAAGAGAGAGGAGATGTGTCACATCGCTCTCACACTCCTCTGAGGGTGTGAAGGGAAAAGGTGAGGTCTTGGCTCTGTCCCCTCTCCCTGCTGCCTCATGCAGGGCGCTGCCCGGGCTGTAAATCGCTACAGCACAGAGAGAAAAGAGAGTGATACCTAGAGAGGTACCTCAAGAGCTGACCTTGTGTTTGCACCTTGGTTTGAGACCACACCTAATGCTGACGGTAAGCTCCTCACCTGGGGGTTTCTCGCTGTTACCACAAGCAGAGCTTGTCTTGTCAAGATATCCTTGTGCCAGGGAGCAGGCAGTGTGACAGCCTCCCTCCAGCCTGGTGAAAGCGGGAGCATCAAGACTCTGTAATGTCCCAAAGCTTCATGTTTAGATTCACACAGCTTAGCAGCTCTTTTGCTTTTCGCTGAACTGAAAGTCTTCTGTGCCCTCTGGCCAGAAATCGTTTATCTGGACTTCACACAGTTTTTCATCTTTTGCAAGATTTTTCTATTCAATTCCATGGTGAGTTTGTGACTGTGAGACTTCATGAAATAAAATCAGACCCAGTCCGACATTAGCATCCTTGTACTTTGAAAATTTGAAAGGCATGTGAAAAGTTAAATTAGGCCTCACACAACACGTGATGTATTCCTCATGGAATTCTTCAACTTCTGCTTAGCACAGGAATGTTGTGGTAATGTTCCTTATTAAGGTGTTAAAAACTGTATGAGGCTGGACGAGTTACAGGAGTTGTGCTGTGTGGAAAGCTGCAAGCCTTGTCGGCCTGTGTATCCTGCAGGGCAGCTCCTGATTGCCATACCTGCATGGGCCAAGAAGACCTTCATTATTTTTTTGCAAAAATAATTTCTAATTAAGTAAGAGAGTCACCTTTTTACGCAGAAGAGTTGATTCTGAACTGGAAAACCAGTGAATAGTCTCAGCTGTAGGTTACGACACAGAGTTATGTGTATCATAATATCAGGGCCTGCTGTGAAGTGTTTGCTCAGTGGAGCAACGGAGCTTAAACACATGATTTGGGGTTTTGGTTTCAGGAAAAGAGGGGGAGAGGAAGCTGCAAAATGCATGCAACTTAATGCTAGCCTGGAATGAGATTCTAAGAAAATTACATTTTTCATTTTTGAAGTAAAATGAAGTGCATAGTGCATAGTGCAATGCTTCAACCTACATCTTCACTCTGTGACTTCTGTAATTGCCAGTGTGGTGTAAAAGCAGTGATGGGTTTTGTGATGTTTCTACTTAGCTGTGATGCTGAAAATACAGCTTCAGTCTTGCTTTGCTGTTTTCACACTCCCAATTCAGAGAAGTTAAAGGTCTTTTAAAATCAGTTATGGACTGAATTGAATCTGAGGCCCTGGAACAGTTTGCTCAGGGAAGCTGTGGCTGCCCCATCCCTGGAAGTGTCCAAAACCAGGTAGAATAGGGCTTGGAACCTGGGGTACTGGAAGGGGTTGGAGCTGGAAGAGATTTAAGGTCCTGTTTAAATAATTCTGTGAGTTTATTAGTTATCACACATTCAAAATTTCAAAGGCTGGGTTACATTTTAAGTTTCCACTTACAGATGGTCATTTTGGAAAGTCAAGCTGATGACCAGCTAGTCTATTAAAAACAGATTTGAAGCATTTGTTTCTCAATTTATGCTTCAAAGTCCTGGTCATAGTCTAGTCTTTATCAATATTCCATATTGGAACAAAAGCTGGGTGTTTTTGATGTATAAAATAATTTGTTGAAGTTGAGGCTTTCTTAGTTTCAGCAGAAAACACTCCCTCCCTTCCCAGCCCAGGGAATTATAGGAATCCCCCCGACAGTCATTTGCAGACATAATGAATTTTATAACTCAGTGTATAGAGGATTTGCTGCTAGACTGTTAGAACATTATAGTTTACTACGATGCTTTGGAGTAGTTTATGATTTTGGGAATATTTCATTAACATTTCCACTTTGGTGAAGATTGTTACATTTTTAGAATAAAGAAATAAAGTTGCCTCAATGAATCAGCTTTCTATCCCATCCTCCACATCTAGGTTGGATATTGAGTAAGGGTTCTACTCCCAGAGGATAGTTGAGCACTTCCCCAGGGAAGTGGTCGCAGCAGCCAACTGAAGTGCTTTAACAACATCCTCAGGCAAATAGTTTGACTTTAGGGCTGTCCTGTGCAGGGCCACCAGTGCCCATTCCAGCTCAGGATATTCTGATTCTGTGATTCTGAGATCTGGGTCACGACTCAACCAACTTTCAGGCTCCAGAAACTGACTTGAAACACAAAGAACTCATAAGAGGTTTTGCAGTTTTCTTGGTGAGTACTTCACCCAGCAGCTGGCAGCTAGCATCATCCAGAGCTGTTTGCATCATCCAAGTGCAATTTTGTCCTGCAATCCTGAGTGCAGCTGCCTCTTGTTCACATTTTATTCACTTTGAAGTCCTCCAAGCAGGGAACATTGCTCTACATTTCACGCTCTGTGCTCGTTTATGTCCTGTCCCCACCACTTCTCCTATGTGTCATTGCTTCCTGCTTGTTCTAAACACTGAAAATTAATGCAGTAAGTGATGTGCACTCAGAACCAACGTATTATATAAATGGACAGTCAAAATGTGATTATTCCTGTTTAAGAGCTGGGGAAATTGGGATGGAAAAAATTCAGGAGCTAATCTAAAGCTGCAGAGGTAGTGGGAGAAAAAAGAAATGTCAGAATCACAGTTTAAAGCTGTGCAGGCCTTCTTCAAGATTGTAAGAGTCATATTTAATTGATGAGCTGATACAGGATGAAGCAGAGTTTGCCATCAATTACGGAGCAACATTATTGTGTCTAACTTTGCTAGGACCCTGAATGAACCAAAGGTCTCTCAGGCTGAAAGGGCCCCAGTCAATTCTGCTAGCTTTGTAATTCTTAAACAGAGAATTCTTCTAAACTGTATTTATGCTAAATTTCATGGCACCTGATGACCTCAATTAAAACATCTCAGAGGAAATCAGAAGTGCCAGCAAGGTCCTGCAAGATAAATGCCTATGGCTTTCTCCTGCTAACTGCTGATAGGAACTTGATGATTTTAAAGAAGATTTTATAGTGATGTTACTGCTGTTTTTTATCAAAGGTGTCAGAATGACAGTAGTGATAATGTCTCCCTGAATGAGCAGCTTGCTTTCTCTGGTCGCTCTCCTAGAGCACATAATAGACATCATTAGCATCCAGATAAATCTCCCTTTATGGTGCATTCGGGCACAGAGAAGAGTAAAGTTGTGTTTTCTTGAAGCTCCCAAGATAATTTCTGTTACGATCTTGGACAAAGGCACAAGATTTTGTAACTTTACTGGCCTTTATTAGACAAGCCAGTAATTCCAAGAATGAAATAATTTCTTAAGAATAGATGTAGCTTGACAAAGAGGTATAAAACCTGCCTGCCATTGGCTTTAAAGTATATGCATACATATATATATGTACACCATAACTTGTAGGATACGGAGAACTGTTCAGGTCAAAATCAAGTGCAAGAAAAAGCATCAAACCCACACATAATTCCTATGTTATTGAATAAAGGTACATAGAAGAGCTAGCAAATAAAAATGTTCTTTGCACTTTATGTTATTCAGTAAAATCTTCTTGAAAATATGAAGAAATTTGTCTTCTTTTCTTTTGGTGACTTGGCAATTCAAGCTTAAACTTTTTTAAAGTTATAAAAATTTAAGGCAAGGAGTCTAGAAATTTCTTTTAAAAAAACCCAAAACCTGATCAGTTAAAATGATGGTAGAAGAAGTTATTTAATTTGCTTAGAAGTAAAGTCAAGACTTATTGAAGACTCCATAAATGTTTTCATTATTTTAATTGTAAAGAATGATATTTGAAATTGTCTTGATTTTGCTTGTGATAAGCAAAAGCCTAGTAAGAAAACCACTGTTGCAGGAACCTTTTCAGCAAGGATGGAATTAAAAAAATGTGATTCTGGGGAGAAAGTATTTTTAATTACATGTCTGTTCTGATGCTTAAGACTTGAAATTTATTCATCTAATTAGGATGAATTTAGGCATATTTTTAATTCCATTGACCCACAACATAAACATTTTTTGGTTGAACACAGAGTTTGTTTGAAAAATCTTAAATCCCCACAATCACAAGTATGCAGAAACCAGTCTTAAACTGTTCATTTAATGTTAATCAGAGCCACTGTAATGTGGAGCCAACCAGCTCTAAGGGACATGACCTTATCACAGTGGACAGATGGCAAAAAAATTTCAAGCCGTGTTAAACCTTTTTCTTCAACACTTTTTTGTTCTTAACATATTTATTGCTGACACCATATATCAATGTTATAGCTTCTATTCAGGTGAATACGATCAGTTGGCAGTAATGGGTTCAGCTCTGGGAACCTTCCAGCCATTGCTTTTTGAGCTGTTTCTGTAAATTCAGTGTCTGGAATAAAACAAGGGGAAAAAGACAAGCTAGGGAGGGAGAGAGGCTGCTGGAAACCCTTCAGCTCAGCTTAATTCTCTTGCAGAGAAGAGAATAAATTAATGCAGACACCATGTTTCCCTGGCTTGGATGTCATATTTTCTTGTGATTGGGAAGATTGGTGGTAATGAAAGATGTGTGGAAGAGAGAGGGGAAAAAGCAGAAAACAGGAAAAAATATCCTTGAAATTGTTGAACTGGACTCTAGCAGTACCTGTTAAATGTCTTCTGCATTTGTAGCAGAGCAATGTTTCCCTGCATTAGCACTGAGCCTCTGTTGCTCCTTTGATGTCTGTCAGTCCAGTTAAAGAGCTGTGGTTTGAAGGCACAGTGGGAAACATGCCTTAATAAATGCAGTTGCAACTGGATCGTGTGACTTTATGGATGCTCTGTGTAACTGTGCAAGCTACAGATGTATTTCATATGTGTCAAAATTTCCCTCCCATTTCTTTTTTCCACATTTTTCCTCTGTTCTTGAAGACAGAATATGTTGACACCTCTGTCATTGTATTTCTGGGATGAAGAATTGTCACTTCCTAACTCCAATTCAGCAAGTTCAGGAAGGGATTTTCAGGTGCAATAGCTTTTCTGTTTCATAAGCAGATATCCTCATGATATATCAAAAGATTTTAAAAGGGACTGCATTTTCTCTGTGCCAAAAACAAGGTCAGCTGCAACTACTCTTACTTCCTACTTGGTAAATATATTGGCTGATATTTATCTAGTACAAATTTGGCATATGTTCTGCATGAGAATTGTGAATATCAGTAGGAAAAAATAAGAGCATCCCACTCAGAGAATCATAACTCAGAGGTCCTAAGAGCAGATTTATTGGGAGAAGATGGAAGGAGGTGTGAGAATTGCCTGTCTCGGCAGAGAGGAGCACTCATCCCTGAGAAGCATCATCCCTGCAAAGTTGTGTAGTTGCAGATGTATCAGACTTCAAGTGCACAGCATGTGTTCTGATCTGAGAGGCTCACAGTAATTAAGTTGTTCATTCAATTAAACTTAATGCGCCAATAACTTTTTAAAATACAAAGGGCCCATACCTTCAAGGAGAAAAAAAAACCACTCAGACTCCCTTTACAGGCCAATAAACCTACAATAAATGCTCCTGACTGGAGGCCCAGATCTTTATTTATGGCCACAAAGCAGCATTTACATTAGTTTTATCACGGTCATGCTGATTTCTGTTGGTTGAGGACTAGATCATGTAAACTGTAGGTAGTATTTCTGTGCCACTTGGAGAAGGAGGCAGAGAGCAGTTGCTCTTGGTCATGTTTTGGGAGTCAGGGACCTACTTTTAATCTTAGTTGTAAGTATTATTTAGTTCCTTAAGGCCTTTCAAAACGAGAAAAGAAAAGGCCTTAAGGCCTTTCAAAACAAGAAAAAGTTAAACAAAAAAAAAGTCAAAATTGATCCAATATACTCCATATTGAAAGAACTTTTATCCAGCTCTCTCACTAAGGCCTCCTGAAGAATTCATCAGGCTGATTCTGTAAAACAGGTGAAGGTTTTCTCACTTAACTTTAGTCCTCTAAAAATCAAGAGAATTGACAGCATGGCTGACTACAGAGAAAATCAAAGCAGCTGTTTCAAACTAAGTTAATAATTAAGTAGATGCATCTACTGAATGCAGTAGTTGCACAGAGAGACAGAGACTCACCTAAAGAACTTATATCAATTTAAGATATTTATATTTAACAGAGTTTAACCACACTCAAAGTGAAATATAAAGTATTTTCATCCTTCTGGAAAGCAATTCTACCTCCTCTCTTCCCTGCCCCAACTTCTGGGTTTGTAGAACCATAGAATGGTTTAGGTTGGAAGGGACCTTAAAGAGCATCTACATCCAACCCCACTGCAAGGTTGTGAGGGGTTGTGAGCTTTGTCAGCTCTTCACAAAGTGACCCAACAACTGATAACAGCTCTGGTGATGTAGCAGTACCAACAGAGATATTTTCGTTATCTCTTGTTTATTGCTCTTTCATGCTCTACCCTGTCTGATTTTTTTTCCTCTTTGTGTCTTTTGTGTAAGGTTTAGAAGGAAAATTGTAAGGAACTGGGCCTGTCTTTATGCTGTGCTAGCAAAGCCTTCCAGAAAATGTGATCCTACTTTTTAATAGACTCAAATTCTGCTGTATTTATTACTGCTCCTGTTGGTTTTCTTCAGATTAATAGTCCTTAGGTATGAAAAGTAGGGATCACTCTTCATCCCCAATAAAACAGAGGAATTGAATGGAAATAACATTCAGACAGACAGCAGGCCAAACCCAGAGCCTTTGCAGAGAGTTTTCCTTTTAGAAGAGAAATCAGTGACCTGGGACGTGGAGGACATCAGCAAGATTGAGGGGAGGAGGGAGCTGCTCCTCACAACGGGCTTTTGGGACGTGGTGTGACAGTGATCACCCAGAAAACACAGATGAATGCAAAGTGGCAGGGCAGGCTGGGGAGCCATGGTGCTGCTGAACCAAAACTGAAGGAAAAGGTGCTGTTGAGCGAACTGGAAAGATTGAAATGTGTGCTCGTACAAAGCAACACTGTGTTCCTTTTGGCAGCAAAAACCCAGGGCTCATCAGAAACAATGTATTCCCATGTAGTGGAAGGCAGGACAGTAATGGCATGATTGCGGAGCAGGATATGTAAAAATGTGTAAAAACTCTCTCATTGTACCTAAATCAGTAGGAGACAGATATTCCCCTGGATCCACAGGAGGAGAAGAGACTGATAGAGTCATCCTGGCTTACACAGAGTAGAGCGCATGGCAAATGGGAATTTCACTGAAAAGCTTCTTATCTTCCATTTTAAAGAGATTTTGACAGCTAAGTGCAAACTGTTTTGTAAAGTGTCAACTGTCCAAATAGTTTTCCTAAAAGAATGAAACTAATAAAGGACTTTAGAAATTAAAGAACAAAAAATATACATTCTCTTTTAAATGAAGAAATAATTTCAATACATAGGTTCTTTTTCAGGAATCCATGGGTAAAATTTTTTTGTGGATGAAAACATTTCCTACCCTCTTTTTAATTGACATAACCATCCATAATAATTTAAAGGTCCTGAAAAAAATCACAGTAAGCTTCTCTACCTGCAGATCATCCATAGCCTCTATAACTTGTCTTAAATTATTGTTAAGGTTAGAGAACAATTATTACGCACTTGACGTTGATTTCACAGATGTAAATAAAAATACAAATTAAAAAAATATAATTTTTTCCTGGTGGAAACTCTTTCTTAAGAAGTACAAAGCAACTTTAGATTAGGTAACCAAAAAAGAAAAAAAAATTGTTTATAACCATTAGTGTTGGAAAAAAGCAAAATATTCAAGGACCAGGGAGAATTTAGAGCCCCTTCCAGTGCCTAAAGGAATTCTTCTCTGTGAGGGTGGTGAGGCCCTGGCACTGGTTGCCCAGAGAAGTTGTGGCTGCCCCATCCCTGGAAGTGTCCAAGTCCAGGTGGGATGGGTGTTTGGATAAGCCTGGGATAGTTGAAGGTGTCCCTGCCCATGGATGGGCTGGAGGTGGATGATCTTTACAGTACCTTGCAACCCAAACAACCCAAAACTTTCTATAATTTTATTTTTAAGTGGCATAAGCAAATATGCACAATTTACTCATTCAGCCTGCCCACACTAGGAGTTCCTTACTGAATCCACTGACCCTCTAATACAGAACAGCACTAATTACCAAGTAGTGATTGTCTATGATTTTATGACTGTGATTAATGAGCCTGATTTTCACTGTATGATTATTGATTGGAACTGCATCCAGTAATTTTGCATGGATTTACTACCCCAACTGCTCAAACTTTGCCTAAGATACATGCGAAATATGGAAAAATTGTGGCACATTTTAGTCAATATATCAGAGTTCAGCTCACATGCAAGAAATTTCAGGCCTGATGTTGAGCACAGCAGAGCATTTGCCATGGTGAGGCCTGCAAGAACTGGTGGCTGCTGAACACTTCCAAAAGGAAAGAAAGATCCTTCAAATCCTTCAATCCTGCTATGTAGTAACAGAAGATTTACAGGATATATTTTCCATCTTTTGCAAAACAAGGTTTTGCAATAGAAATGAAATTGGATTGGACCAGCAGCTGGCTCCATCAGGCATACAAGCTGAATTAAAAAAAAAAAAAGAAAAAAGAAAAAATTGTTCTTTGTAAGCTAAGCCAGATGGTTAGCAATCCAGACTTGTGTCAGAATAGAAATATATAGAGCTGATTTGTCCATGCATTTTTTGATTTATTAACCAAAATTGCCAGTGGAATAAAGACAAGCGAGAAATGGTGATGCAAAACCACAAATTATATAAATATGCAAAAAAAGAGCATATCAGAGCAGATAGTTCACTTGTACTGGCACCACATACAGCCCAGAGGAAGAAATGCTGTAAATTGTCAAGAAAAAATTGTTAAAAAATGAATATACAGCTGACTTTTTTAAAAAAATGTCATATCAATGCATCAAAAAGACAAAAAAGCTATGCTAGTGAGATTTTTACAGGAAGAGAAAAGCAGGAAAAGAAGTGGCAAAGAGATAGAAGGTGCTGCAGATGTAAACAGTGAACTGGGTAGAAAGAGACAAGAGAAGGGCATCACAGTATTGAAAGGAATTAAAAAATGTAGGTGTAGAGGAAAGAAACATTAGGAAAGCATTGTGTTCTGTGTGTCATTAAAGGTTTGATCAGCACTCAGGAAACAGCTGCTTTGATGCAGCCCACACCACTGCTTGTATAATGGGTAAAAGATGTCGGGGGGGGGGGAAGTTTAATCAGTAAGAGCTCCATAAGAAGTACTGGATTTGAGTAGATGGTAAATGGAAAGAGGAGGTGTCTGAGCTGTTATAAAGGAGGATGTTTGCAGAGAGAATCAGCACCTGCATTTTGCTAGTCAACAGGGACTGGTTCAAAGCCCAAGGGAGGCATATCAGACTGGACAATGACAGAAACCATTCCCCAGCAAGAGAAAAACACTGAAGAGTAGAAAAGATGAGTTATGCACATTGTAGAGTCTCTGTGAAGGACATGATACAATAAAGAGCAGGAACAACTGAGGACAGGAGACCAGAAGATGACAATAATGTTGAACTCATCAATGCAAAAAACGTGTCCATGTAACACTCCCCTTTCAGAATGATCCAGAAACAGTAAGAAAGGCAGAGGAAAATGGCTCTTTTTTATGACAGTCATTATTTCTCACATGGGGAATCCTATGGAGAAAAAGAATGGTGTGAGTGGTTTTCCAACAGCTGTGAAAAGTTTTGGAAAAGAAATAATAATAAAAAAAAAAAACACAAAAACAAAAAAAACAAACAAACAAAACAAACAAACAAACAAAAAAAACACCAAAAGCAACCAAACAAACAAAAAACCTAAAAGAAGAAATTACCGTAGCCAAATGCTCCTTAGCTCTCTCCAGTTGATTTGCAGCAATTTGATCTGGACTCTAGTGAAGAACACAGCAGCATTATTATACTTCTGACACCTTCTCCTTTTAAATGTGGAAGCAAGGAACACATCCTGGTAGGTAAAAGCAATATTTTTCCATGTCTGTAAGCTAAAGCTCCACATCCATCTTGGTAAAACTATCCCCTGCATTTAATATTGCACTAACTCGAACTCCCCACCAAGAATAATCATATTTAACTTTAAGTGTTTGTAATTATAACAGTAAAAATCAAATACAAAATATGTATTTGCAAATAAAATAGGTCAAAAACTCCACTCAGCATAAGGAAAAATTTTTGACTCATTAAATAACGCAGATTGGTGGAAGCCACAGGTACTACAGGAGTAAACTCTCTCATCCAGTGGTCTTTTCCCACTTAAACAAAATAATTTTTTAGCATACCGTTGTTTATATCACTTGTTTACATCAAAGTGGGTGTTTACATTTTTTCACATATTTTTAACTTGTTCATTTTTCTCTTTTACTTCAATATTTCTACTTTCTCCTGTTAGCCCTTCTTCCATCTTCAAGTTAAATTGCACACTTATGCCATAATTTGTTATGGTAGAAAAAGAAAAACTTGCAATAGACCAGAAATGCTTATTATCAAACAGGTTCAACCACAATTAGAAGTTGATTTGTGAATAAAGAATGTAATGAAAGTACCTAGTAATTTTTATGTTATTCATCTCCTTGGCCACTTTTCTGGCAAAACCTCTGAGCCCTTCCACTGTTTCCAGTGATTCCCAGTTTTCCATTTCCCTCAGTACTCCTAAGCTTATTCATAAACAGTACCATATATAACTCTGCCTAATTTCTCCTCCCAATACCTAAACTCACCCCCTCTTCTCTGTGCATGGATTTTTTGGCTTATGCCTGGGAAAGATTTTCAATCAGCAAATATGCAGATTTTGATCTGCTATTAACACCCAAATTTAAATGGATGAAGGCTGAGGGGTTTCTACCTTTTCTCAAGTAGTAGCATCCAATATTTTCTTCACCCAGATGTGTAGGAACTTGATGTCTTTCAGAATGCTGTCTTTCTCTCAAATTTCATTGAATCTGACAAGAATATTAAGGGATATTAGAGGAAGTTAAATTTACTGACAGTTGGACAGGCAAAATGAGATCTTAACTGCAGGAAACCTTCCCCTTTAGGAAACCAGGCTAAAATCTGTCACTTCAGAAATCCAGGGTCTGGTTCTTCTGGACAGCTGAAGAATTTTTCCAGAGTTGAAATACATGGGCATGATGGTGCAGTGCTGGCAGGAGTGGCTGACACACAAAATGATTGCATTTCCCTTTGCAGAGGCCTCAAAAACCTGGAAAAATGCACCCATGGGAATCTTGTGATGTTCAGCAAAGGGAAGTGCAAAGTCCTGAGCCTGGAAATTACTTTTCTTTGTAAAAAGATTCAGGGTTCTAGTGAACAGCAAGCTGAATAAGAACCATCAATTTCCTCTCTGTGGAGTTGCCATAGAAAACCTGAGGAATAAAAAGTCCTCCTCATTGAAAGTATTAGTTAAAGAGAGCTAGGAAATATGTTTTATGTTCACAGATTTATGACTGTGTATTTCTAAAGACTTCTGATACTAGAGAGAAAAATAATAAGGAAATAATTTCAGCTTTCAATGGAATTTTCCTTTCCATGAAACATTCTTACTCTCTTTTGGACATTTTTCTCACACTGTCTTGCACACATAGGAAAATCTCAATATAATGAATATTTGCTGAGACACTTCATTAACCTCCTTGAAGCCATCTTAAAACCCCTACTGATGTAGAGAACTAAGATTTCAG
The DNA here is from genome assembly GCF_026979565.1 of Vidua chalybeata. Lineage (NCBI taxonomy): Eukaryota > Metazoa > Chordata > Aves > Passeriformes > Viduidae > Vidua > Vidua chalybeata. Next base: position 4,307,736 of record NC_071570.1, on the reverse strand, counting down.
CAGCTGTATGCTAAGCTGACTGCTGAAATTGTCTTGAACAGTTCCAAGTAACCCCTCCAAGTGGTATCTTTTTGCTCAGTAGGTGTCATTTAAAATTCTAGTGTAGACCACCCTCTCTTTTTCTGCACTTTAAGCAAAGCTAATTATGATAATCAAAATAATAAGAAACATAGTAATAGATTTTCTGCAGCTCTGCATTCTATAATTTCAAGTCTACTATTTGAAGGCACTGTTAATTTTTAAGAAGGTTACAGTCAGAAACTGCAAAAATTGTTATGAGTGAGCCCCTCTAATTGCTTTCCATAATCTTCTGTCCTTCCCCAGGACATTTCACTTTTGAATTACTGGGTTCTTTCCTCTTCCTCAGTGCTCGGCAGTGGCGTTTTTGCCACACAGTTTTCTTTCTGGCACTTGCTTCCTCCTCTGTGAGCTTCTAGTGGTTTCTGCAATTGTCAGAGGCACAATGTAAGAGGCTTTTTCAGGGAATCACAAAATGGTTTGGATTGGAAGGGACCTTAAAGATAACCTACTTCCAATCCCTCCCATGGGGGCCACACCTACTGAACAGTCAGGTTAAAGCAATGCCTTCAAGGTCAAAAGTGTTAGAAGAATTGTTGGATCGTAGCACAAGGGGAAAAAATCTCCTGTTTATCCTGATGTGTTTTGTTTAATTAGAGGTTCTTGGGAAACCCCACCATGTGTAATTCCATATTTGGGGGCTAGAAAAGAAAAGGCTCCTTGGTCTTACACAAACACATTGACTCTTGATCTCCATATGATCTCCATATGGAACACACCAGAGGAAGGGTTGGCAGCGATGTCTGGATGCTCCACAGAGCAGCCAGACTGACAATTATAGTCTGAGAGCAAGACAACCCCAATTTTTACATTTTCATGTATTCAAATGAGGTTACAGGGAGGCTGTAAATACCTGCATGACCAGAAAGTGGAATAGGGAAACTTGGAAATCCTGTGAGAGATTGTTAAACCCTGTGCCTCCAAAAGCTGGGAAGGCAGAAGAGCTTGCTGTTTGCAGGCCAGGCATTTGTGCAATATCTATAGGCAGAAGAGCTTTTTGTACCCTCTTTCATTAGAAAGGGCAGGTATACTACCCTCTTTTCAAAAATTATTTTCTCTTCCTTACTTTTTGTGAGGCTGAGTGGTCATAAATCCTTGCTGTAAAGGGAGAGGAGTAGAGGGATCACAAGCAATGTGCACAATTTAAGCTTTCTCTGTTTCTCTGTGGAGTTTGAGGGAGATGCAATGAAAGAATGCAGCATTCCCTGCTCTAATAAATATTTAGGATCTTGTTCCCATTACTGAAGAGCTTTGATACAGATTCTTGCCTTGCTGAGTGAAGTTGTGGCTCCTCTGCCACTTCAGTGAGCAAAACCATGTGGCTGAACTCCTGAGAAAGTGGCAGAGAGGGAGAAACATTCCCTGAGGGTAAATGAGTGACATTACGAGTCCAGAAATCATAAATTTTAGTGCCTGCCATTTTATGGCAATTGATGATTGGTTTTTGTTGGGTTTTTTTTGTGTTTTTTTTTTTTTTTTTGTTTGTTTGTTTGTTTGTTTTGTGTTTTTTTTTTTTTTGGTTTTTTTTTTTTTTTTTTTTTTTTGTTTCCATCTCAACCCTCATTATAAGAAAATTCTCCTTGCTATCCCCTTTATGAGGTAAGTACCACCTGTCAGCTTCATGGAGAGTCATTCCAATGAGACCTGGGATGAGAACACACCTGGCTGCACACAGAGTTGCTGCTCAACAATTTCACCACTTGGGCTTTTGGCTGGCTTGGTGCAAATTGGATGCTTCAGTAGACCACGTGGCAGAGGGACTCTCCTATCATTAGTTTCTTGTGCATATGCTTAGATGAAAAAGGTCTGAAATATGAAGTTCTTCTTCCACAAATAATGTTTTGGATGTTGGGGGTGTGAGGGGGTTTTTGGCTTTATTTTGTTTTGTTTTGTTGTTTGTGGTTTTGTTTTTTGCTTGTTTTGTTGTTTATTGTTTTGTTTTGTTGAGGTTTGTTTGGTTTGATTGGTTTTTGTGAGTTTGATTGAGTTGATTGGTTTTTGTGAGTTTTGTTTGTTTTGAGGTTTTGGATTTGAAGTTTTTTTGCCTGGAAATAGTACTTTATCCCAGTTTTCTTCTAAATTTAGGAAATACAGGAAAAGGATATGAATGAAAAAAGACAGTCAATATTATCACACTGGTCTCTATCCAACAGTTCAGTGAGCTGTCTTCTTTCAGAACATGGGTCCTTCTGATGGGTTTTGAACTTCCTGATTGTTGAAGTGCTAAGGATAATGACTGGAAATTTTGTTACCACCATGTTTTAAATCTAAAAACCATGAAGTTTATCAGCAAGTTCTTAAAAAAATAAAAACAATGAACTCAAAACCTCAACCAGAGAAACGAAAGAAAAAAGAAATCCGAAAGAGGCAAATGAATTTATTCCAAAACCCAACCAGCTTTGAATATCCAGATTCTGGATGTCTAGCTTCAAATGTCATCACCAAGTATAATTTTTTTTTTTAACATAGGATGTTACATTCTGATGCAGTAAAAACTTAATGGTCACAGCAAAAACTAAAATTCCGGTTTATAAGACATAGATACAGAAAATTATAGCCATCTGCATACCTCCATATTAACAAGGACTGCAGATTTTCAATTAGTTGGCTCCTGTGTGAAACAGACTTTCATTTTTAGGGAGAAAATACAAAAACCATAACTGGATCAAATTTCCATTAAAATTGTTGGTGATGGGGTCTGAAGTACGAAATCAGTGTGCAAATGAGCCTAGCAGTAAAAAAGGTCAATCTAATATATATATTTAAGTATAAATCAGAAAGAAAAATGCAGTGCCCTACTAATGTAGAGATGGCAGAGTATGCCTTGCACAGAATACACAGCACCATATCTCAGAAAAAAAGAAAAAGTTCCATTTTTTTTACAGGGGACCACAGTCCTGGGAGCTTGCCCTCAGAGATTTAAAAATAAGGGCATAGAAGAAGCCTTGCTATAATTTTTAACATCAGATTGAACCAAGCTGAACTAGCGGGGTACCTTTCACTGCGAAGATAATTGATTTTGTCTGGGGAATATATTAGGTCTCATTTATTTGGACTTCAGTGAAACATTTGATATGGTATGCAAAGGAAATACCAGTGATATTTAGGAAGAAAGGGATGAATATTATAATTGCATGATGTATAAGATGCTGGCAACCTAGGCACCCATTATCTTTTTGAGAGCTGAACTGTATTACTAGAGAAGATTTATTAATGGTGTTTCTCCAAGACTATTCAAGACAGGCATTGATGGTGTTTTTTATTTATTTATTTTTATTTTTTATGATATAAATTTGACTTGATATTAAGTCAAATTAACAATAAATGATGAAGCTTAGTAAAATTGTAGTAAATATTGCAAAGTATCTTTCTAGTAGCACATAAGTATAAAGTCTGGATTGCATCTCCTTTTAATTTTTTTCCAATTAATTAATTAGTAACAATTAATTCCTTAAGGAAATAATTTAACAAAATTCCAAAAGATGTCAATTACAGCCTTTACTGCCTGTGGGTCCTGGGTCATAAAAATATACCTGTGAACGAAGCAGGAAGGGTGATGAAAGGTTTAGGCAAAAATGACAATGAAAACTTGAATATAAATAATATTAAATGAACATATTTAGTCTGAAAATTACAGTGTTTCTAGCAATAAAACAAGGGAGATTCAGGAAAGAGTTGTATGCTTAGGATATCAAGAAGAGAAATATACCCCATTTAAGAGGTGATTTGTTTATGAAAGGGATTATTTGAGATGGCTGGTGGATTATATGGAAAACTGGTTTTGAGGCAATCCTTGCTTCTCATTATTTTTTAATGTCTCTGTGCCTTACAATTACAGAGTTCTAAAATGTGCCTAAAGAGGCTTATTTTATAAGACTTTTACTTACTGAATTACACCATGAGAAGTTTTACTGGTAATTAACATACTCCAAACACTGCCGGAAATTAATTTCCACAGAGGCATCCTATGGCTGATGGGATCTCTGCTCATTTGCTGTGTCTGGTCAGCCTTTGGCAAGACATCAACTTTGGGTACTTTCAGTGGAAGCAGGAAAAAAGGCACATGTTTTTATTTTCTTTTGAGATTAGAAAGGTAGAGATACTAGATGAGTTCCACTTTCAATCAAGGCAAATTTACCACCTCTGAAAAATGGTTAAATTATTCAGATTCTTGGCTTTAACAAATGCCAACTTTAGGCTTGATGCTAATATAGGTATTATTATCTGCTTATTTCCTTACTGCTTGTTTGCAGCTGTAATTCAAATTAGTGTAGTCAAAATTATTTCAATAACTCTAACAAATTATGGCTGTAATTATTATGGCATGCATCTCAGAATGCAGCTTTATTTACAAAGGACACAGCGTTGATTAAAACAGCTTGAATTATGCTAACTACAACACTGAGCTCTCTTTGCAAAACCATCTGAGGAGCACAGTAATTTGAGTTCAAGGGAGAGGCAGTATTACGAGAAGGCTAATGATAATCATGTTTAAGGTCATTGGCAACTAAAGTACTTACTGTACAGGAGCCTTCTGTCAGAGACAATTATAGTGAAGGGCCTTTGAATGGGGTCGAAAGACTCTGAGTGTGTTTCTGTGACAGCTTTGTTCTCACAATATTTATTCTGGTTTATCTGTAGAGCAGTATTAAATTTAGAGTGTCACGAGCCAAGGGGCTCATGCAAAACTAAATTGACAGTATGCAACGATGTGGTAGTTACACCGCAGCCTTTCTAATAATGGCACTGCCTTGTTAGATCAAAAGCATCCCCCAGGACCCAGGAGGCAGCACCAGTAGTCCTGTTCACATGGATTAAGAAAGCACTGTTGACTGCAAAAAGCTGTCAGGAATAAAGAAGAATCTGCTAGGATCACCTTCGTATCTGGTCATCGGCCCACAATAGGTATTTTTGAATGGTGTCCCGTTTTTGCTCGTTATGCGTCTATTTTATTTCATTTCATTTCATTTCACTTTTGTTTGTGGGGAAGGAGGCAGTACTTTAGCTTCATGTGTTCTGGTGTATCTAAATATCTCACAGCCCTCAATTAGCTTAATCTCACCACTAAACTCGATGGTTCTGTGACTATTTCAGATTCTTTCACAAGTTCTGGACTTTGGAGATTGCTCTTTGTATTACCTGCTATCAAATAATGACAACAGTGTTTGATGGAACCAAGCTGTCTATCAATACACTATTATATTCTTTTTTGCCCTTGAAAATAAATATATTATTATAATATTGCTTGTCTATTAAAATCAAACACAGAACCAAGAGAGGGTTTTCATGGAAACCTCACCTGAAGTAAGCTTGCCTATTCTGTTTTTACAGCAGACATTTTGCAAACGTCAGTCTTTGCAATTTTCATGAGAAAAATTAACTCACCTGGGTCCTGTCCTCTATGAGGATTAGTCAGAATTGAAAGGAAAGATTAAAAAAATAGTCTATCATTTTGAAAATAGCTTTTTAATTAACATCTGGATGCACGGATTTTAAAGAACCTTAGTATTTTAATGAAAAAATAAGGGAACTCATAATAATGTTGATTCATCTTCAAACAGGTTTAGGATTAACTGTGAAAAATTGAGATAGCATTTGCAAATGTCTGACCAGCTCCATTATTTGTTTAAAAGTCTTTAGTGCAACCTGATGTAATTTGAAGTCTTATGCTTATATCACAATTATGAACCAGACTGTCTTATCAAATAAAAATTTCCATTATTTTACCCCTTTGGAGAAGTGAGGAAAATAAGGGTAGATTAGACAATGTATTTCCTTGAGCATGTGCTTCTCAACAGACTGTACACTCAGAAGATATGGGAAGACAAGAAACAAGAAAACTATTTCCATAATGCAATGCAAAATTTTTTAGATACATTTGCCACCTTCAGTCTTCAGCCAGTTTACAGGGCCTTTTTTTAAAACAAAACAAGCTGGGATAACAAAACGATACTTTGCATCATGGATATTTGAAATTGAAAAATATAATTGATAAAAAAAGTAATTTTCCATCCAAAAGCCATCATGACAATAATTTGTATTTTCTTTTTTACAGAACTTAATATGAACACTTATTACTTTTCAGCAAACTTTGACCCACTTAAGCATATGGATATGCAGAATTATTCTACTTATTTAATTTTAAGCAACAACCAAGAAAAGCAAAATCTAAAGCACATACATTACAGTGTGCATTAGCCACAGACATAAAAAACTCAACCACTCCTACTTCAGCAAATTCATACAGAATGCCAGGCAAAAAGATGTAGTTTTTTCCTAGTGTGTATAGGAAAATAAAAGTCAATGACACTTGCTGTTCCCTGGTGAATGAACATAATTTCCCTGTGTTTAAGCCTGAATACTTTTTATACTTTTTATGCATTAACACAGTCCCATTTACATGCTTTTGAACAGATGTCAGGCTCAAAAATAATACACATGGCCAGGGGTTTATTTTTTCATTAAGTGATCCATTTCCTTCTCCAGTGGGGGGAAAAAAGAAGCAGGGAAAAGAGGAAAAGAGAAAACATGGAAAAGAGAAAACAAGGAAAATCCTATCCTTTACTACTTGGTCATAAAGGCTGAGCTGGGAGGGTAGAGCCATTTGAGGAGGCCTTGCTGGAAGGTTTTGGGCAGCTCTGGGATGCACACACAGCGACTGGCATTTGGTTTCATCCTTAATAGTGCCATCTCCTCAGCACTGACTAAGAGGCATTAAATATTCATGAGTTTCTTAAAGGCTTTTGGGAAGAAAGTGCTAGAAAGGAGCATTAACATGCTGATCTTTTTTTTTTACTAGCCTGTGTCAACGAAGGCATATTAAATAATTAAGTCAATCTAAGCCATTTTTTGCACAGAAGGAGGTTAAGATTAGCAGCCCCTTGGTGCTGGGAGATGCCAACTTTTCCATTGCTGGCGCTTTTAGGCTAAAGAAAACAAACACAGAATGAAGGGGACAGGTTGAGTATCAATTAAACAAGGCACTAAAGCACCATTTGTTCCATTTTGTGAGCCCCTGTGTTAAATTAGGAGCGCCTTTTTATGGCTCCAGATGGAAATGTGACCTCGTAAAAACCTCTCTGTAGACAATACATTCTCAGACCTCCACCTATGAAAAGGCTCATGCAAAAATTAATCACCCAGAAATTACTTGGTTTGCTTGTGAAAATACTGATTCTCAAAGGGCTGTCCTCCCAGTTCCTGCCTCCTGACACCTTGTGTGTTATTTTCCTTTTCTGTGCTGAGCCTCAGAGAGTTGAGGCAGATGGCTCTCAGAGTCTGAGCATCAGAGACGCTGAACCTCCAGGAGGGTGCTTCAAATGCCTTGGGGCATTTGAATCAACAGGACAAGGATAATTTTAACTGAGTCAAAAATGGGGAAAGCATGTGTATCTGTCATGCAAACACATTTTGGGGAGGTCTACTCCTACAGACACTCACACACACACACACACATATGAAAAGGTCAGAACTACAGGCTGCAAAACATCAGGCACCGTTAGGAATTATATTTTATGGTTTGAAGTTTTATGTCCCCAATGGAATTGGGCTACAAAATGCAAAAAGGTTGCCTTGGAATAATTTTTGAACCTTATGTCATGTAAACATCTGGCTTGGTTTCCATCTTTAAATAGTATTTATCTGCTTGGAAAAATTTGGAATATTTCATGTAGGAGGGTTAGAACCCTCTTTCTGTTGTAGTTCATATTTAGAGGTTGATACCACACATAAGAAGGTTCAAGGCTTTGCTCTGTAAAAAGGAGAAAAGGAATGTAAAATATCTCTCAGACATGGCAGGTGATGGTTGGGCTATTAGCTGTTATGGATAGATTCAGGTTTCTAACCCTCATTCCTCATAGCAAATTTGACAGCTCTTACAACAGTCCTGAGACAGACTGGAGGAGGGGAGAAATATTAGATGGGAATTGGTTTCCTCACAACTCTTCCAAATGGTTCTGTTGCAGAACAGAAAGTATTTGAAGTCTATCAACGCAGCTTTCCCCCTCAAATATATTTTTAATACTTGCTGTATTTATATCCAACACATTAATTTCCACATATATAACCGAGAACAAAAATCATCACTTAAAGGGACTGATTATAACTGGATTTAAACCATAGTAGACAGAGAAAACAAAACAAAAAATAATACTTTATTATCACTATATTAAATGCAATATTAGCTGTGAAAACTAAAATCCCTGCTTTAAGGATGATCTAAGACAATGAAAGTCAAGTTTGTTATGTGGCTATCAAATCAATCATTTGACAAATTGATTTGACACCAGGCTGTTGGATGGAGAGGTTGCTTCTATGGGTGTCATTTTAATGTTTTCTAAACATGGGCTTATTTCTATACCAGCCACAGGAGCACAGGTGCATATTAATAAAGACTCCATTTTATTCAGCTTATGATTTCTATGCAGCATTGTTACCTTCAGATTCCTTTTTCATTAATATTTAAGGAGAAAGTCACTTCACTATGATATTCACATTTCAGTGAGATCATTCCTGAAATATTTAAAGTGAATAATGCAAGTTTCCAGAAATAGCAATAAATATAGCCTCAGTCTCCTGACCCCATAATACCTGCAGGTGGGAAAATATACTGGAGGCATTTTAAGATCCACATGCCAGATTGACCCCATTTTTTATATCAAGAAAGAGAGACAAACAAGGACAAAGCCATCAGAAGGTTGTCTGATGTATTCTGGCCACAGTGAAGGTCTTTGCAATCTTTTTCTGAGAGAGGATTTGCGAAGAAAGAAATCTTCACTGTGACATTGGGCTAGAAATATAATCTCTCTGTTCTTTAGTTTTGCATCAGAAATTGGTGATAATAACTACATCATGTTGGGAAATGTGGATTCAGTATTTTTCATAGAATGAGAAGAAAATAATGAACTTTTTTGAGAGATGATCTGTTCTGGATGATCTTCAAATACATCTTGAAATACAGCTTTTCTTTATTGGAAAAATTCATTTTCCTGTTTCTTCCCCTAGAGAGAAAGAAAATAAAATAAAAATATATTTTATGTGCCAGAGGATCTTTCTGGTACTCCCTTCCCTGCCTTTGTCTCGTGGGTGTTTTACTGTAATGTTTGCTACATATCTTTTACCTGATTGTGGTTAAATTCCAGGGACTAAGGTAAGAAGTAAAAGTTGAAGAGATGGGTCATCATCCATCAAAGAGGGTCTAAACTTATGGTGCACAGCTCAATCTGTCTGGAGCTGAAATGAAAACTGAAAATGGCATCCTGAAATCTGAGCTCCCCAAATTCTCCTGACAGGGAATATGAACCTCTTCATTACATCCCTTCTGGTCTGTGTGAGAGAAATCCATAGAAACTGTCTGGGAAAATTGTACAGAGGACACAGAACTGGGTGGGGAAGTCACACACTGGAGGGTAGAGATGCCATCCAGAGGGATCTGGAAAGGCTAGAGAGGTGGGACTGTGTGAAACTCCTGAAGTTCAACAAAGCAAATTGCCAAGTCCTAAACCTGGGGTGGAGCAATCCCAGGCACACCCCCAGGTTGGGTGGAGAAGCGACTGGGAGCAGGACTTGTGAGTGTCTGTGAGTGAAAAATCCAATATGACTTGGCAGTGTGCACTGGCTGCCCAGAAAGCCAAATGAGTCCTGAGCTGCATCCTGAGGTTAAGGAGAGGGATTCTCACCCTCTTCTCCAATGCTGCCCTCCAGCTCTGGAGCTCCCAACATGAAGATATGGAACTGGTGGGGAAAGTCCAGAGGAGGCCACAGGACATTGATCTACCTCCTGTGTGAAAGACAGGCTGAGAAATCTGGGGCTGTTGAGCCAGGAGAAGGGAAGGCTCCAGGGGAACCCCGTTGCAGTATTTAAGTGTCTGAAGGGGGCTTACAGGAAAGCTGGAGAGGGACCCCTCACAAGGAGATGTATTGACAGGACAAGGAAGAATATGCTCAAACACAGTGAGGGGAAATTAAGGTTTTATATACACAAGAAATTCTTGGCTGTGAGGGTGGTGAGGTCCTGACACAGGTTGCCCAGAGAAGCTGTGGCTGCCCCCTCCCTGGTGCAGGTTGGACAGGGCTTGGAGCAACCTGGGATAGTGGAAGGTGTCCCTGCCCATGGCAGCGGATTGGAACCTGATGATCTTTGGGGTCCCTTCCAACCCAAGCCATTCTAGGGTTCTATTGTAAGCAACCTGCTTTAAAATTACTTTTATGATCAAAAGAATAAATAATACATTTTGGGATTTTTTATTTTCCTGGTGGCTAACCAAAAAGTGTTTGACTGAAACCTGTTTAATGCTCAAGTGTGCTCAGGGAATCAAGTGGTTAAAGACAAGAAATTCTTGTCGTTATTGCTGTACTGATCTTGGATTCTTCTGGTTTCTGGGCTCTGGCTCAGTTTTAGCAGTTGCAGGTGTGAGACGGTGTGAAGCCTTTAACGAACATGTCTTTTGGTCGTGACTATACGAAGTATTTTGCACTCAGCAACATCTCATTTGGCTGAATAAATAAAAAATTCTAAACAAACATCTTTTGCAAAGGCAAAATGCTGTGTATTTTTGTTTGTGTTTTGGACTCAGCACTTACTAAATGCATAAATATGCATCAGCATGGCTTGTGGTATATGTGATTAGATGCTACATGGGGAGTTTTGTTGTTTTATAGTTACTGCAGCAGCAGCGGCGCACAGAGTACATGAAATCTGGATAATTGTGGATAGGAAACAAGCAGTATTAGTTACAGATACTGGCTTATCCATAAGTTAATCTAGTTTTTTGTTGTGTTGTTTGCAACAAGGATTTTAAGAAGAGCATGGCTGGAACTCAGTGATATTTTCTGCCTCTCCTCCTGTTTGAACATGCAAGTATAACCCATTGATACAAAAATATGGGGTACTCGTTTCATGTAATATGAAGTTGACAAACGACCAAATACTTACATAAATCCTTTAAATGACTAATGGAAGCTTATTTAATGCTCTCTGCTGACATCCTCATTACTGCTTCTCAACAACACTAGGCTATTCATGCAATCTGGCTCACATGCCATTGTTTGGAAACCATTAAAACCACAGGCAGCCACACGCTGAGATACAATAATTATCAAGTCTATAGTGCATATTTTCTAAAATTGTTTAATGCTGGCACAGTGTGTGTGCCAAAAAATGCATAGTTGAACAGGCAGTGATCTTCATTGTGGCCATCCCTTTGGGGTTTGAAAATTGCTCAAATTCGACCCAGTAGCAGAAAATGACAAAGGGGAGACACATCAGGACTTTGGATAGAAGCTACCTAGGAGAAATGACAAGTATACCATTATGTCAGAATGTTTTTGATCCATCAGTGCAAAGGTTCACCGTTATGAGTGGACAAAATCAACTGCTAGTAAGCAAAGGTGAAGGAAAGTCTTTCAGATTTCAAGTTTAAAGGAACAGATGGAGGTCAGCCAAAAATATTAATTATTGTCGCAAGTCCCCCGAGGTGCCTTGGCCCAGATTTTGTGGATAATTTCAATGATTAATACCCACCAGCAGCTGGTATTACTGGATGATATGAGCAGATCTATTTGGGTTTTGCAGACAGTTTGGCACCTCTTGTTCATTTGTCCAGGACATATTAATGATTAGTCCCAGGACATCTCAGCTCGTCCACATCTGGGGTAAAGGACAGAGTGACATTCATTGCACTTCTCTTCTTTTTAGAACCATCCTTTTTTGTAATATATTATTGTAAAAACTGAAAAATAAGGCAGTTCACCCTGTCTGTGCTAAATCTAAGACAGAAGATAAAGGCACGCAGGAGCATACTGCTCTTAGCAGCAATATTGACCAATGAGCTCCAGAAAGATTTTAGGCTCTCTGGAAGATGAGGAGCACAAAGTCAGCAAAGATGGGAATTTTCCAGCAATCTGTTTTTATGTTTGGGCTTTTTTTCTTTTTTTTCTCTACCTGAAAAAGTTGGCTGGCATAAATAAAGGTTCTATTGTTTGGCAGGATGCTTTTTCTTTGTGAGGAAAAATTTATTCAATACAGCTGCCAGATATGTAGGAATCTGGGACATATGCCCAACATGTGTGGAAAAGAGCTCTACACATTCACAGTTATCCTGACACATCTGTGAAATGTCAGACTTGCAGAACAAATGATCTGTGCATCATGGATGTCTCGGGTTGACTGAGCACAAACAGAGGAGACAGCTGCACACCACTGGACTCACTGAGCATCCCAAGAACGAGCACACATTTGTTTCTGGGGCTAAAAGTGGTTCATGTGAGTCAGGAGATATGTGAAGACACCATGTGCAGTCCCGTGACAGGACACGCCTCACCAAGATCCTGGCTCAGCACAAGTACAGCTTCATCCAGATCTTCCTGGCTTTCATTCAGGCAACTTCAGGTGCCAGAAACTTCCACTGAAATTTCTGTTGGCATTCAGCCTCCAAAGTTTTGCTGTTTTGAACACTTTATCCATTACCATAGCACAATGACCTCAAAGATTTTGTCCCAGGCTCCCTGCAACAGTGATATCACATATGCATAGGACTGAAAATGGAGAAGTTATTGTTAATATAAACCAGCAGACCAATCAACAAAGGATAGACTCCTTTCAGTAGATTTATTTTTGTAATGAAAAAAAAAATCCTAACTTTCCCCCTCAAAAATGTTCAGAAAATTGAAATAATAAGATTGAAATTTACTTTTTCTGGGTTACTTACGTAGATGGAAGTAGGTTAGAAACTAGAACGTCTTCACCACTATTTCTCAGTCTTTTAAAGCTAAAAGTCTTCAGCTTTCTCAAGAATTTAAAAATGCAACGAATCTGTCTGATAACAATGCCAAACTTTTTTTTCCAGTGGAGCAGAAGAAATGTTGTGTTAACCTTTTTCTTGAAATTATATTATTTTCTTTCATTTTCTTCCATGTTTTACTTCATCCCTACCTTAAAAAAATAAAGGCTATTGCAAGTATTTTACAGAGGATTTTTCTGTCTTACATAGTCCACAGACAGAGATAGACAACCACATCTGTGGTTAAATTCTATCAGAGACACGTAACTGAATGCCTGAAAAAGTAGAACTTGCATGCAAAACTTCAAAACACAGTAAACCAGTTTCTAAACTGCAGACATGATGGAAAGGGAGGAGGAGTGGGGATGTACTGAAAAAAACCCAAATCCAATAAAAACCAATAAAAAAAAAGGAAGCACAGAAAATGCAACCAAAAAGAGAGAGAACACTCTTGTAATGACTTGAAGCCTTCTGGATAATTCAGAATATACTGGAATACAAGTATGACTTGCCATGGAGGAGAGAAATTAAAGTGAAGTGCCTGTTCACCCATGTGTGAACCGAAGGTTAGTAATTCACATTCCACAGTGTTGTTCCAGTAAGATGTGATTAATTAATGTTTATAAAATACATTAAAAAAATTCTTGAATTTCCAGAGTCTTACTATATGTAAATCCCTGTGGTGATGGGGATTACTCTTGTGAGTTTATTTCTGCTGCTTTTTGTGTCTGATTTCATGAAACTTCTGAAATTTTAGGTTCAAATTAAAATGTTAGTAGTCATCTGATTTTGGTATCTTTGCCTGTGGTTTCCTCAGCTAGGAGGGCACAAGAAAAAGAGATGCAATTCCAAAAAGCTGAAATTACTCATGTACACACTGCAGTCCCAGAGCAAGACAAATCTTTATAAAGTGCTTTGATAGGATGTGAACACTGTGACAGAATATTGAAGTTATTTATATACTATATTTTATTCTACATCACTAAGCTTCAGAGATTCTATCCAGAACTAGAAGTTGAAGATGTTTGTGAACTTCATTTGTGGACCTCCAAAGAAAAATATGTGACAAGGCAAAGTTTTTCACTATTTTTTTTATTTTAAATTTTTGCTGTATGAACCATGAAAGACAATATTTTAATTCACCAGTAACATGTTAATTTTATTTTTTTTAAACATCTAATGAAATCTCTGATGTTATTGTCTTGAAATAAAAGACTCTGAATAAGCTAGATAATAAAAACTATAAGAGGATTTGTCATTTGCTAGATTTTCTAATTAAAACAATTCTTGTGTGGCCCAGCTCTGCATGACTGCACATGCGTCTATTTCTTTTTTGATTTACCTGCTGCTGTAATAACTTATAAATCAATTTGCCAAATTGCAACCATATTTGACAAAGGAGTGGGTACTTTAGATAGAGAAATTCTAACAAGGTTCATCAAATTAAGTTGGCAGGGAGAAGAGAGAAAGTGTGCCAGTATTCTAGCTGAGGTTTAGCTACACTTTAAGCTCTGCTTTTCATTGACACCTGACACTGCACACAAGGAACAACCCAAAAATGTTATCTGTATGCAATGAAATTTTTCATTCATTCATTCATTCATTCATTCATTCATTCATTCATTCATTCATTCATTCATTCATTTTTACCCTGGAAGAAATTAAGAGATTAATTACCAATGTCAAGCAATGGCAGAAAGTAAATTGACAAGGCAGCAAGTCTCCTTGCTTCAGAGACAGCTATTTTATTTTGCTTTGTAAGTGGATGTGAAGAGCTGAAGTCAAGGAAGATCCAAAATAAGAGAATTTCAGGTCAATCCAATACCATATATTGAGTGTGCATGAGAATATTCTAGGACATGGTGGTCAACAGCAATGAAATACCCCATCCCTATGCCAGGATATTGATCAAAATTTAAAAGCAGGGAGGCAGCATGTTAATTTTTTACAGAGAAAGGCCCTTCAAGTCTTCTAATGACCAAATGATGTCTGAGAGTTACTTAGGGAAGGTGTTTGGAATAAAGCAAGTTGGTAAATATTTTGTCAGATCAGTAGCATAGAAAACCAGATTTCAGTGCCCATGAATATTTCCCATCTCATCCCAATTCTATTACAGACACAGACAATGCATATTAAAATATTTTAACTTAATCTAACATTTGCTTATCTTGGTGGTATTTTCCTTGCTTATAGTGGGTTTTGTTAGCTGTAATGAAAATGAGTAAAATCGGATGATAGGGAGAAAAAAAAAGCCCAAAACAGGTGTTAGGAAAGAAAGAAAGATTTGACATTCCTGCCACCACCATGACAATCCTTCATGGGCAAGGAGATTGCATTTCCTTCCCTTCCTTTGAAGCCTGGGTTTGCTGATGGGAAAAAAATAACTGTAATGGATTGTGACCGGACATACTCAGAATATAAACTCTGTGTGAATGGAACTGAACTGCCCTCCTGAAAATAAAATGCAAATCAGAAACTTTTGCACATTCTCCACAATCCTAGGGATCCAGTTTTGGAAATATGTTAGTGGAGTGGTCTTAGCAATACTGTAGAAATCACTGAGCAGCAATCGTTTAAAACATTCCCAAAGGTGGTGCAAAGTGAGCCAGGATTGCACAGAACTAATATTTGACTCAGCTTTATTATGTGATGTCTCAGACTCAGATCCCTTGCTGGCATTTAATCAAGGTTATTGAACGGTTTGGACTCAACAAAATGAGGCTGAAATTTGGAAGTCCTAAGAGATCTGACTCCATATAATTATTTGTATCAGCATAGAAGATAATAAAATACATACTAGAATGTTTTTGGATTATAGAACCATAATATGCTTGGCTAAAGTGATGAGAAAGCTGAATTTTCTCTGCATTTCTCGATTTATTGTTAATTACAATGAAGTTTTGCTCTATAAATTTTACTGACACTCAGAATTTCAAAATGGATGCCAATTTTCTGTAATAATTTATTAAAAAATGTAGAGAAGTGCTTCACAGAGGAAAATAATAAAACTATTTAGGAAAGATTTATTGCACTTCACGTGGTGGAGAATCTATGGCCTAAGATCATTATTATTTTGCCTTTCTGTTCCCACATCTGACAATGCATGAGGGCAGATTTACCAGTGGATATTCAACAGCTAAGGCTTATAAAACACATAGATCACTTGTGAAAGACTGTTTACAATGACAAAAAGCATGCTGAGGCTCATCTCTTTTCTTCCCAAAACTCTCTTTCACGCTCTCACCATAACAGAGGTGCACAGACAGACATATTTTAGTGCACAACTGAATCTCATAATGAAAAATCCCATACTGAAACAGCTCCTTAGTAATCAGGTAGAGCTGGAGGCAGGAACATAAATAATTATAAACTCACAAAGAATTTAAGGAAATAATGGTAATAATGTCATTGATAACAATAAAGTGCTGATGTTCTTGTTCAGGGTTCACTTGTTTTACTCCAAAGAGGAAAATTAACAAGAAAGACTTGAAGACAGAACTGGCAAATTTAGAACAAAGGTTGAACTTGAGGTAAAGATTTTAGGCTGAAATAGACAAGAAACTGATGGACTTTTATAGACAGCTCTTTGCACAGTTTTCTGACCTTTTCAGACACAAAGCTTCCCACATTGCAACAGGATGTGAGAATTTGCCAACATCCTGGTGAATCTTCCTCACTTAATTTTTACCAGTTCCTAATTTCCTTAACATAGTCCTTACTTTCTCTGGCCCAGAAATAAAATCTAGGATTCCTTTAAGTGATTTTTTTACCCTTTTAAAGCTGTGTCACTTCTGTCCAGTGTCTGCTTTTGGCTGCTCTCTTCCCCTTCAAAAAGAGGTGATGAATACAAAACAACCTCAAGATGCACCCAGTCAAAAGAAGCTTTATAAACTGCAGGTGCATAAAGTACCTGCTTTGATTCCTTTCATACCGGTGTCAAGAGGAAATCACCTATTTAGTTTGGTGAAAACAGAGTTAAATCACTTATCAAACCCTTGTTATAGGAGCACAAAATATTTAGACAACATCACCTACTACCAAGTGCTTGGTTTAGCATGTTGGATGAGCTGCAGGAAGTATACTAATGAAATTACTGCCATTTGGGAAACAGCCCACTCTCTGGAAGCTTGCCTGGATGATTTGATCTGGATCCAACAAAACTTGGAATTTTTATCTTTTTTTTAACTGAAACATGCAGTAGTGCAAGTATGTTAATGAACACTATCTTCATAAAAACCTGCTGCTCTACTAAGATATTCCAGGTTGTTCAAGAATTTTAATTTTCAAGTCTGTAGGAAAATCAACTATTTTTGGCCCTCTTACCTGGAATTATCATAGTAATGAAAGTCCCAGTTTCTCAGTTGAGAATTGAAATTAAGCCTTTGTGCCCAGCAAGATTTAAGCCTTTGTATTACAGTGTTTTTGTCTCACCATATGTTTAGAATATCACAAAAACCAGAATCACCTTGGCAACATTATTTCTACTGCTCCAGTGAGATAGTGGTTTTATGTAACTACTAGTACTGGTCAGTCCCTTAATTACTGCAGAGACCTGATAAAAATGAAACACGTTTTCATAACAGGCAGCAGCATCCTTAAAAAATGCTTCTAATCTTCATTTTCAAATCTAACTGTTTATGGTTTTCCCTTTAGGAGGATGCTCAGCCAGGTAGTGTGTTTTGAAACTTTGACAGAAGCTGCAGAATGGAACTACCATGCTCCAAGTCAAGGCACAAGAACTGGAGGGTAGCAGATATTCCACTTCTGCCATGGAATTTAGAAATATAAATTCACCCAAGAAAATGCTTGCCTGATGCCTTTGTTGTGTATTATGTTTTAATAACTTTCATAATTGTCTTGGTTTGGTTTATGCCCAGGCAGAAGCCTGGAGCCATCTCAGATGCATGAGTCTGGCCTGTGGTTGGATGAATTGTTTGCCTTAGAGCCCCTGAATCAAGGGTGATCTTCATTTGCTATCCCAGTCTGCTCTTCTCAGTCCATTTCAAGAGAGAATAAACACTTTTAGGTGATTAAATACAGCAGAAGGCACAAGCCTAATACAGGTGTTTAACACAGAGTTAATCTACTAAATTATGAATCCACTAAATTATGAAATGAGCAAGATCTCATGGAATCTCCTTGAACTGTTTTCTGTGGACTAGCTCAATCATTTTTCAGGGTTGGCCTTTAGATCCCATTGTTCATCTCCCAGCACTTTTTATGCTTTGATTAAAGTCTAGAAACCCACTTTGGACACTAGATTTAGCAGACTGGGAGTAAACCTGGAATAGCCTCAAGCTGAGGGAGAATAGATTTACATTGGAACATTAAAAAGAAATTCTTTATCAGGATGGTGAGGCCCCGGCACAGGTTACCCAGAGAAGATGTGGCTGCCCCATCCCCATGAGAGTGTTTTAGGCCCCCTCTAATTTCAATGGAACACTAAAACTAAAATTCTTCAGTGCTTAGGAGATAAAACTTGAACTTGAAATGAAAAAAAAAACATGCAAAGTGTTCCTTATAATTAAAAAAACCCCCAACTTTAATCTTTTCAGTCAAAAAGTAACAGATTTTAGTTAATATATTTATTTCATGCATATATAACTTCACATTTTTAATTTTTATATCTGATTTGCAAAAAATATGTTCTTAAAGTCATATATCTCAGAATGCAGAATTAATGCACTGTATATTAAAACAAAAGAAAATTCTCACTAAACAGGGTATTGTAACACAAAACCTTCAAGAAACCAATACTAAAATTAATTTTAATATCCTCCCTCATTTTTCACAAAGGGTTTCCTATTTAAGTGGTGCCAAAATCAAGAACTGATTAAACCCAAATATTCTAGCTTCATTCCTATTTTGTAAAAAAAATATCTTCTTGCTATTTTATGGCACTTTTGTATATTTATTTTGTTTACATGTTTAGGAGATTTTGAGGTACTTTGGAGGTAAATAGCAGAGTGCATTTTTATTTTATTGGACAGTGACCTTATTAGACTCTTGACTTGACCTCTGAGGAAAGAAGACCTTCCACTAACAACATGGTCTTGTGGAAGATGTCTCTGCTCATGGAAGGGGGTTGGAACTGTAATTCTGTGATTCTATAAAAAGTGATCATTACAATGAATTTGCTGGTAATTTATAACTAAATTTGAAAAAGCCCTAGAAAACAGAGTTTGGAGAGGATTTCTAAAATACCCCTAAAGCTTGGGTTATACAACCCACAGAAGTAATGCTACATATTTGATTTCAATGCTCAGATGAGGCAATTAGAACTAAGGTAAAATAAGCATAACTAGAGAACAGCATGCAGAGTCATCCAAAGGCAGTGTGGAGCAGGACCTCAAGATGCATTCAAGTAAATGAGTATCTGCTTTAAAATGTTTTTCCCATTGGATAAGGCCATTAAAAAAAAAAAAAAAAGCTCTTGCTCAATGCAGTGCTTCTTCTAGACTCTGTAGGATTCATTTTCAAACTGCAAACTCAAAGACTACACATATTTCTTCCTAATGACCCATAGAAGCTGAGCTTCAATCACACCTCAGAGCAGCTGCCACAATTCTCTCAAACTTATTTTGTATTTACAAGACAATGAAACATTTTGTTGCTGCGCTGGTCCTGCACATGTGTCACAAAAGCATTCAAAGTTTATTCAAGGAGCTGCTGTGAGAAATGTGAAGTAATTTGTTCCCTTTGCCAGTGAGGAAAACAACAGTTTGGGGGGTTTAGATACTGGTTATTTTAGAGTGTTAGAGTATATGGCCCCACAGCACAGAGTGGGTGGATATATACGGCCCTGTCTGTGAGGATTGTGAGGCACAATTTCCCAGAGAAGCTGTGGCTACCCCATCCCTGGAAGCATTCCAGGCCAGGCTGGGTGTGGCTCTGAGCAACCTGGAGTAGTGGAAGGTGTCCCTGCCCATGGCAGGGGGTTTAGAATGAAGGGATTATTAATCTCCCTTCCAACCCAGACCACTCCAGGATTCTGTGATCTAACTCCTCTCAGAGTTTTGAGGGTAACACCTTTTCAGTTTGGTTTGGAACCGCTGGGACATTGTCATGGGTCAGGAGCCATCCCATGCAAGCAGGACACAATGAAACACCTGCATATGTTGGGGTTTAGTTTGTCTCCTGTGTTCTCACACATACCCACCTGCCCAAGAATCCTATTGGGATGGCCCGGGGTGTTGTGCAGAGCTTCTGGCTTCTTGTAAAGAAAGACTTGTGACCCTCAAGAAGCAAGAAAAAAAACACATTCAGCTATGGAAATCAAGCTCTAGCTGTCCAAATGCTGTTTTCTGCAGAGACTTTTGTAAACTTATACGACACTTGTGTCTATTCTGCAATTGGATAAAAATAGGAAAATAATTTGTGTTTCTCAAGGTTTCTCAGCAGGATGTCATGCAACTTAACTGGATACAAAAGGTTTAGCCTTTGGCTTGGATGCCAAAGTTTACAAGTTCAAAAACAAGTTCCAGAACAAGTTCAAAACATTTTTATGAAAAAGTCTCAATTGAGGATTGCCGATTTCTCAGCTATAAGTTCTGACTCATGTGGTTTCTACTGAACAGTATTTGAAGGAGGATAGACAACATGCCTGAATGTCTTTTCATCTGCTTCCTGAGAATTCTGCTTTGGCTTCAGCAGTAAAAGGCCATTTCGTTGGATGCAGTATGAAAAATACATTCTGTTGTCTTGTAAAACTTTAATTAAGGTAAGGATTGGGAAATATACCAAAATGAAGATCTACAGAAAGTCTCATCCTTTAAGAGAGAAACCTATGGTAAATGATACTCATATTACCTAAGCACTGCAACTGCTTAAATCCGGAGACTTAACCAAAAAATATACCACAATATATACTATGAGTTGTTCGAAGTAAAGTAGACCCCTATCCTTTTCAACTTATCATTTTCTAAAGATAAATGAAATTTATTTTTTGGTTAAATCTTACTCAAACTTATTTCAAATCCAGGTATTGTTTTGTAGGCAGCAACGCAGCAGTCCTCTGCAAAAATGTGAAAGCTGGGGAGAGAAATGATGTATTAATCTGGGACAGTTCTTAGTAGGACAAGACATAGTGCTTTATCTTGTCTAAATATAGGTGACCTAAATGTAAAGGCCTTTACCAGTTCCCTTGCAAGCCTTGCCTACTATCTAATGTGTCTCAACTGTTGGAAGTTAGCCAAATATTGAACCTCTATTTACTTTTTTCTGCTAGTGCTGATTAATGTACATACCCAAAGTCATCCCAGCAGACTCCACTGTCTCACTGGCATAAATTCTTTACAGAGATTAAAAATACCTAAGATAAGTCATATGCAAGTACTCCACCAAGTGCCAATATCTTGCTTATCTTCACCATGAATTATTACAACCCAAATCTGATGCACTTGAACAAATTTATCACTTATTTTAGGCAAATATGGCCACATTAAAATTATACATTTAATTTAAACAACTTTTTCTGGATTTCTTTGCAGTGAAAAGAAGAGAATTATGATTTCTATGTTTAGGAAAAATGACTGAAAGATACCCAAATGATAAATGGGCACAGATTAAATTCTGGGGTTGGAATACAGTGTGTATTTGTATATGTGTGTGTCTCTGAGAATATTTGGGTGTATAGGGTGCATATTTTCCAGGGAGAAAGTAGTCACGTAGTGCCTGCCCCGCTCTGCAAGATAAAAAGAACACATGCAGTTCTAAAGTGGTAAAAATTGGTAAATTTTATTTAACTGTACCACTCTAAGACTTTCTAAAAGAAAAAAAAATATATATGTCAAGAAGAGCTGTTGCTGCCTATTTGATTAACACAACTCAAGGATGGTTGGAAAGGACATCTGCCTTCAGATGCCTTCCCAGGGGTGGTGGTTCTCCTGCTCCAGTTCACACCCACCCCAGGGGAAAGGACCTGCTGCAGCCCAAAGGGTTGTGATGGATGAAATTCCTCCTCCCGGCTCTGCCTGGGTGAGACTCAGAGGTGGCCAACAGCAGGTTTGTAAGGCAGAGCCTGAGGTTCAGCACTCACCCACTGCTGGTGAACATTTTGGCAACAGAAAAGCACATGGGGCTGCAGGTCCTGTGCTGCATCTGGAAGATGCTGGCCAAGGAGGACAGGCTGCTTCAGTACCAGGCTGACAAACAGCATTTTCACTTGTATATCAGCAAAATAATTGGCACTGATTTATGTCCAGGGTGAACTGAGGGCTTCTAGCAATGGTCTTCAAACTTGCACTTAATTTACAAAATCTAACTCATGGTGGGCAATCTTCAAACTAGTCGGACCTCCTTATCCACTAAAAGTGACACAAGACAAGATCTTTTTGTGACACAATATAGCTTCTCCTGTCCCATCTATTTGAACCTCTGTGATTCCCTGTAAGGAGTTTTATTACTCAGTGACAAGTGGATTGAAAAATCTGTCAGGTGGAAGAACAGAGATGGTAATGAGTGTTCTCAAATTTCTCTGCAGTCCCTGAAGGTCTATCCTCGCTCAGAACTTTTATCACACCAGTATTTTGCAGCTTCTATAACGTAAGTATTTCTGAAGTTTTTTGTTGGCAGGTATAGCATATTCTCTTAGGCCTTGTGGTTTCATCTATTTTTCTTCTCATCTTTCATCCACATCATGGTAATCAACTCCTCACAGGTCAAAAAACTCTTCAAAGTACTCCTTTGAACATCTGCCTCCTTAAAGACATCCCTGCTGTATTCTCTGATAACTTGGATTTCATCCAGTTTTGCTAGATAAAGACTTAGGAGTATTCAGTGAGCACCCTATTAACTAAACAGGAGAGCAGAAAAAGGTTCCTACATTTTTCACTAACATCTGGTCTGAGCACAGTGGGAGGGAAAAAGCCAGCAGCGAAAGAACTGCATGCACTGGTTGCAAACTGGTAGCTGCTCTCCCAGATGAAACTATATATTTGAAGTATCATTTAAAATCTTCAGCAGGGAGCTATCATGCCATCTTTTATATTAGTTATGAGGCATACAAATGAGGTTTTGCTGCTCTCCTTCCAAAAGTACAAAGCTAAGCATCCTACTTTTCCCCCAACTGTTCTGTTGAAAGAGTTGCTTTTAGTTCCTGAAGCATACACAGCACAGGGAGACAGCAAAGACCATAGAGAGATTTGTTTTTTTAAGTGTTTAAAGAAGTTTCAGTGAGGGACCAACTTATTACATAGTCAGCTTCAAGCAGATTGTCATTAGAAACTTGATGTGAGAGGAAATACAAACTTTCCATTCACTTTACTGAGTTTTGGTATTGTTCCCTCTTGCTCCATTTTCCATTCTGTGCTGTGTTCTTTTTATTTGATTTACATCAAAAAAAGTTCAGAAACAGTCTTGCATACTTACAGCAGTTGTAAATTCTCTGATCTCTTCCCTTCATTTTCTAAGCCAACCAAATTTCATGATCCACATGAAGGATGAAGCAAATCATCATCAATTTCTGTTTCTATTAATATCACTCATCTCGTCTTAATATCCTCCACCAAGCTCTTATGATGGGTGCACTTGAACCAATCTCTGGATTTTGCCTAATATTTTTTTGTCATTTGATCTGCTCTTGGTTCCCTTCCAAAAGGTGGTAAGGCTCACCTAGAGTGGAGAATGCTGCAAGGTTTTCCAAGTTCAGTAGAGGCGCATGTTGCTCACTGAGGTGGTAGATGGAAGAATTCAAGGTCAGGTTGGACAAGGCTCTGTAAAAAGTAATCTAGTTGAAGTTATCCCTTTTTACAGCAGGGAGAGCTGAACTAGATGACCTTTAATAGTCCCTTCCAACCCAAACCATTCCATGATATTATGATTTTCATACTTTTACTTATATTGTATTCTGCTCTACTCCTGCCTATCCTTGTCGTTACTGATAGTATGTTTATTCTGTCTTAAATTGTCTTGCTTTGGGTTATGGATTTTGTAGGTTTTCAGTGACAGAAACCTCATCTTCCTCTGTGTGATTGAAGTATATTCATTATCATGTCGTAATGTGCAATTTTGTTCTGGAGACAGATGTGAATCAACTGTAAGATTTTCCACTGCCTTCAGAGGCACTACTCACTTTTGCTGGCTGAATGCTTTATGTATTCAAGCTTATTCAGTCAATGTCCTACATAAAGAGGCATCTGTAGTTAGTCAGCAGTGTCTAGAAGTGGAGGCAAATTCAGTTTTTATTCAGAAAGCTGGGTGACTTTGCAAAACTTTATCAGGGAAAACATTACTCTTTCTCCTCAAGGTGAACAATGTGAGCAGTGTGAACATTTACATGCCCTTGTAAAATGAAAAAGAGTGAGTTTGTCTGGATAGAGCTAAAGGCAGATTGGTTACCCTTGGTGTTTTGGGATTGCAAAGAGACAAGTGGAAGGAACTGCATAATAAACTTTTTGAATGGGCTAAATGAAGTCACAACCATGGTTTACAGTACAGTTATTTAATCTACTAGTTCTATCCTGATTTTCTCTTTCCAGGAAAAATAATTTCAAACTATCTTGCTTGAATGCAGGAAGAGCATAAATATACAAGATTTTTCTATAGTGAATTTCACAGATGTGAAATAGACTGCCTTTTTCTTCTATTGATTATACCTAATCTATAAGGTAAAATTATATTGGGCTTTTTTATACAACTAAGGAGATATAATATTATTATAGGACCTGGTTTACTTTACCCTCCTAAAATTATACTTTTACTGGAATTCTGTTCCAAGAGCACCATGAAAAATGTGTTCACGCAGTTTTTGAAATAGTTGTAAGTCCAAAAGTGCTGCAAAAAAATGATGCATGACAAAGTGCGAGAATGGGAAAATCTAATTGTCACATTAATTATCTATTGACAGAAGATATACAGCAGGTGATGCAATGGCTTTGGATGTTCTTGTCTTTATTACCTCTTGGGGAAAGAGTTCAGATCATGAAACGAGTTTGGTGCTCTTGAGCGGACATTTGTCCTCATCACAAAACAACCCCATAATTCACCACGATGTAACGAAATTGGAGAGCTCAAATTGAGAAGGTTTAGAGCCAAGAGCATCAGGGAGTGATAAATCAGGCTAGAGGTGCAGGGCAATGCCCCTTGGGGTGACTTTCACAGTGTCTGTGAGACAATGCCATCCCCATTACAAATCATTTTGCCAGGCAGACATCTTAACTCCACATGTTTGAAGGGACAGATCAAGCTAGAAATAGTACCAAGAGGGAGCTTGACCTGGTCTTTGACACTATTCCATTCAACTACCTTTAAAAGTTATGAGAACAGTGATTTTCATATTGCATTAAAGTCACATTCTGTGATTTTACCATTCCTCTGCTAATTTTCAGAGATTTTTTTCAGCGTCATAAGCAATGAACAGTGTGTGATGCACACTTGCATAAATAAGAATCCCTAAAGGGAATGTCTAAATATGGCTAACTGCTGTAAGCATACTTAATTGAATTATATTAGCATAATTGTCCATGTTAGACATCCCTCTTTCTATTGTTAGTACAAATTCTGACCAAAACTAGTACATATAGTTAGCTCTAGGAGCTAACCACAAACTTTTTGTGATTTATATGAAATACACGGACAGTTGTCAGTTTAGCACTCATCATTAGTTCAGTGTCACCATCTGAGGCGGCTGCAGTAGGTACCTTTGGTTACTGTTGCTACAAGAAGACCCACTTGCAGCTATATTGCTTATCACAAATTTCACATCTGGGCCACCAAGAGAAATGATCAACATGGGAGGAGAATTTGACACAGTTGTGGAGTTTAAATCTTCACTATGAGACTATGCTTTGCTTTCTGCATGGTTTTGTGTTTTTCTTTTGTTTTTTTTCCCTATTTGTCATGATAGAGAGAGGGCTCAAATATCTAAGTTAACAAATAAGAGACATCCAGAACCTATATATCTTATAATATATGAATATTGCCTATATATTTATATATATATATATATATTATGTATTTAGTGGACAAAATAAAGATAATTAGTTCTTTTCATTCTAGCTATGCATTCTTACATCTTAGTCTCAAAACAGACATTTTTGGGTGTGTAAAGAAACTATTTTCAATCATTTGTAAAGACATCAGATTCCTAACACAGTTATGAACTGCCAATCTGAGGGAACACAGGAGGATACTTCACAGAAGTTCTAAGTGCAAAAGCCATGTATAAAGGAAAACTTAAGTTCTGCAATATACCACCTTGACTTACAGCCTTCCCCAGATCACTTCTCAACTAGAGGCAACATGTGATCTGCCACAGCTGTGAAGAAGGGTAATTAACTGTCATATATTACGTATTTGTGAGAGACACCAAGGATACTTTTGCAAATTGTTATTACTTTATTTTATTTATTAGCTGGCTTTAATTATATTCCTGTAGGAACCTGAATTATGGTTCAATTGCAACACGGTCTGACGGTGGAATAAATTATAGCTGCTACCTTCATGGGACTGTAGGCAACACAGCAAAATAAAGTGATCTGTTTCCTTCTTCAAATCTTCCAGACACAATAAGATAAGAGAATAGTCAGACACAGAAAAGTCTTCAGACATGGAGCTGCTGTTTTTTTAAATTCTCTTAGCTAGGTCTGACAGTTAAATATAATCTTCTGTGATGGAATCAAAGTGATTAATTAGGTAAAGGAGCTGCACCCAGCCTCTTGTGCAGTTATGACTTATGTTATCCTTACTGACTCTAACTTCCATCAGCTCTGCTCAATTAACTGAGGTTAAGCATTATAGATTATTGAGGAATTGGGTCATGGTAAATCAGAATTACTTAGAAATAACGGATGGTGAGGTGTTTCAGAGACAAGGCTCAATGCCTAGCATTTGTAGAAATTTTCTCTGCTGTTGATATTGTGTAGAAAAATATTTAAGATGGGGTTTATCCCACGTGGATTTAGACATCAAAATGTTAGCTGTGAGTCTGGGCTCTTTTTTTTGTGGAGGGAAATACAGTCACTGGAAAGAGACAGCCAGTTCAGGAGGGATTTACCATATGCTAACCATCCATGCCACATGGGATAAATCACCAACATCTCTCTCTGTATTAAGCAAAGAGAGGATCTGAATGATTGGGTATCATCTTCAAGTTCTACATGGTCAAAGTGGAGTGAGATAAATACAGACTTTTCTGTCTAAGACGTATTCAATGCCTGAAATTACTCATAGAAGATGTAACAGAATATCCTCAGAGGGTATGAGACCTCATTCTTCCTGAAGAGAATAATCTGGCATCAAATGCCTTTTAAAATGAGCTGGTTGTGAAGACACGCAGAACCTGGTGTTCTCATGGACTTGCTGCATCTGAAAATATGATGATGCAACCTGTGTCTGTGCCACTAATTTGAACATATCCCAGGAGACACCTGAGCACATCCTTACTGCCAAAATGTTAGAATGATGCCTATCTTGGTTTCAGACCACAGAAGAGCAGAACTTTTTTGACCTCTTGATCAGCATGGGGCAGAACCTGGCACAGTCCAGGAATCACTTCCAAGAGCAGCTTGTGTGTGGTAACCCTGCTGTGAAGGCTAAGAAGTTTAACAATATGAAAAGATGCTGCTCTGTGCCAGATGACCTTAATGCCAGTGAATAGTTATATTTAATCAAGTTAACTATTTAAGACTTAATAGGAGACTGTATTTATGCTGTCTTCTGCAACCTTTCTTTGTCTTGCAAACTGACTTGAACGAAGGTACCACTAAAAATACGGAGCCAAGTTCATGCTGATATTATTATGTCTCCTTATAGTTGGGGAGGGGGGGTCTGAAATGACATAGCCAACACTAAATGATTTTCAATTGACTCAAAACTCAGACATCTGCTGAAAAAAAACCAAAAACTATCCCTCAAGGTTTCTCAGGGTGGTAATTTCTATGCTCTCTTACACAGGGAATGACTGCTCCATTCTCCCCTATACAGTGTGCAGGATTGGAACAGACACAGATGTTTCCCTTTGTTATTTATTGTCTCAGAGCTGCCATCTGTCCAGTGCAGCTTCTTGCTGTCCCTCCACTAATACTTAGCTTATAAACTCTTTGGGCAAATGCATCTTTTTGTCTCTAGGACACTTGACCTAAAATCTCTGTGGCAATACAGATAAAATAATAATAGCAATTACAATGGTATAAATGCAGACTTCAGTTTTCAGCGACTGGGAGCAGAAAATTCACCTTGAATGGGTACATGTATTTGTATTCCTCCAAAATAATCTTTCTCAAATAGAAATATAGCCACATATATCTAAAAATGTACATCAAACCACTACTTTTGATGAAGGATTTTTGACAAGTCACAAAATATCTCCAAATTCCCTTGAAAGGAAGGGAGAGTAGAGAACAAAATATTAGATTTTAATGAACTAAAGTTATTCAAAATACCATAACCTTTCCAAATTTTACAGAGGAAAACAAATCAACTCCCACCCAGACTATGCAAGGTATAATTAGTTGAAACTCTGCAAAATAATCACAGAAGAAAAGTGAAAAAGGAACATTTAATAACAAAGATACATATTTTTTGTTATATCCATTATCACTCCAGATCAGACACAAATGACACTGACTACTAGTATGGCTCCATGGAAATCACAATCTTTATTTTTGACAAAACTTATGCATATTCTATCTATAAAATTTATAAATAGCAACAACATTAAAGGAACTCCAGGGGGGAAAAATGTTTAGGAACATATACTCTACTTCATGCCAGCTTCAAAAAGGAATATTTAAAAAGACTTATCCAACTGCTTAATCAAGTGGTTCAGTTGGATGGTCAAGGACTGTGAGCAATGGTGACTGAGCCGATGAAATTGTCTAGTAAGTCAAGGGCTGTATGCTACATCACAGATGCTATTACATGCTGGGACAGAGCTGCACTGCTCCAGGGAGGGCTCTGGGACGCATTGGACAGACAGAGCACCTGTGAGCTCCTTGATGGGACAGGGGAGTGTGGCTGATGGTGAAGCACTGGCACAGGATGCTCAGATTGGTGGTGGATGCCCCATCCCTGTAAACATCCAACGTCAGTCTGAACAGGACTCTGAGGAGTCTGATCAAGTTGAAAGCCTTCCCATTCATTGCAGGCATTTGGACCAGGTGGCCTTTAAAAGTTCCTTTCCAACACAGACTCTTGTATGACTTTAATGCACGGTATGTCTATAGAACATGGCACCTCTGCCAGCCAGCCCTGGAAAGTGCAGCTCACAGGAGACAGAGCAGTACCCTGCAGCCTCTGCAGGGCTGGTGCACGACTTGTAAAACCTGCTTGCAAAACCTGACTGCTGTCTGGGCAGGACACAATGGGGATGGGGCAGTGCGGGGTCAGAATTGTGAGTGCCCAGGTTCCCTTTGGGCCTGGCTCACAGACACGTTCACACACAGACACGGGCGTGCAGGCCGAGCACACGCTAACCCTAAACCTACGTGTGAATGCAAAGCTGGAGGTCACATCCCAAAAGTCCTTAAACAGTCAAAATGTCCATTGAAATCAATGCCATTCGTTCCTGGGATGGTGAAATGACCTGTGCATGCAGAGGAGGAGGCAATAAGGGTATCCATTGTCCTAGAGCTGGTGGAAGCATTCTGCCTTGGATGCGTAACTCATAGCATTTGAAGACCAGTCATGGAGCACACATTAAAAAACACAGTATTTTCTCCACTCAGAGTTGCAGAAAAGGTATGAGAGGGTATGCTAAAATGACACTATAGAACAGAAGAGTCACAGGGAAACCATTAATTGGACCCTCAAGGAGCAACTTCTGCATTAGAGCCAAAGGGAAGGAACTCCAGGACTTGGCCTGGAAGATGCTGTGTCAATGCTGCCTTTTTGAACTATTACAGGTTACTGTGGTCAGCTCTTGATGAGTGGCTCATGGAAAATTGCCATCAGGTTGTACTTTCCTTTTTTTTCTTCAGGGATCCCTTGAGTTTCCGCCACAGACTATCCTTCCTCTTCATCTTCTTTTCTATCATGGACATTGAGGACTCTTTCCTTCGAATTTCCCTCACTAGTCCATGAAAGACATCATCAATGTAGAAGCGGAGTGCAGCTGAAGTCTCAAAAAAGGAGCAGGAATATTCTCTGGCTAAGCTCATTCCTTCTTCAGTTGACACCTACAAAGAAAAGAAAATTCCATAAACACTGCACAAAATATTAATCAACAGGAGAACATTACAATATATATAGACTGACTTCTTAGATCCTGCAAATCACTGACCAGGGAAATAATCTGACAGAAATGAACAGATAAGATTCAAAGGCAAAAGGATCAGGCTGAATTCATGAGGTATTTGAACAGAGCAGACTGGCAATATTCATTTGCTCAGGTATATTATGTCCCTAATTCTGATGCATCATTTTTTCCATGTATTTCCTCTCTTTAGTATAGTAATCCTTGGTTTGACAGTGCTGGTACTTTTATTCTCTAGGCTGGAATGGATGACTAGAAAGACTTACACAGAATTAAGGCCCTCGAAAATCCTTGTTGAGCATTAACCTAATCCTGGAGGCAACTTGACTCTTTAAGCACACCAGCTTTCATACCCTAATATTTTTCAGTCACATTAATTTCTGAGCATGCCTTGGAGTGGTTTGGTCTTTGCAGGCCTGTAATCCTATCACTGAACTCATACCTGAGCTGTATGAAGATCCAAAATCTATTTGTTTTTCAGCTCATCTTCCTTAAGTAGCCTTGTGTACTTACTGCTCTTGTAGAATGTGTGGGAAATGTGTCTGTATTTTGAGGAACTGATGAGCCTAGAGGGAAACAAGACAGCTCTTTTCACTGACTTCTAAGCAGGGATAATTTTTTTCTGAAATTTCCATATTGTCTATCTCTTGGCATTTGACCTTCCAGCCTGCTAAATGGAAGGGTGCTCAGCATGCTGATTAATGTGTGCATCAAATAGAGCTTAAATGTTTATTGTAACAGCTGCCACTGTCTGCCAATTAAGGTACTTTTTACACTTTGAGAAGTCATGAAGGAAGTCCACAGAAAAACACAAACCAAACCCTGTGAGCTTCTAAATGTTAACCCAGCTTCTCAGCCAACAGGCTGTCCTTTCTTTTCAGTATTTCGACATAAATCTGAATAAATGAATTATATGAATTGTATATTCAAATTCTAGGTCAGGAATCCCAGGCTTTGTTTTTATTTGCATTTGCATATCATGATTTATTCAAGTCACTTTTCAAACATCCTTATGAAAAGGCAAAACAGTACTTTGAGATGGCCTTGTGAAAGGCTACATAATAGACTATGGAAACTCTCAATTGCTACTGTCTGCCACGAGACTTATCTTGGTGTTTTGTTTTAGTTGGGTTTGTTGTTTTGTTTTTTTTCTGATTTCTAGCTTCATGCACCCAAAATGCCATTTATCTTTATTAGGAAAATAAAGCCCTGTGACTCAAGATACAAACACACTCTCTCATACCTACCATGAAGAAAATGCCCTTTATGATTAAATTATGACACCACTTCATTGCATTTATTCCACCTATGTGTAAGGCTGGATATGGTGAGAAACGGATTTGGGATGAGACAAAACATCTGTTCATTCCAGCCTGGAGGTAAATCTGCACCAAGCCTGTACCTGTATAACACAGACCTCAGAATTCCTCAGAAATCCCCTTTGCATTGAGTCACAGACTTTGTAGCATTTGCAAGGATAAGGCCTCTATGCTCCAGGTACAATCTTAATTTAATTAGGAATATTGTGAGGGTAAGCAGGGAGGTTGTATGCCAACCTGAATAATACTTCCTGACAAAATAAAAGATGGTTACCACTTTCCAAGCGCTATAATTGCCAACCTTTTGCAAAAAGAGATGGGTAGCAATATGGTCCTTGTTTTTCTCTGGGCAGCTGTGTAAGCAAAATTCATGATTCAATATGTCTATTGGGCATCATTGAGAAATTGATTGTCTGGATAGAAGACTATTTTGGTTTATTTTGGACCTTATAATGAAGGGTTTTTTCCTTGCTATGCTTTATTTGAGCTGAAGAATGATTTTTTTTTTTTAATTTTGTTAAAGATGCTGCAGTTCTAAGGAAATGATTGCACAGAGATGCATTTCAATGAAGATTTCATACATTTATTACCTAAAAGGAAGAAAAATCCACATGAACCAAAATATTCTTATGTTAAATAATGGCAACGTTGTAAATATAATTAGGGTGTCAGCACAATAATACTCAAATATAAAAATTGCCCATTCTTTTTCTATGTAAATTTCTAGTCTTTACCCCACTTTGCTTCTCCTTTGTTAAACTTTTTTTAACTTTTTTTTTTTTTTTTTTTTTTTTTTTATAGGACTAAAAATATGTTTTCTTCACCCTACAAGGAAGAATAACTGCAGGGAAGACATACTATGCTCTGTAATGAAACAAAACTGCTAAGAGCTGTGAGAAATGGATAATGCTCAGGAGAATTAAATAATGCAGAAAAACTTTCTCCCAATATCTTTGTGGCTGGAGGTTAGCAACTTGGCCAAATTTGGCTGAGTTTCTTTAAATAGCAAGAAAAATTTGGTTTTTGACTCCAGTTTTCTGCCAAATTATAGACACAACATTAAAGTTATTAATGGTGATAGTTCATTTCAAAGCATGGCATTTTTCTGAATGCTTGCCCTCAGGAACTGATTAACTGCTTTGGCGAAATTTTAAAAGCTAATTCAGCATGAGTAGGACACCTGGCACAAACAATTTCAGGATGATTAGCTGATGTTTTTCAGCTTCAAGGCTGAAAACATAATTTTTTTAAAATATAACATTGCAAGAATTATCATTACTGCTTCCAGCACCAATGAATATAGCTAAAGTAATTTAACTAATCTGTTTGCTGAAGAATCTGTAAATCTAAAGAAGTGTCTAAAAAAAAAAATACACATTTTCCTCTTGGGTCATCATTCGGTCAAAAGGCTAGACACCTGTGGAATGAGAAACAAGGGATAAAGCTTGATGAGGTGACTGAGGCCCACATAATTCCAGGGATTTAGCCTGTTCCCGTCTTATTGTCAGAAGAGAAACTGTATTGTAGGAATCCATTCCAGATCTGCACAGCCCAGGTACTTGTTGACAAATTGCAGCTTCCATGGGTCTGTATCAGTGGAAGATATGATCTGGCAGATGACAGACAGACAGGTCATGGAGAGAGGTCATTCTATTGAATATATATCAGAAGCAGAGCTTTATATCTCATCCTTAGAGTAACCCTTCTTGATTGAATGTGGCATTGTTTGCAAGAGTATCATTCTGGTCATATTGATTCCAACTTAGCTCATTTCTGTGCTGCTAAACCTCAAGAAGGGAATGAAGGTGGAAGATAGGTGCAGTGAACATAATGAAAAATGAAAATTTCAAAGCTGACAGATGTTTTCCTGACTTTGGTTCAAACTTTTAAAAACTGTCATTGTCTGGCTGGGGTTTTGATCAGGATTTACAGAAGGACTTGAAACTTGCAGCACAACCAATGAGCAAGAGCTCCCAAATCCATAAAAGAGGAATGAAGCCTGATGGATATAATGTGTTAGTGGCTGGAAAAGTCTTATTTTCTAAAGGGCAGGATTCTGAGTGCCCTTTTCTGAGAGCACGTGTGAGTTGAGAAGGAAGATATACCTGTGACAACATTTAACTGAATCTTGTGTAGAAAAGATATACCTATTCCAACAGCACGTGAACAGCACATGGGACTGTAGGCTGAGTTGGGAATTTCCCATCTCTGCATAGCTGAGGGCAGCTAGAACACAGCCCAGCTTCCTCCTCAGGGGAAGCATTCACTGACTACAACCTCATTATATAGCATTAGGATTCTGTTTGTGGCTTTTGCAAACCTCCCCTGGAAAATTACAAGTGCGATTAAATGCAACGCTGACAGCCTGTGAAAGCTGTGATGGATGAGCTGACATCTTTATGACAGCCAGTTCCCCACTAAGGTCAGCTCCTGCACAAAACCACCTGGGCTGGGTGGTGGGTGGGGAGGCACTGGCAATCATTGGCCCCCATGGGCAGACATAAAAGTATCTGAATACTTGTATCTGAGAAGGAAAATGCACAGAAACTAAACAGATCAATAGTCTTCCTGTGCCCTTGGACTGTCATTAGCTGGAAAATCTCCATCAGGATCAGGCTATTTTGTGTTCAGCTTTGTTACCTCTTTTGGTCATGGCAGCATCAGAAGGATCCCAAAGTAGATTGCACTGATGGAGATTTTGCTATCAGAGTCAACAGCTTGACTCTGGGTGAATTAGTGGGGGTCTTTCCACTTGTGCATTTCATCGCTGCTGCAGCATGGTCTACTTCAGATGGCTTTTGCAATTTTCCCCTCATAAATGGGACCTCCAGATGGCCATGGAGAAATCTGGAAGCTGCAGGTGGAGTGCTAGGCATTGCAAGGATTCACCTAAATTTTTGTACAGGCTTCTACCCTGGTTGTCATCATATAACTCAGTTATATAATTCTGGATAATTTTATATCCAAAAACCTTTTTCTGTATGTATTTTTTTTTTTTCTGTGAAGGCACATGGTCTAGATCAGAGACAGAAGGGTGCACATGTTGTTCAACAGAGTGCTCACTTAAATCCCACTGAGGGAAATAGGAGGAATTTCTGTTGGTTTTGATCATGATTTGCATTTTTGACAGGCAATAATTTATGAGAGTTGTAAGGAAAAGATAGTGAATAAGGAGGGCAGCAGCATATTGAGCAGCCTTGTTTGCACCAGTAAACAGTAAATAATGAAAGGAATAGGAAAAGTCATGAATAGGACTAGGAAAAGTTCTGAGTAATGTCCCAGAAAGATTGACATCCTTCCTCTTCATGTCTGGTGGGTATTTTTTCTGTTTCTCAATAAGTCCCATTTCAGAAAATAAGAACCAGGTGGCAAGTTGTTTATTAGCACCTGAATATCAGTTTGGAGATAGGCAGGCAATCAGGAAGAGTCCACATGCATGTTTGGGTCCCTCCCCATCACAGCCCATTCCACTGGCATATCAGGAGAAATATAATAAGCTTTTGGTACAGGTGTAAACCCATAACATATTAAAGAGCTGTGGAGATCAAAAATATTCCCATTTTTCTCAGTCTCTACTAAGTAACTTTGCCAAAAGAAAAAGAGGAAATTAATCTTATGGGTGTAGAAAAAGAATGCCATCCTGGACAACAAAATGGGAAAGAATCAGCATTGACTGACATGAGCAGTGATTTTTTTCATTCTAGCACTTGACCACCAAGTTTATGCCTAAGACACTCCCACAGAACACCTGTGAATTTTCTCATTAATCATACAATCGCAGAATCATTTAGGCTGAAAAAGGCCTATAATATCAAATCCATTCTTTAATGCAACAGTGCAAAACCCACCACTAAACCGCGTTCTGAAGTGTCACACTACAGGTCTTCTGAACATCTGCAGGAACTGTGACTCCACCACTGTCCTGGGAAGCCTGTTCCAATGCCTGGCGACCCTTTGAGTGAAGACATTTTCACTAATATCCAATCCAAGCCTTCCCTGGTCAACTTGAGGCCTTTTTTCTCCCATACTACTGCTTGTTGCCTGGAACAGGGAGAAACTCTCTATTTTGATGGATAGGACTGTGTCCAGCAAAGGCTGTGTTGGCTGCCTCTATATTGCCATCTGCCTTTCTTACAGCCAAAGGCATTCACTGTAAATATTTGAATTGTGTCTTGAGAAACATGTGGTGCAAACCACTAAGCAAAGAGCAGATCCATTATGCCTACGTCAGTTTTGACAGTTATTATTTTTTTCCCTTGGACAAGTATCAAGAGGCATGGTGTCAGAGACTTCCTACAGGCTGGAATAGGGATCTTTCCAAGTGTGAAATGCTATTGTTCAGGTCAAAGCTCAAGCACTTGGCTATTACAGCAGTGGCTGGGGTTTAAAACATGAGCAGAAACATAAAAAAAACCCAAGAAAAATCAATCTTTCTGTCTTCTTAAGACAAGAAGCGCTGTTTTTATTTGTTCACATAATACATGTCATGGAATATCTTTTTGAAAGAAAATGAGAAAAGTGTTCCAAGGCATTTTACCCTTCTTCTCCTTCTTTAGATCTTTGCACTTATAAACTGCCTATCATATTCTCGCCACTGAGCAATGACGTTTCCAAAAGAAGGGAAAAAACCAAGATCAATTCAAAATCAATTTAGTCTAAAAAAAATGTTGAAGACTAGAGTTTGTGTGGAACCAGCTTGACCTTTTGTGGCCAGACATTCAATATGACTATGTTTCAGGTCTAAACAAGTGCACAGCAAATTCAAAAGTTAAAAGGAAATCCTTGTCATTAAAACCTCCTGTTTCTATCTCCCTCAGTGTCAAACATTCTGCTTTCTTGCAGGATTTTAACTTAATTTTAAAGTTAATTATGCTTAGAAGTACAATGCTGAAACTTTTTTTCCTGAAAACATAAATATTTTAACTTTCATGCATTGTCCCATTCCCAAATGCAAACACTGCAGTTAACGACTTGATTTGGCCATGAATCCCCTGGAGTTCACAACTAATTTCCGCTGTCCGAAAACAGCATTTTTCATTAAACCAAGGAAGTGCACCTTACTTTTTCCCTCAGTCCCTGAGTAAGCAATCCTCTTTTCAGGAGCCTGTACAGTTAATGAGTAACATGGCAGAGAATCTTTAAAGGAGAATTTTGTATCAATGCTTTCATGAGAAAACTCACTCTGACTTCATGAAGGCAATTCTGCAAGCTCAGTTTTGCTGGCATTCTAGACTGTGAGACCACAGAATTAATTATTATAATTAATGTTGCAATTAGTTCTGTTCTTCCTTCTCCCTCTCTAAAGAGACATGTCTTGTAAGAGTTTTTTTCCATGTTTTCCTTTTGGCCTTGTCCCTCTGTGATGTTTTTTTGCTGGCTTCATGCTAAAGCATTTTTGGTGACCAGAATGGGGCACTTGAATGGCCATGGGTGTTAGGCAGGATTACCAGACTGGGACAAGGAGAAGATGAAGTTTTGCTGTGTGAATTTGTGCCCTGAAGAGCTTTGATGCCATGGAAATAGCACATAGCCCAGCAATGCACAGCAATGCACCCTCAGCTGCCCCAGCCTCTGAAGAAATTCACATTACAGAGGCTCAGATATTCCTTCCCTTCCCCTTGTAACTTGGACTTTGCTTTAAGGAGGAAGGAATGGACAGGAAGGAAAATGCAGCTTTAACAATGAAGAAAATAATAGAACTGTCCAGCTCTTCTGTAATGATCTTTGTGTGTTATTTTTAGCGGATGGAGGGTGGGGAGTGTGGGATTGTAAAATTAATTCATCATTTTTCTAAAGGAATGCCATTTAATAGGCTTGACAAAAAATAAATTTTTATACAAAACCAGAGATTGATCTGTTCTAAATAATATATTTCTCACCTGGTTAGTCACAAAGATGTGACATGAAACACTACTTAAAGTATGTTCTGAGTATGGAAAAAACATGTTTCTATTTGATCCAAGGGAATTGCAAATTGTTTAGGGATTTTGAAAGAAATCTGATGAAGCACCACTGAACAATTGTTCTTATGCAATTCACTATTGACCCCTGCTAGATTAGACTGACACTTTCTCTGTTTTAGTAATTTCTACACTCATGCACGAAAACTCAAAGCTTACACTATCTATTTAAATATATATGTCATGCATTTTCATGCATAAAAATTTCTAGATTCAATTTACCCTTGAATAATTTCTGCAGATTTTTAGCATCTTTTGTGATGAAGATTACTAATGTCTGTCTAGCCTTTCTCTTATTTTTGGAATTTTATTTTTTTTCCACCTCTTGGATCCAGAATATTTTTGTGACATAGGAGCTATTCCTCCAGGTAATTTCATTCCTGCTTTGGGCAAGAGTTTGAAACAAAGATAAACATCCTCCATGCAGTTTCTTAGCTGCAAATCTAGCAAAGCACATGTTTTGGTCTATTGTTTCCAACCTGTGACAATGTTGTTTCATTATTTCACAGATATAATGCTAAATAACGGAATCAACATCTCATTTCATGCAAGAATCACTACAGAATCAGGGTGCTGTCTGCAGGTTAGACTTTGAAGCTGCTCTTCTCTACTACAGACTGTACCCTTTTGACTTTATCTTGTCAAAAGCATGACTGATGGGTGGTTAAAGCATCTTTACATCAGGAAGTGTTTCTAAAAAGATGGCCTCAGGATCTGACTGAATTGGATACTCAAAGCCACATGATCCTGCATCAGTCAGCAATAGCTTTGGGTCTAATTTGAAGAGAATGTGGAAGTGTTAAATCCTTAGCATCTGTCTTCAAGATGAATAAGTTCAGGTCAATTGCTCAAAGCACTTTTCAGAGATCTGACAATTTTCTAAATTGTCCATCATCTTTAAAGGTTCTTTGATTGCAACGCTCAGCTGAAGACATAGATGGCCATAAGATGGTTGCAAAAAGAAGACATTTCTGCATCAGTTTCACATGGACATCTGCTGTTTTTTGTAAGGGAAAAAAATCTAGGAATTGCAGTGCTATTTTCACAAGAAAGGATTTTTTTTTTTCAATTTTTTAAAGCAACAAGAAATCAATTATCATCTGCTAACAGCAGACGGTTGTTTTAAAAAAGTACATATAAAAGGAGCTGCAAAAGTACATTTTAGACTTCTTTTTAAGCAAATAGAAAATTAGTGGCATTCAACTCTTATTTTAACACTGTTAGTGGTTTCTATTGCTTTGTGAGCACAAGTTGACTATCAATTCAGTAGAGACAGCCTCCTTATCTTTTATCTATCTGTAAACTTGTGTAAGGTATTTTCAGCTATGTGTTAGGCATTAAATTTCCACTCGACTTCAGTTCTTCATCAGGACACGGGCACTAAGCACACTGGGGACTGAGTAAATAAACTTAATTCCTGGCAACCTTTGCAGATCTCCCTGGTATTATATAGCTTTGTCTCTAACAGCAATATTTTGTCCTGAAAGCCCTCAATTGACATGAAAAGATGAGACAATAAAGAAGGAGTCAGTAAGAAGGGAAGATCAGGATTCTGCTTTCAGTGTTCTGTTTTCCTCAGTTGTCTGCCAAAGACTGAGAAATGTGATTCAAGAAGTTTTAAGGGAACTAGAAAGAAATCTGGAGATCTAAATGCAAATCAAAGAAGAGGCAGAAATAGGTGTATATTTATTTGTGCATGTTTATATATACGGCTGCAAACAAGAGCTGTAATTAAGGAAAAAAAAAAAAAAACAAAACACCCCACAACCAAAGTATTAGTGATTCACAGCAGTAGAATAATATTTTGAACCAAAGTAGCTAAAGCTTGTGTTTAGCTACATGTTTCATTTTTAGACACATGGACAGACTACTGGAATTAAGTTCTGAACCTTTTGCCTGAGCTGGATATGAGTTTCCAACACTGGAATAAAAGGGTCACCAAAAATATGCTGTAAAGAGTATTTAACAGCACACACTGCTTCCCATCACTTTTGAGTGCAGCACACATATATTCTGGTGTACAGTTTTCACATCTAAACATACTCTCAGATGCAGACTGCAGGCAGACAGGGAACACCATCTTAAGTTTCTGGCAGTGAAAAGAAAATTGCAAGAGACTCTCCTTCCTCCTTTCATTTCCACGCAATTGTGGTCTGCTGGGATTCAGGGATTCTATCTGGGCTGCTGAAGTGTTTGACAGAAGGGAGGCAGAGGAAGAATTTATAATAGATTTATAAATATTTGGACTGAAATAGATTTTTTTTTTTTTTAATAAATCATTTACTGAAGCAAGCATGTGCTAAAATATATGAGATATCAAAGTGGCTTATGCATAATCTACAGAATGTTTCACTCTTCTATGTTTTACTTTTTTAAAGTTTAAGCTGCTTTTTAAAGAAAAAAAGTTAATCGCTAATCAATGCAATGAGATGAAGATTTACTTGAGTTTCTTTTAAAAGAAAAAGTTACTGGATACAATGAGAGGGAGTTGAGCTGTCAGAAAATGGGAGTGGTGAATCACTGTGTTTGTTTGTCCTGGAACGTTTAATTAATTTTGAGGGTTTAGTAATTTTGAAGTTTATTAGGAAGGTCTGTCAAACAATCTCATTATGGGAAATATTGCAGAGTATCTTTATTAAACTAATGGCATTGATCTTCTCCATGTCAATACTAATTCAGGGAAAATTTTACACTTTTGCAGAATATGAATTGATTGAAAAAAATTATGGGAGCTTTATGGGGCTTTTCTTTTTCAGCTGCTTTCCAGTGTGATGAAAGGAGAGCTTCATGGAAGGGAAGAGTGCTTTTTTTGTGGTCAGAGGAACATTTGAAGTGAGAGATCCATGGCACATGAACTTCAAACCAGAAATGACAGCTGAATAAGGATTATTAATTTCCATTATGTGATGTGACTTGCCATTTGGACAATGGATAACAAAAACTTGAGTCTGGAGAGCTGCATATGAAGGGGATAAAAATGAGAAATTAATGTGCAGAGGGAGAAAAAATAAAAAATCTTAAATGGCCAGTGGGTAGGAAGAG
Source organism: Vidua chalybeata (assembly GCF_026979565.1). Classification (NCBI taxonomy): domain Eukaryota; kingdom Metazoa; phylum Chordata; class Aves; order Passeriformes; family Viduidae; genus Vidua; species Vidua chalybeata. The sequence continues at coordinate 4,267,367 of NC_071570.1, read as the reverse complement.
CTGTAAGAACACATTTAGCTAATTAGACATAACAAGCTCTCTTGTTGCCTGCTAACTTTGCTCAAATTACCTTACTTTTGCAGCAGGTTAAGATCACAGACTTGGATGGTTTCCATGGTAATTTGTTCATGTATCTGTGGTTAACTTGTCCTGTTGGCAAGCTCCCTGTTCAGGGGGGACTTTCTTTGGATAACCCTTCCATGGTTCCTGCCCATGAGCTTTGATTTGTAATAAGACTGAGCACCCTAAAGTAACTAAAATGGCAGCTGATAGCTGGCAGAATCTTAATTTTGTGCAAAATAGCACCAAACTTTTCTTGTTACATCCCCAAGAGCTGTTGGATTCTTTACTAACAGAAACTTAAGCAATGGTGATGATTGAGGGTTAATAAGTAGAGTTTTTTTCCTAAGATTTTTAATTTTTTTTTTTTCTGAAGCCAAACCAAGAATTCTTCTTCTTATTCATTTCCTGAAAGAAAGGATATAATAAGCGAAGAGAGAAGCAGAAGAGTGAAGGTGGAAGAATGGCGGCAGGGAGGAAGACAGATTACATCTTTATTACGCTAGCTTGAGGGTAGAATGAGAAAATAGTCTTAACAAACAAAATGAAAGAAATTCCTTGCTAGAAGCATCTGTTTAACCTTTTCTATCTGTGATGTATCCTTCCAATTATGCAGATACTGTTGATATATAAAAACTACTATGCTAATGCACCCTGTGAGGCCAAATCATGATTATAACTGATCAACTCATATTCTTACCCGGAGTAATAGACTTTTAAGCCCACCACTGATAAAGCTGTAGCTCAGCTTACCCAGCAACACGTGTGAATATGCATCTACACAAACACACAGAGACCACAAATGCTGCTGGAATCAGGTTGAACATTTCCATTACACCTAGCAGAAAAAGTTGGCCTTACAGCAAAACCTTGATGTGTATTCTGACAAAACACCATTCTAAAGAGTCCCTTCAGGACTGGGGGGCATTCAGCATTAGCTCCTCTGCAGATTAGAAATGGTTTCTGACATTTATTTATTTCCCATGCTTCATGCAACTGATTCATTACAAGCCTTCAGTCTGGAAAGGCTCTGGAAATGCCTGTGAAAAGGTGAAAAACACCTATCAGAATGTGAAAAAAAAAAACATTCAGAATGTGTAGATGCTGCAAGCCAGGATGCCCTTTTCTAAAGGTTTTCCAGAATTTTTTGTAAAGGAAAAAATGGTGGGCTGTAACCAGCCAAGTGAAGAATTTCTGCATCCCTTCATAGAGAAAAATGTGAAAATGAGAAAAAAAAATATTGAAAATGAAATACAGGAAACAGATAACACAGAAGATATAATAAATAATACTATGAAAAGAATACATTAAGTTGCATATTCAAATAATACATTAAAACATGAATTGTATTAAGGGTGGGGGGAAGAAAGATATAGTTTCTCAGAAGTAACTTGATCTGGTTGATTAAATATTATCAGTATTTAATCACTGATAATCCCAGTCACTCTTAAATAATTCTGGAACCTGTGCAGGTTGACTTCCATGCCTGAACGAGCAACACCACAGCTCAGGCTATGGAGTGGAAATCACAGAACCATCATAGAATGGTCTGGGTTGGAAGGGACTGAAAAAAACCATCTTGTTCCAAACCCCTGGGCAAGAAGGGCAAGACACCTTCCACTAGACCAGGTTGCTCCAATCCTGTCACACCTTTTTTTGATGCAGACCAGGACACAGTTGGGGCTTTCTGGGCTGCCACTGCATGTGGCTGGGTCATGTGGAGTTTCTCATCAACAAACACCTCCAAATCCTTCTCCCCACGGCTGCTCTCAAACCATTCTCTGCTTTGCCTGTATTTCTGTGTTGGATTACCCCAGGCACTCGGCCTTGCTGAACTCCATGAGGTTCACATGGTCCCACCTCTCCAGCCTGTCCAGATCCCTCTGTGTGGCATCCCTTCCCTCCAGCATGTGACCCCACTGTGCAGCTTGGTGCCATCAGCAAACTTGTGACAGTGACAAAGACAGATAGCAACACATTTGGGATTTTTTTTTTTTTTTCCAGGAAGCTTGCTTACTTTTCCCTAATGGCTCTTTTTCTCTAATTTTCTTAAATGGGTAAATAAGAATAGATTTGGGGGAACAAAATTGCTGGTGCTAAAAGCAACAGCTGGTGAAAAACAGTAAGTGCTTGAAGCCTTAACAGTTACTATCACGAGCAATTCAGGACATGTTATCACCCCATTATTTTTTTTACCTGTAGAAATGAATGTTATTAAATGGTTTAGAAAATGACAACTGCCTGTGGTAAAGCTTTGTTTTGTGTGCTGAAAGGGATATTAATAGGAGGATAGGTATAATATCTTTGCGAAAAAGATGTGGAAAAGTAAATGTACACCCTGTTTCAGAAAGAAGAGGCAGTTGCTATGGTTGACACATATTTTTCAAGATGCAATTAAATATTTTCTGCTGAAAGATATATGGAAATCAGAGAATCACAGAATAGTTTCTTATGGAAGAGAACTCTGTAGGTCACCTGATGCAAACTCTTGCTTGCAATGGGTCCACCTTGGACAGATCACTCATGTAATATTCAATCAAGTTTTGAACTTCCTTTTTTTCAGGAAGGAAATCTCACAGCCGTTTTGGGGGTTGTTTTCACTCCTGTGGAAAAAAAAAGCCCAAACCAACCCCAAAAATCAACTTTCTTAATTAATCATATTTTCTTGTTCTGCAAATATTTTTTTTTATTATTTTCTCATCATTTCACTGCCCATCTCCATTGGATTTGTCTTTATTCTAAGATGAATGAGATTCCCTTCAATCCATCAAGCTGAACAAATCCACAAGCTCAGGTATCTCAGCCTTTTCTATTCCTCATTTATGCTCTACCCCAAGACCATCTTGGGGATTTTTCCTGAACTCCCTTCACTATGTCAAGTTATTTCTGGTGCTGTAAAGCCCCAAACAGCCACAGTACTTCAGATACACTTCTTTGGCTACAATAACACTGCATGAGACTGAATTGAAAGCCTTCTTAGAGTGAAGGGAAACATAATCCACTTCTTTCATCTGCAGAGTCAGTCATCCGCTCATGAAGACCACCACAGAACTCAGGTTCTCAGACAAGATTTTCCTTTTGTAAATCCACGTTTTAGATGTTTCCAGGCACTTTCTTATCCTTCATGTGCCTGGATGTGGTGTTTTGGGAGGGTTTGCTTAATAAACACATCATCCATATCTTCTGAAGGCAAAAGATGCTGAAAACCAGAATAACTGGTTTAGTTCTAAACTACTTAACTCAGGTAAGTGGAGTGCACACTCACCGGCTGAGATTCTTCACTTTGACCTCACTGAAGCTTCTTTCCAGGATGCTCAAATAATGTACAAGAAAATTTAACTGATGAGTCAAGATGAGCATAACAAGGCACACCTCTCTCCCATGTAAGTAAATACAAGTGAAAGTTTGTACAAATTAAAGATTTTGAACTAAAATCTGAGTTTTTGCACCTGCTGGATTTCTGCTTTATCCCTTTCTGGGTTTGTTTTTGTTTTTTTTTAACCTGCTTTAAAAACTTGATTAGGTACTTCAAACTCCACTTTTTTAATAGTTTTTTTTTAATCAAAAAGAGTGCAAATCCAAAGTAGATTTCGTATTATCAAGGAAGGCAGGCCTTGATGACATGAGAAAGAAGGCCTCACAACCTGAGACATAGAAAATAGAGTAGAAGTACTCAACTCTCCTGCCATATAGGCATGAAAAAATAAAGCAAATTACTGAAGTAAATGGAAAACAAATTCTGTTTTACCTTAGTTCAGACCCTGAAGAAACAGTCTGGTAACAAGCAGTGACCCATCCCTGAGCAGATGCTATACCTGTCCATAACAAATTAAAAGGGGTGGGAACATGGGGCAGTGAAAGAAGGGAAGGAAGAGTTTTGAGCACAGATGGTGTAAGATGATCCAAGAGAAAGCTTGTTTTATATCCAGAATGACTGCACCTTTTCATCACATACAGGTCTGACACTGAGCTTTACCCACATTAAAAGGGTTGGTTTGCCCTTGTTTTCCTATGTAGATTTGACATTTATAGCAATGGTTATTTTTCCCTGATGTCTCTGGTGAAAGATGAATGATATTGTTCTATATCCACCATTCAATACTACTTTCATTCTGGAACATGTACTGAACTTTGGGCTCCATAATAAGTGATGGTAGGACTCACTGCATACTGCAGAAAAGCTGTACCTATGGGATGAGTAAATAGCTTAAATGAAAATTACACTACAGCTCACCCACTGTAGGATTCAACAGTTTTCAATTTCCTTGGTCTTTTAGGGATTAGGTGTCTGATGTTGCCTCACTTCCTTTTCAGTTGCTCGTGTTCTCTGCATTTGTAAGCCATGCAGTTCTGTGTAATCAGTAAGGTTACTCATAGACAATACAAATGTTTAACTCTGCCCATCAGTTGTACACATTTTCTTGTCTTGGGTAAGGATCCTCGGAGCTGCCTTAGGCGCAACCCAAAAAAAGAATTTCTGAGCTGGTTGTCAGCAGGTTGAATGCAAATAACAGGAGAGCAAGAGATGAATAGCAGTGACATTCTTGAGGAGAGGAGAGGAGAGGAGAGGAGAGGAGAGGAGAGGAGAGGAGAGGAGAGGAGAGGAGAGGAGAGGAGAGGAGAGGAGAGGAGAGGAGAGGAGAGGAGAGGAGAGGAGAGGAGAGGAGAGGAGAGGAGAGGAGAGGAGAGGAGAGGAGAGGAGAGGAGAGGAGAGGAGAGGAGAGGAGAGGAGAGGAGAGGAGAGGAGAGGAGAGGAGAGGAGAGGAGAGGAGAGGAGAGGAGAGGAGAGGAGAGGAGAGGAGAGGAGAGGAGAGGAGAGGAGAGGAGAGGAGAGGAGAGGAGAGGAGAGGAGAGGAGAGGAGAGGAGAGGAGAGGAGAGGAGAGGAGAGGAGAGGAGAGGAGAGGAGAGGAGAGGTTTATGCTCCATATATTTCTCAGTGAACAACTGTCCTGGAGCTTCTGTACTGTCATGGGTCAGTCAGTAATCATCACCTAACTTCTCAGCAGAATGTGTTCCTTGCCAGGAAGCTGCCATTAGGTATTGTTCCATCATTGTCCTTTGTTTTAAATGGTTCCTCCTCACAATTCTTCATGTTCCTTCACTTCTTATCAGCATATGTGTGTACTTTTATAACACTTCTACTTTCATTTACCTATGCTAAAGAAATTAAACTTTCTCTAATTTTCTCTGATAGGACCAGCCTGATACACATGCTCTGCATCTGTTTCAATTTGAACTTTCCATCATCATCAATAAACAACTGCACTTAATCTTAACTGAATATTCTCTTGTATATTTTATACCTTCAGTGCTTCCATGTCCCTGATAAACAAATCACTCCAAATGCCTCTTGAAGTGGCATTTATTTTATGCAGAATTTCATGATGTTTGTAGTTTATAATCACCCAGCATGTGGCTGATATATCCAAGATTTCTCTCCTTCCTCCAAACTGATGCGTTATAGTAAACAGCCTTGCTATTAGTCCTTAAGGACATGGCCTTGCACTTTTTACAATTGCATTTAATTCCACTTCTATCACTCCTCTGGGTCACACAGCTTTTCCTCTTCAATAATCCTGTCTCTTCTAGATAGAAAATGTTCCCACTTTGTGTTATCAGCAAATTGTGTCAGAACCCTCCTGCATTTTTATGCCTAGGTCATTAATGAAAAAGTTAAAGATCAGCAAATTGAAGGGTAACACCTAATATCCTTAAGGCTAGATCCAGTTCCAGCTGGTGGGGTCAGACCCAAATCCTCTCCTTCTAAAACGTTACTTAAATTTAAGAGTGTGTGTGGTTTTATATGTGTTCAATCCAGCTGTCATAATTTTTTTGCCAGTAAATCACCCGTTTCTGTTGGCCCATCTCAACTAACCCATCTGTTACGGTTGTGCAGAACATAGTGGAGAAAAAGCTGATTTATGAAATGCTGGATGACTGTCCCTATTTTTATTAATGTGTGATTATAACTTCCCAGCTACATTGAGTGAAAATAGTCTAATGGCATCGCTTTCCACGTGAAAATACCGAGCTGACAGAGACTAAATGCTCGATGGCAAGGAGCCATAAAGCTGTGCTTCTCCAGACACCCCACTCTGAGAATAGCCCTCCATTTGGCTCCCAGCACTATGGGGGGCCTGGTTCAAGACCCAGGCTTGGTCAGCAGCACAGCTTTAATTCCAATAATCCAACGCCTTCGGGCTTCTCTGAATTAACTGCGCAGGCTTGCCATTTTTTGGAGATGGGGATGGAGCAGATGGGGAGTTGGAGAGACCAAACTGTTGAAAGTCAGTGATAAGGCGAGGGTGGGGGTGAAGGAAAAAAAAAAAAAGGATTGGGGATAAAAAAAGGAAAAAAAAAAAGGCCGTGAAAGACAACCCTGTGGTTTGTGTGTCTTGCATTGCCACCTGCCAACCCCAGGCCTTCTGATCTCCTCTCAGTGAACCGCAGAGGCAGCAGTTGGAAAGATCAGATATACGCTCAGGGCAATCTGTCAGAAACAACTCTGTCACATTCCCCAGCACTAAAACCCATGGAAATAAAATCTATGTGTTTAAAACTGCGACTGCCCCATATATGTGAGAAGCACTCTTTTAACAGAGAAAAAAAAAATCTGTGAACACCACTGCTGTCCTGACGTTTTTAATTTTTTTTTTTAACATTAGTAAAATATTAGCATTTATTTTTATTATCTCCCTTAAGCATCTGTACCATGTTTGTCTGCCTCTGGCAACACAGTTGTAAAGTCATTCTCATGACACTACACTGAATTCCATTATACAATAAATGAAGTAAAAAATGGCAGAAGAAACCAATAGATAAATCCAACAATTATGATTGAAGTTATTTAACTATATAATTTTTCCACTTTTTGCAGGTTGTTTTGTTTTGTTTTTCAAGGTATATTTAAGAATGTGTAGACTGTCCTTGAAGTGACAAAAAGTTGTGAGCAAATTCCTAGCATTTTTTTTTGTTCTAGAATGCTTCCATACACCACACAGAATATGCAGTATAGCACACCTCCTTTCAAGTTAAGAGCATTCTATAGATATAAAATTAAGTTTTATATCAAGCTGTTGTATGAGATAGTCTTATAATACCTGTCAAAATCTAATTATGAGTATCCAAAGCATATTTGGATAATGAGCATTACATAGAAGGAAATAAAATAATTTTTGACCTATACAGTGATCCTTACAAAAAAATAAAAATTAATTAGCTGTATTAAATTGAGCATTCCAGCTGCAGTGGTGGCCACCATAGTGAAGCAAAGTACAATGTCACACCTGTTTACCTGTAGAGTTAATGGAATCTTTATATTTATCCCTTGGGCTGGATGTCTTTCCATGTATGAAGTGGGGTATTGGAGTATTTTGTTCTCCTTCAAACCTCGTTTTGCCTGGGTCACGCAGGGGAATAAACTTGGCATTTCATCTTATTCTCCACAGTGAAGCCACCTTGACCTGGCAGAATTTGGCAAAGCTGGACAGTTTTTGGTGGGTTTTTTTTTGTTTGTTTTTTTTTTGTTTTGTTTTGTTTTTTTTTTTTTTTTTTTTTTTTTTTTGAGAGAATATAGGAATTATAATGAGGTCAGGGCTGGAATGTACAAGGCTCTATGCCAGGATGTTTTCGCAGCATTTCTACAAACTATGCTGGAGTATGATTGTGATGGTTCAGTCAGTTCCAGTGCTTCTGTGATGCCTAAATATAATCACGTCTTTTGAAAGGTAAATTTAAAAGCCATCACCCAAGCAGTGTAACCTCTTTGGCAGTCCTTGCTACACAGTGTTGTTCCATGGTGTCCAGAGATCCATAAATCTGCTGATTGACCACACAATCTAATATAGTCTCAGTAACATAATGTCTTTTATTTTGTACTAGAAAGCAACAGATTGTTAAAATAATTATCAAGTGTAACCATTCTTCAGAATAACATGGCTTCTGAATAATGTAGTTTCCTTGAAATTTATGCAAGGTGAGTTCAGCTCTGTGAGAATATAATTTCATTTCCTTCTCATTACTGAAGCAAAATTTAACATACATTTTCAGAGTATTATAGTCTTTTATTTTTTTTTTCATGTCTTGGTCAGTACTTTCAAAATTTACTATTTTGAGTATCTCAAATTGTTAGATGGGTGAACCTCTCACTGGTCTTAATTTTCAAAGGTCAGGTTCAACTGCCTATTCTAGATAAAGGATGATTTTTAAGTATTCCCTGAAAAAAAAAAATAAAAATCTATTGTGCATGGATTTTTTTCCCCTCATTTACTCATCAGTGACTTAACTTTACTACAATTGTGTTATTGACCCGTAATACTTAAGAGAAAGGCCAACAAGAGGTGTTTTTGAAAATCAAACCACATATCACACGTACACCATCATCAGAATCACTCTGAAATCAATGACAGTCATCAGTCACCCACAGAAAACCTAATCAACCAGCCAAACGTCAAAAAGACAGTTGAATTTACTTGGCTGTGTGGCTCATGCATATTGTTGAAAAATGTAATACAATTAAATGATTAGGTAGCAATATTAAGTTTTTTATCAGAAAAGATTTAATCTTTATCATATTTTCCTTCTATTTTGTGCAATCTTTGTGATGCATTAAGGTAAATTATGTTTCACAGTCTGGTTGTCCTCCCCACCCCCTTTTCAGATATTTGATGGCATTCAGCATAAGGGAAAAAACAGAGAAGCAGAGTATTTTAGAGGTAATGCAGATCATATCTGGCTCTTCTGAGTTGTCTTTAAATATAAACATGTCACACTCCATTTCCCATTACGAATAATTGTGGTTATCAGATAAAGCAGTCATCAAAAGGTGTTTTATGAACAATTGTGCTAATAGAAAGTAACTTACTGCTTTCTTCAGAAAAAAATCAGAATTATCCACTTTATATAGCCTGTCAGAGTAAGTTTCTTAACAGTCTGTAGAGCTGCATTCTAAGACTTGCAGATATCTCCCTCAAAGCAAAAACCTCTCTCCCACAAAGAAGAATGTGGTAAATTTTGACTTCTATGTCTGTGCTTACAGCAATAGCAATAATGATCCCAGTAAGTAGCTCTTTCCACTGAGACACTTTTCTCTTTTGGACTCATTAAGCCTCAGATTGAACCTATTTATTTACTATGGGTTCCTCTAGTCAAATATTAAATAGAGGTGCCAACAAATTTGTAACCTGCTTCAGTGTTTTCCTCATTAACAGAGTCTCAAATGCACATTGCATATGGACATAATAATATATAATATTTTCAGGGTTTAAAGTAGAATTAACTAATTAGACTTCCTTCAGAGTAACACAAAGGCTCTGCACTTTCAATTCTCCAGTTTCATCTCAGCACCTTGAAAAGAAGGAAGATTTGAAATTTCTAAGGCGTCATGCTGCAGTGGTCAAGCACAGCAGAAAAGGCTGAGCCTCTTCTCAAGTACGAATGGGCTTCAGCTGCAATTTAATTCAGCTTCCAGGCAATGCTGCTTGCTTCAATGCTGGATGTAGCAAAGATTTTGCCCATGTCTCTATTCCCTCTGGGAGATTTAAACTCAGAAATCAAGCCACCCTCCGAGCTTCTGCTTAATAAGGCAAACAGACTGAGCTCTTTTAAGTGTCTTATGGTAATATGTGTCCTGCAGGCCTCATCGCTGGGATGATGATATATATGTTATGACATGAAAAAAGAACTTTTTTTTTTTTTTTACCCATTCTAATTCAATACAGTGTGATATAGAAACTATTCTAGAAGTCCAAAATGTAGTTTTCCAGAGTAGTACTGGGAAACTGAAGTAAGGACAACTCAATTCCAAATCAAAGCACAATGTGAAGATGGGTAGATCTCTTACTGCTGTGGTGTCTGGAGACTGCACCAGTGTTAGGCTGGATTTCATACTCCATAACAAGACAGACTCAAGATTGGACAATGGTCTTCAGAGACCAGAGGAAAAAAGGATGAGCAAGAACAAGACACAAAGAGAAAAAACTGTCCACTTAATTCACAGAAAAAGGTCTATATGAAGGCAGAGGATTTTAAAAAAAAGTTCTGACTCCTTGTGGAGTGCCCCACCTGCTTCCATATAGCTTTAAATTAATTTGTAACTGTGTTCTATAAACAGATTAAGATCTCTTTAGTTCAGTCGCTGTGCTGGCATATGGCCCTTTGGGTTTTTCTAGTGCACGTGTCTGATTTTGCTCTCTGAGCTGCTGCTTTGGTCTTGGCTATATTCCCTGCATTTCTCTGGAGCATGAATGAGGAAAGCACAGAAGGAGCAGTAGTGATTGATTCTCCTTTTTCAGCAAGGCCAGTATCTTCTCTGCAGTAGTAGCCAGCTGATACCAGAAGAGGACAATAAATACCCTGGCTGCATTACAGCACAATTTGTAAGCTGAGATTTTTGTTCATTTTTCTATATAATGTGCTATATACATGTTGCTCCTGATGTGTGTACTGGAGAATTTTTTCCTTTAGTCTCCGCCCGAATTCTTCCCAACCATTGAAGTGTGGGAAAACAGCTTTCAGATAAAAACTTAAATTAAAAGCAGTAATAACTGTTTTGTAAAATATCTGCCAACACACTCTGGCTGCTTGGTGAGCTGGTGCCTCTGCACTTCGTGAAATTGTTTGTACAGAGCAGTACCCACATTATCAAAATCTTTCCAATTACAAGAATGGCAACATTTTATTGCTGATGTATGGCCACAAAAGTTACATCCCGTGACTATGTCATGCAGTGCCTGAGGCAGGGAACAAACTGCATCAACCATTTATTGTCCTATGCAGACTGTCTGTCAGAGCTTTTTGTTTGAGAAATTACTTATCCCATCTAAATCTATCTCGATAAATAAAATAGACCACAGACTATTCTCTAACCCTAAATTTATGTAGCTAAACTTGCCCTGTACCCCAGAGAAAGGTCCTTTTGTCTATAGTATCTCTCTGAAGTAGCCTGTAGCCTTGCACTCCTTTAAATCTCCCATGGACATCCTACTCAGAGCTGTTATTCTCGTACATCATTGCTTCTGTGTACCTTGGAATGCCTTGGATTTTTGTGGCAGATATTTGGGTGGATTTACTGTCATTTGTTGCTTTATTTGCTGCTCAGGACTGTTTTGGGGGAGAGGGGGCAGAGGAGAGCTGCAGACACTGGAATGGCTCATATCTGGTATCTGCAATTATGAAGCACATCCTTACTTTAAGTCTCTGGCATTGTTCCTCACTCCTTGTATGCACTATCAGCTGTTTCCCCTGCTCAATGCAGCATTCTTACAAAGTATTTTTGTCTTATCCCTACCTACACTATAAAAACAGGTGCTGAAAGCTTCGGAATATGCATTTTACAGCTATACTAGACTTGATAGTTGCTGCACAAGATACATTTAACATGAGACTGAACAACCAATATCCAATAAAGCTGATAGAATTATTATTTGTTGCACTTTTACTATGGCAAAATGTTTCACAATGTGCAATATACCCTGATTCATATCCTGTCATTTATCAAGAGACATCTTCTTCTTAGACCCTGTTAACCAGAAAATAAACCTTTTTTTTTCCCCAGTTTATGAGGAGTGAAACATGATAAATAATAATGGGAGAAATAACTGTCAAGCAATTTACAAACGATATGTTGTGAAAATATGGCACCTTGATGATTTCTCCTAGGAAGACATATGCTGCAGCAATACCATGATTCAGAAGGTCCTTTGCTTATTGGGAATAAAATGATATGGATGGACAAATGTCAGCTTAAAGTTCAAGTTCAAGCTTGCAGAAACACAGGGTGATTTGGGTTTGCAGGGACCACAGTGGGGTCGTCTGATCCCACCTCCCTTCTCAAGCAGGGCCCTCCCAGAGCACAGGGCACAGGATTGTGTCCACAGGCATCTGGGATATCTCCAGTGAGGGAGACTCCATCCCCTCTCTGCACCATCTGTCCCAGTGCTGGGTCACTGTCCAGGACAGTTCTTCCTCATGTCCAGGTGGAACTCCCTGGGCTCAGTCCCTGCTCATTCCTCTGGTGCCACTGCTGGGTGCCCTGAGCAGAGCCTGGGCCCTGCTCTGGCCCTCCCTGCACACAGGGACAGACAGGGATGGGGTTCTCTCTCAGCTGGGGCTCCTCTCCAGGCTGAGCAGCCCCAGCTCCCTCAGCCTTTCCTCAGCAGGGAGATGCTCCAGGCCCTTCCTCATCTTTGTAGCCTCTGCTGGACCTGCTCCAGGAGCTCCATCTTTCTCTTGTCCTGATGGGACGAGATCTGGACATAGCATTGCATGAGTCCAATGCCAAAAACAATGTTAAAATCATAGTGTTTAATATACCTGCTTGTGTTAGGTAGCCAAGAAAAGTTATGCAGAGATGAGTTAGGAGGTGGCTGTGTAGTCTGAAGATTTTTGAAGGCTTCAATAGGCAGAAGCCTCACCAGATCCTGCTATGTGCCATGAAACTGCCTCTCCTCTCAGTGCATTGGCACTTACAAGTCCCTTAGAGTTTGCACAGTGCTTGGGAAGGGCTTTTCCTCTACATCAGAAAAAAGTAAAAGAAAACAAAACAAAACACAAACAAACAAACAACCCCCCAAACAAACAAACAAAAAAACCCCAAACAAACCCCCCCCCCCAAATAAAGAAAAAAAAAAGTTGCTTCACACAAGATTACAGGGATTTGAATGTGTCCATCCCTATTTTTGTCTTGAAGAAATATAGGAAAACAAAGTGTGAACCTTATTCTGGATGTCTAATCAAATTATACAAGACTTTTTAGTAACCTAAATTAAAAAAAAAAAAAAAAATCATTTATTTGTATTGATATTCAAATGAGTAAAATTCTTAAACAAATGAAACATGAAGAACATCAATAAAAATGCACGTTTAGGCTCTGATTTGGAGTATCTGGACAACATTCAGGTATTGTTAGTCTTAAACAGGTCATTTGACTATACCCTAATACCAAATTGACTCTAAGAACTCTTACAACCTCTTTATTACAAATATGCAATCTTACGTTTTTTCAAACATACTTACATACACACACACAGTTTCAGGAGGAGGGAGGAAGGGAGAGAAAATAAAGCCTAAAAGCAAGGCAGTGGAAAAGTATCTAAACAAAAAGCAATTTGGGGCTTGCTGAAATGTTGGAGGTGGTGATTTGTATCTGTTTGCTTCCACAGTATCTAAGCAGAGTACAAGAATTAGCTTCCTCTACCTTGTTTAATGGTAATTTTCAAATCATACTGAAGATAACCTGAGTTCCCCAAAGCACAAGATGATGCTGACAATTTACCCCTACAAAAAAGCCCTATGACCTGAAAGCACAAAAACAACATTATAATCTTATTACAGATTTGGGATTGCTTTGGGGTGTAATGCTATTATACAGATTCTTTCTCTGCAGGATAAGAAAGAACCAAAAAAGATTATCTATTGTCTTCAAGATTGCAATACAGAAGAAAGGAGAAAAAAACCCCTCAAAACCTCAGCAAAAATGGACCTATATCTTTGCAAGAAAGTAAGAGTTCATGAAGGTTTCATTACCTATAATTTAATATATTGAATACAAAAGACTTAGATAATGAAGAAAAAACAATTACAATTTCTGAATCCTCAGCCTGGTATTTAAGTACTTAAATTTTAACGTGCTTCATTATTTCATTTTCTTCTGTCTTTCAGAAGATGTCATTTAACATTTTTCACTTAAACTTCCATATTTCTGCTTTATGCATGCAAGGTTTTTTCTGTGCTTTGGAGCTGACCACGGATTGAGCCACAGAGACCTTCTGAGATATAGAACACAGATTAAATTTCAATTAGGCTCCCTATATTGAGAATACCATTGATCCAGAATACATACAGGATGCAAAGACCTGTTTTGATCCCATGAACTTTCAGGACTTAAGTAATTTAATGGCATAATCAGTTCTGGCTGCCTGTATTTGTTAAGAACAGAAGAGTCGGTTCACCTTACACCTGAATTGCTCTTTTAAGGCTACCCTTGTACAGGTTTCTAAGCCACAGTGACTTAATTCTTAATTTCATATAACATTTTATTTATCTAAGAAATTATCTAATCTAGGCTGAAGTTCATCTCTATTTATATCTTTATGAATGCTCATGAAAATAACAACTGTCATAATGCTGTATCCTGAAATATCAAATCAAATTTCTTCATTTAGGTGCAAATAAGTGGCTTTGCATTTCTCAGATTATTGTATCTGGAGAAATTTGTTATCTTCTGAGGATTATTTTCTGTGCAAGATGTAGTATGATCTGAGGCCCTGGTGCTAAAAGGGCCTCCAGAGTACCTGATTCTAGAAAACACATATAGGAATAATCTTTCTTAAATATTTTTTTCAAATGAGGATGCTATTTCATGTCCAAGTTTAGGGGACACATATTTTTAATGTCCTTATGCCTACTAAGAAATTCATATCGACAACCAAGCATATGACTTTCTTTGTTTTTATAGTTCGAATCTTCCTTTTATAATTAGCACTTCATATTCTTCATTCAACATCCATTCCTAGGAAAAAGGGAATAGATTTTGTAATATTTGTGGGAAAAAAAACACAAATACACTTCTGGGGCTATTTAAATAATGGAAAAAGTTAATATATGCAAGAATCTTGACCTGTATCAGAACATATTAGACTACAAGTTTACTAGAAATGTGCTTTGCAGTTTTACTGGAGTTTCTTTTTCCAAATAAAGCAGGTTTTAAATTTATTCTACTGATCTTCTGGGATGAACTTTTATTGTAGCGCTGTTCTAAATCTATAAAATAGCACAAATGCATCTTTCTTGCCCCTTTGAAGTTAGATTCCTATTGATCTGCTCATATTTATGCTTCTGCTACATACATTCATAGTTTTCACATGTATCGGAACCATTGCTGTCTTTCAAGTTTTTTCTGACATGGTTATTACCAACGCAAATATAGAACCTAAACTTGATTGAATTTCCACTTTGTCTTTACAGTAAGGATTTTGCATAGGTTTTACATAAAGAATTAATATAGGTTTCTTATGCTATCACCTTTGTAATATCATTCTAAAACAAACTGAAATTACAGCATTACCTGGAGTGATGGAAGAAAAAAGTTATCAAAGTTGTTACCTCTAAAAACCTGACCATTGAAAAACTGAATTTCTTATACTTTTGGCTGCACTTGAGCACATTATTTATCTGAATCTGAAGAACTTCTAGTTAAGGACAGGATGAAATGGACATGATGATGTTGCAGGTCTTTTTCAACCCTAGTGATTCTATGCTGCTTTACTGTGAGGGTTGTCAGACAGTGAAAAAAAATCGCCCAGAAAAGTTGTGTATTCTCTGTTCTTGGAAGTGTTTAAAACTGGACACAGCCCTGAGCAGCCTGCTGTAGTTGACTCTGCTTTGAAGATGGATATTGGTCTTGACCTCTTCAGAGGTCCCTACCAGCCCTAGGTAATGCCACTGTGAGTCTATGAATAAAATAAAAATTATTTTAATTAAATTAGTCACCTGTTCAGAATGAAACACATTCTATAATACCTCTTCATACTGTTTGGAGCAATTCCATATTCCTGAAGTAGTAGGTCACTGCAAGGATAACTTTGATGCAAGGATAATTTGCAGTGGAAGAAAAAGCTCAGTATTTTATATTTTATATTTTATTCCAGCTGCAAACAATGTGCTCCAATTGTATCTGGACACAGAAAAGCCAAATGGTTTTTCCACAGTGGCAACAAGATTCAAGCTTCCTGTGCTATGATGTTTTTATGGGAATCATCATAGGACAGGATGATCATGTGATCATGTGTTTCATAAGTAAATGTGATCATGTATTTTATAAATAAATCATCATGTGTTTTATTTATATGGAGATGTTTTTACAAAGTAAATATGTCATGAATCTGAAGACATAGGATAAATATGTGCAGAACCAGGGACCAGGATACCTTTGAGGAAAATAACTTTTCAAGTCTCAGGGTAGATTTGAAATCAAAATCCCAGAGACCATCCTGCTGAAGTGTTGTACTGGAAATTTACAGTCTGGCATTATTCATTATCTTTGAAGAATGTAAAATTAGGGATGGGCCACTTGCAATAAGTAAAACTAATCTAGTATGAAGAAAGAGATATATTTTTGGGTTCACAAGGTAAGAGGAATTCTCCCATTAATTTTGCTAATTTACTGCTCTAGCAAGTGTTATGCATCTCGGTTCATTTCTACAGGGACTACAGGGATGTATGGCTTTGGCAGATCCACTTTAATTTGCTTGCATTGAAGAAAACCGTGGCTCAGATATGAACAGTGACTTAAACACAGCAGTCATACAAATGCAGAAGTTATAGAAGATAAGCTGCTTTTCAGCAGCATATGTGCAAAAATCCCAGAGAAAATCCTAGGGATCTCAATCTGAATGGGATAAAAACATATCAAAAGACATTGCCTCTGAAATTAAAATGTGTTTGTTTCATAACTTTCTTGTGGCTATGATTACTGAGAAAGAGCAGCAATGTTCAGCAGCACAATTTGCCTGAGTTTTCCACCCAGTGCTGGCCAGTGTAAACACAAACCAATGTCTTTTCCCTTGGGAATTTACACAAAATGATGTCCCAAGGAGTCAAACAGAAAGTGAGATGAAGAAAACACTGAAGTAACTGTACACAAGGCACTGACATTTCCAAAGGTCTATTGCATTGTCTTTCCTGTTCCTTTCATTGTTATCACTGACAGAGAAAATACTGAGATGAACAAAAAAAAAGTTTATTCGATAATATATTTATTATTGCTTTTCTCTTAGGTAATCCACTTCCCTCTGTGCATTCTGTGAGTAATGACACTCTTTATCTCAATCAATTCTAAAACGTTTTTTCTATTATGTATGACTTTTGAGTTGACTCTCTAGAACTCTTCGCCCTTTATTTTTCATAAATGAGGGATATATATTAGTCCTATTCTCTAGCAATGACATTTTTCTTGTCATTTGTTTTCCATGAAGCAATGGAAAACTTTCAGGCTTTTACAAGAATAGATTAAAGTATAATTTTGTAAAATTACAACTGTTTAATGTTTTTTAAGCACTTACAAAGTACCTGCTAGCATATAAGCTAAATATAAAAAGACAAACCAAAAAGTTATAAGCTATTTTTAGAACTCTGTGTATAGTGTATTCAGTTGTCAAATTAAGCAAAAGAGAATATGTTCCAAGAAAGGAAAGGAAAGGGAAAGGGAAAGGGAAAGGGAAAGGGAAAGGGAAAGGGAAAGGGAAAGGGAAAGGGAAAGGGAAAGGGAAAGGGAAAGGGAAAGGGAAAGGGAAAGGGAAAGGGAAAGGAAAGGGAAAGGGAAAGGGAAAGGGAAAGGAAAGGGAAAGGGAAAGGGAAAGGGAAAGGGAAAGGGAAAGGGAAAGGGAAAGGGAAAGGGAAAGGGAAAGGGAAAGGGAAAGGGAAAGGGAAAGGGAAAGGGAAAGGGAAAGGGAAAGGGAAAGGGAAAGGGAAAGGGAAAGGGAAAGGGAAGGGAAAGGGAAAGGAAAGGGAAAGGGAAAGGGAAAGGGAAAGGGAAAGGGAAAGGGAAAGGGAAAGGGAAAGGGAAAGGGAAAGGGAAAGGGAAAGGAAAGGGAAAGGGAAAGGGAAAGGGAAAGGGAAAGGGAAAGGGAAAGGGAAAGGGAAAGGGAAGGGAAAGGGAAAGGGAAAGGAAAGGGAAAGGGAAAGGGAAAGGGAAAGGGAAAGGGAAAGGAAAGGGAAGGAAAGGAAAGGAAAGGAAAGGAAAGGAAAGGAAAGGAAAGGAAAGGAAAGGAAAGGAAAGGAAAGGAAAGGAAAGGAAAGGAAAGGAAAGGAAAGGAAAGGAAAGGAAAGGAAAGGAAAGGAAAGGAAAGGAAAGGAAAGGAAAGGAAAGGAAAGGAAAGGAAAGGAAAGGAAAGGAAAGGAAAGGAAAGGAAAGGAAAGGAAAGGAAAGGAAAGGAAAGGAAAGGAAAGGAAAGGAAAGGAAAGGAAAGGAAAGGAAAGAAAAGAAAAGAAAAGAAAAGAAAAGAAAAGAAAAGAAAAGAAAAGAAAAGAAAAGAAAAGAAAAGAAAAGAAAAAGAAAAAGAAAAAGAAAAGAAAAGAAAAGAAAGAAAAGAAAAATAATATTTAGATGTGTCTTGGTCAGTGTCTAAACACATGAATGTTTAACTGTTAAAACTAATTTTTTTCTTATTATTTCCCTCCCTCTATATTTTCTGTTCACCTAAGAGTTTATTTTTATGTTTTTAGTGCTCAGTCTTGCAGTCAGTCTGGTGCTTGAGGTTGTACACTCATGGGTGGACATGCATGGTGATGGAATGTAGTGACATAAGTTACATGGTTCCAAGAGTAAATTTCAAATCCAAATATGGCATTTTATTGAAGGATTTAATTTTCTGGCACCAGATGCCTGCTAGGAAGATCCATTTACTGAACTTAAGTACATTTATGCTATTCCAATGATCACCACTTTGATGAAGACACAGACCGCATAACTTCTAATTAAAATCAGTAGTTATGACTCTTCTTCCACCTCCTGTATTCTATCCCTCCTGATATTCTTTTTGCTCCTCTGTTTGTATAGTTTGGTTTGAATATAATTAAGGTTTGAATGCTTCAAACCTTTATCTCTGCAGAAACTGCCCAAACCTTACAGCCCTTCTGTCTCTTATACTGTGCCAGTTTTTCTACCCTGTGAAACCACTATTTCTGTTTTCTGATGTTTTCCACTCACTATTGACCACAACCAGTCACATTATTCAGTGTAATTAAAGTGTTTGATGCACATAGCCCATCCTCGGCTTCTCTGCTTGCAAACACATCCCAAGCAGAGTCATCATTTGTCATTGTACACCAGCAATCTGCAGCCATCAATTTGCAAGGCAAGGTTTCTTCCTGAATTGTTTATCTCACCAATTACATGCTTTGAATTCAAGGAGTGTAATTTCTAACCTGCAGGAAAGAAATTGAGTTCCAAGAGGAAAAGTTCTGAGGTCCTTGGGCTAGGAATCTGCATTCCAGGTCTCTCTCTAGGATAAAAAAGTTTTTGCTGCTACTATTAATATATCTTCTTAGTCAAAATGGCAGGACTGAACTAATAATTTTTTCACTGATTCTTGCTTGACATAAATTATCAGTGATTTTCATTTTAGCAGTGTCAAGAAAATCACCAAAAAATTAACAGTACCTGGGTTTTTTTTCCCTTCTATTGACTATATGTAGGAAAATGAAACTTCCTACTCTTTGAACATTTATTTTTCCTCTTTGACCTTAAAAGAATAACCATTTAAAATCAACACCTTAAAAGCTTTTAAAGCCTGAAACTGGAATTTGAATTTCTGAATCGGAAAAACATTCACCTGGAGTTCACCACATTGCTATTAATTTCTTGTAAAGAAAATCTGTTTGGGAAACATTTAGATATGATTATTTAGAAATAATTATTTCCAAGTAATGATATTACACTCTCTGTTGTGCTTTCTTCTCCTTCTTTAAGGACACACTGTGAGAAGCAAATATCTACCAAAACAAACAAACAAATCAGTAAATAAAATCACCTGGGGAAAATAATGCAAACAAAACAAAACACATCACCTTATCAAAATGTCTAAAAATTGAAATTGCTTTTAAACCTATTCCAGTAAAACAATTCACAGTATTATTTTGTTGCAGAAATCAAGGTCAACCTTGAACATCTGAAGTCATGAGGTTGCTACGTACATTAATCACCCTTTAAAATAAACTTTTCTCAGTTGCAATTAGGACTTACTGACATGAATATTTTTGAGTCGCATCCTTCAGGAATTATTGTTCATGGTGGGATTCCTCTGATCAAATGTTTATTTAATGGGGAACTAAACAGTAGAATTAGTTTTAGAAGGTTCTATGTGTAATAAGAGAGAGGAAATCAGCCCTAACTAACATTTCCAAAATATTAGGAATACCTCCTTCTGTGCACATGGAAGGTACACCTTGACATGAAACCTGCAGAGAAAATAAATACATTGATAAACACATGTAGATCAGAACATGCAGAAACAAATTTATTTTCTTTGTTCTATATCATACTGTAGATAAAACCAACATGTTTTTATCACACACATGTG
This sequence comes from Vidua chalybeata, assembly GCF_026979565.1. Taxonomy (NCBI): domain Eukaryota; kingdom Metazoa; phylum Chordata; class Aves; order Passeriformes; family Viduidae; genus Vidua; species Vidua chalybeata. The sequence goes on along the minus strand of NC_071570.1, from coordinate 4,247,228 downwards.
CACAGACCTATATATATTTATTTTTCTCTCCATTGCTTTTATATAAAGGCACTTAGAAGAACAATCAGATGTGTCTTGACAGGAGGAAAAAAAAAAGGGAGATTTTAGTTTTACAATGCTATTAGCTTCTCTGATGAACTTCTAAAGTAATCTAGGAAAGACACGTTCATTAGAGTCTCATTACTTGGCTGGGTAATTGCTGTTCGTATCAGAAACACAAATCACAAGAAAGGCTTATTAAAACAACCTATTAAAAATCTCAGACAGACAGACTGCTCTGCAGTACCTGCCGCTAAGTCAGGTAAGTAGTCCCAAGGAAATTGCAAAATTGGAAAGTCTTGTTAAGGGTATTTTGCTGCCTTTCTGCTTTTAATAATAGAGCTTTTTCTTCCCCTACTATTGTCTGTTTATGAATAACTTATCCTATCTAGTGTGCAGTGAGTCAAAAAATAGGATATCTATCATTTTCTACAGCAGATAATTTCATACACTAATAGACTTTGGCGCTAGCAACTCTATTTGTGCTGCTTAATCTTTATTTTTCTTGGTTTCATCCTCTCACTTATTAACTCCTTTTACTCTTATCTATCTGCCCGCTTTAAGTGATCATCTATTGTCACAGCTGGTCACTGAACAACACCTCTTCTCCTGCTGACCTAACTTTCTCTCTCTCCTTATCCTCTTAACAGGTTCATATTTAACAAATATAGTTTTGATCCAACAAAGCAGATACACGTTGATAAATGTTAAGGCACACTCTATATTCCTTAATAGTAAGGGGGATGTTAAGTATTGTGATATTTTGTTCTACATATCTATATATTTAATTAATCAAAGGGTATAATTTTGTCTACCTCTCATCATTAAAGTAACTAAAGGTGTCAGTAATCACACAGTGCCAACGACCCTCCTATCCAGCATTCCCCAGAACCACCCCAACACTTCAGTGTGTGAAGAGGACACCTGGCACATGTGAAATCAAATTTTTAACTCAAAAAATCCACAACATCTGCCCAGGAAATAACAGAGGGACATTCTCTGCATTTTTTTCTTCACAGGTTTAGTGCATCATGGCAACATTTATAGGCAATGTAATGATTTTGCAGTCAAACTTATAAATATAGCTCTGTTGACAGCTTTTAAATGTTTCATCACTTACATACTAAGATGATGTGGAAGGACACATTTGGTAAATATTTGATGAATGTCATCAAGGGCAGAGTTACGTTTCAAAGAGGTTTAAAATCAGCAAAAGAAAGTAGTAGGATTTTTTTTTTCCCAGCCACAAATCTTCTACTGTACGAAAGGTACTAAGGTGTACCTTATGAAATGTTTACAAAGACAGCTGTACATAACTAAATTCATGCTGTTACATCAGGAAGGAAAATGCTGTTATTTTAATCTCACTGGGAAATTTAATGACATTTAAAATGACTGAGGTAATAGATATTCTTCATAATCTCATTATAAGAGTTTTGTGTGGCATTAGTTTATCATAAGACTACAGGCAGAATTTTCCTAATAAATTGTTACTGTCCTGGTAAAAAAGTAATAATAATTAGAAATATTTGAACATTCTTTTTAATTTAAAATGAACTTTTTTCCTCTGCAGCAAACAGGTCTCTGTTATTTAAATAAGAGACCTTGTAACTTGTGAACAGTCATTATTTGTAGGTAAAAATGAATTTAAAAATAACTATCATAGATTATTAACACATCAGTAAAAATAAAAATTGAGTGTATGCAGTTAATGAAGAACAAGCTTAAATATGTCAACATGAGATCAATAAAATTAATTAAAAGATACAAAGTTTAATCCTTGTGCTATGGCTCATATTCAGGTATTCCACTAAGGTTATGTTGCCTTTTTCCACAGTCTCATCAGTTAAGTTTGATTTTAGGAATGTATTATGAAGAATTTTACAATGCACATCCTCATGTAAAAAAATTAATAAAATGTTAATTTATCATATGTCCACTTTTTAATATAATTATATACCATATTTTCCATGATGTCTTAATTCTGCCCATCTACCTGGCCTTTCACCCTCATTATCCAGATCAGTAACCCTTTCTCAGCTGAATTACTAGTACTTTCTTACCTTCTAAAATTTTGTTAACCATACTTGACAAAGTTGTTGGATGGAGACTTCTACCTTTTGGAGAACCATCTCTACCAGTGAGGAGACGCAGCACCAGCTCCAAACTGCTCTACGGCAGTCCCAGGCTCTGCTGAAGATCTGAGATTCTTTGTACTGCCAGCTGAGCCCATAACTGATATGGAAAGACACTTGGAAAGTCACACAGCAAAAGAGAGCCAAACATTAAAAGGGAAGAATGCCCTGTGACCTGTCCAAGACCTATCCATGAATCTGCCTTCATGCCTTATGAAAAAAGATCATTTGGACTCTCTCTAATTCTGGCTGCCAAGAAGTCAAAAAATTGTTATCTGCAAGCTCTTGTTCAGTAGGTAGATGTTAAATTTCACCACAAATGGTGTTTTGCAATAATTATTTTACTAACTCGAGCAGCTACTGTATATAGTACCCATGGTTGAAATTAAAAAGAGACAAATTGAAATGAAAAGCTGAGTCTTAGCCAAAGCTGAAGGGATGCTGCTGATACCATCTGCTAGTACAGCCCACAGGAACCAGGAAACCACAGAATTAGCTTTATGTGAAGAATTATGTTTCATGTGCTTTTTAGGGAAGATTAACAGGAGCCTGTTGTCCAATTGCAATATCAGTACCCATTTAATATCGCTTCTGATTTTCCTAGGAGTGATTTTTAAATCTCAGTAGAGAAGTATAAACATTTTTTTTCCAAATGACACAACTCTAGCTGCATTGAAAACCTAGAGGAGAGCAGTTGTCCTGTAAATTTTCCAGAAGTGTTACTAATGATCAAGTCCTAGGAAACCAAAAATTATTAAAACCTTTAAAATTGTTATATGTGAGAATGAAGGTGCTATATTTTTATAGGGCTTTTTTTTTTGTTCTTTTATTTTTATTCAAATCCAAATAATTTATTGAGATATGAGGTTCATTGTTACATTAAACATACAAAAGATGATTAAAATATTTTGGTAGGCTGTGGTGAAGTAAGACAAAAAAAAACCAATAGACTTTTAGTTCTATATCAAAATCATAGAATAATTAATTCCTTATGATTGAAAAAGACCTCTAAGATCATTGAATTCATCACTGCCAGGTACACTAACAACACCTGTTCCGAAGTGTCACTTCTACACATCTTTCAAACGTCCCCAGGGATGGTGACTCCACAACAGCTCTGGACAGCCTCTTCCAATGATTGACAGTCCTTTCAGTGGATAAATGTTCCCTAAGATCCAACCTAAACCTCCTTTGATGTGACTTTGAACCACCTCTCCTTGTCCTTCTGCACTTCCTCCTGTCCCCATTCCCTGGGAGCAGAGCCCGAGCCCCCGGCTGTCCCCTCCTGTCAGGAGCTGTGCAGAGCCACAAGGTCCCCCCTGAGCCTCCTTTTCTCCAGACTGAGCCCCTTCCCAGCTCCCTCAGCCTCTCCTGGGGCTCCAGCCCCTTCCCAGCTCCGTTCCCTGCCCCTGGACACGCTCCAGCCCCTCAGTGTCTCTCTTGTCCTGAGGGCCCAGAGCTGTCCCCAGCACTGGAGGTGCCTCAGCAGTGCCAGCACAGGGACTGGGGCTGTGTCACAGCCTGGCTGGGACAGCCCAGGGGCCACTGGCCTCTTGCCCACCTGGGCACCCTGGGCTCATGCCCAGCCGCTGGCACCAGCACCCGCAGGGCCTTTCCCAAAGGTCCCTTTCCCTTTCCAGCCCCTCTGTCCCAGCCTGGAGCTGCAGGGCTTGGTGAGACCCAAAGGCAGCACTTGCACTTGGCCTTGGTGCCCCTCACGCCATTGGCCTCAGCCCATGGATCCGGCCTGTCCAGCTCCCTCCTCATGGGCCTTCCTGCCCTCCAGCAGATCCACACTCCCACCCAGCTTGGTGTCATGTGCAAACTGACTGAGTGTGCACTCAATGCCCTTGTCCAGATCATAAACAAAGATATTAAACAGGACCATCTCCAATATGAGCCTTGGGTAACACAACAGCAAGCGGCCACCAATTTAATTCCGTTCACCACCACTCCTCGGCTTTGACCATCCTGACAATTTTTCATGGCACAGCTCTGAGACTTGGTGGTTCAGATGTCTCTGCCTGCTGCAGAGAGAGAGTAATAGTGTTCTGTGCAAGAATATAAAAAGTCCTCCAGTGATTTTGGAGACCAGCAGAACATTAATATGAAAGGGATGTGATATAAAAATAATGAGAATAGCTCTAGCCATACCTGTGAAACGAGCAGAGGGGGTAACTGGAAGAGATTTTTTGACTAGTTTTATTATGGAAGATGTAAAATGAACTGTATGTGGGCAGAACATTTCCAACTAAATGTCTGATGTTGAACCTGAACCCCAAACTCGTGTATTCTGTCTCTAATGGCTCTGTGATTTGAAATGGGGCTTGAATTATGAGCAAAGTTGTCCTTGGCCTCAACAGCTACAAAAAATCTTCTACATAGATCAACTCCAGAAATTCACAGGGACTAAGGGAGGTTTATAACATTTAACGTTGAGATTTATGTTTTCCTAACTGTGCTAATATCATGTGCTTACCCAAAAAAGCAACTGACACAAGGTAAAGTGTGAGCTAGGCTTTTTATATCAGTCGTTGCCAGATGCTGGTTTCTCAGCTAAGTGAGAGTCCCTGCTAGCTCCACAGTCGATTTTGCTAGCTGCAGTAGCTCTATGGGTGCACTTTTCTTCCAGAAAAAGGCCCTAAGGCTTGTTTTGGTATTCCTTTGTGTTTTGCTTTTTGTTTTGCTTTCTCTTCAAGATTAAAATTTTTACTTAAAGGTAAATATACTTTGCATGTGTGTGGAGGGGAAAGACTTTTAAAAATCTTATTTTGGGGTGTTTCCCCTCAGGGAATGTCCCAAGCCATTACACACTGTAGGATAAAGAAATCTTTACATTTCACATCTAGAACTGGATGTGGAAACCCCAGTGCTGTTGGTATGGGACAAAATAAGTTTTCAGCAAAGAACAGTCATGGTTTGCAGAATCACATTCTGTTTTTCTAATAAATTTGCACATAGAAACCCGCCAGGAGTTAATCCATTTTCTGCACAAGGTCTGCATTCCCATTGCACTATATTTTAGAGAAAAACAGGACAGGTACTAAATGAGAAAACTTTCACCAAAGGAAATGAGATCTAAAATAAGGCATTGTGTCAAGAATGCCTTTATCAAGAATAAGATAAATTCAGAGCCCCAATAAAGTCAGTTGCCAATTTTTTTTAAATTATGAATTAACTAGAGAGCTTTTTATCTGCTTATTCTCAGTGTAAGAAGATCTCTAGCAGTCAGAGACAGGTTTCTGACTTTCATGCTGTATAAAGAGGCCTATAGCTTCAGCAGTTACTAACCCTCCAATTCATCATTTATGAAAAAAGTTGCCAGTGATTTTTTTTCTCACTGCTCAGAGTCTGGTCAAGATATTGTTCTTAACCACAAAAGATTTTTACCTAATGTACAACCTGTAAGATTAATATCTTTGTACTCTTTTATTGACAATACACAGTTTTCAGTTTATTTATTATCAGAGTATGCACCACAATGACTAAGAATACTGCTGAAGCAATATTACTGTACTGTAAATTATTTCTGAAGTACCCAGTTCCTGGATTTCAATTAAACAATGAAAGTGTTTACAATGCCAATTACTAACACTATGGTATCCTATTTCAGACTATATTAATCAGAGGAAATTTAACTCTGAGTGTTACTCCCTTGACTGGCAACCTAATTGACATAGTAGCTAGAAAAATTCCTATTTCTCTTCCTTTTGAACATATTCTAGAAGCTGCACAAAATTATATAACAATCAAAGTATTAAACAGGGAGATAATAACTGACATTTCAGATCCATTAAGGCATGGTTATAAATCAGATAATTTTATATCTCAGCAGATTTATTAATCTGAAAAAAATAATTTGAAGCAGTGGGATTTTAATAATGATATTCATATTAAATTACTTTCTGAGCCCGACCTCATCCTAACACCACTCTAAATATTTTTTAAGTCTTTAATAAGCCAGAAAACTACACAAGGAAAAAAACCAAAAACTTGAAGAGCATCACATAACCACAGGGTAGTAATTTTTATGAATAAGGTACATCATTGTTTCAGCAGGATGTCTGTGCTACTTTAAGCCCATTCAATATTTGGAACAGGAACTTCTCATCACACTGTGCAAATACCAGGTGTGGAAGATGGGTTCAGTTTAAGACAGTGGAATTATTTTCACTGATTTCAGTGGCGTTGGGATTTCTCCCCATGAATTCACCTTTTAGTATCTTCTTGTTTTGACTTCACATACAGCCGAGAGCAAGGGTTGATGTATGAGTAGCATTTAGACAGCAGTAGCCTGTGGAAGTATCATTACACATCTAAATCATAATATCTTTTCTGTTTCTTCCTCGCTTTAAGGGGTTGTAATTTGCTGGTCTTCTACAACAATATTAAATTGTTTTACCCATCCTGCATACACACTGAGCAACTCTTTAAACTGAGTAGTGGAGATATAGGTTTGTTTGAAACCTATTTCCAGCCTGTTCCTCATATGAGCCTTTTTTTCTCTCTGGGAAAGGAATAATCAAGCTTGCTTTATGTAATAGAGACTGAAAAGAAATTTATATTCTTTCTTAGTGAATGTCACGATGAGAAATGTAGCCTTATCAGTCTCCTCCAACAAAACTAAAACTCAGCACTTCCTTTACTATCAAATGTTATGCCTGACTTAAAACTGAAAAATGTTTTTTCTTTTTTCTTTTTTTTTTTTTTCACTTCTAAAGATTTTCAGTGTTTCTTACAGGTTCTTTTTACCCCATTTTCCTTTTTCCTGGGTATTTTTCCCGGGAATAGGGAAGTTATAGGAGATAATTATATATCTAATCAAACTTTGGGCTTAAAGGATCAAAACAAAATTCTCAGCTTACATTTTCTTCAAATGGTCTTGCTGAAAGAGCTAGACTGAAATCTCTAGGACTGAAACTATAGGACCTGTAAAATACTATGTCTGGGTTTTGAGTTTTGCTCTATTTTCTCTTAATATGTTTCTTGGCCAAATATTCAGTCTATAGATACTAGTTTTAAACTCCTCTTTGCTTCACTTGAATTCTCCTCAAAAATATATAGAACAAATACAATATCTTCAAAGCTAAATAAAGAATTGGGACAAAAAATTCCAGGACTAATCTCTCTTTCTCCTACTATAAAATAATTCCCAGAATTTAAAAAGCAATGTTTTTTCAAGAGTTTGGCTACATTTATATAATTTCAGGAAAAAAAAAACCAAAAAAAACAGACCCAAAACAAAACCAAAAACAAAGTAAGAAAGCAAACAGGACTGACCTTTCATTAGATGTAGAAAAAACTTCCCAAGAATGAATGAAAAAATATGTGAAAATTTTAAAATTACTTTTATTTTTTGTGGACTCTTGCTTTTATTGCAAATTAATGCAAAAACTTTAAATTATATGGAAATTGTTTCAAAAGGAATGGCAATTTTACTCCAAAAGACTTCCTTTTACTAGATACACTCTCTAAGAAGAAAAATTGCCAATTTCAGCATACTGAGTTCCTAATTTAGAGACTGAACCTAAGGTAGGTAAATGGGATCAACAACACCTTTTATGACTCACAAACACGTGATGAAATCTGTCCTATTTTAATCCTTTTGCATCTGAAATATTTCCAGTCTCAAGGAGTCATGATATCAGTAAATACATCACATACATTCACGTCTTCTCTTCAATACTGTAACAGCCAAAGCCACACTGAAGAGAAACATTTTATTAAATTTTTAAGTGTGGTATCTTCTTTTAATATTATATTTATTGAATACAGTGTCTTAAAGGGAGAAGAATGAAAGGTGTAATTTGAAGCCAGTGCTGGAGTTACCTGAACTGTGTTCAGTACAGAGGCAGACAGGAGAGTGGATGCTCTTGGAAAATGATGTGGTACTTCAAACACCAGAGATGTCTCCAAGGCAGTGCATTCCAAACTGACCTGATATTCCACAGGTCATGGTTTTATTGGATGTTTTGGTATGTAGGACTACACTGAAACAGTCAGGTCCTTCAGTGTTCTATGAAGGCATCAAAAGAGCTAAAAAGGAATAAATTTCATTCTTTTCGTCTCCTGTGTGCATTCTGAGGGTGTTACAGAAATGATCCTTTCATGGTGGAGAAGAAGTGTCTCAATATGCATTAGGAATCTAACATGAACATTTATTTAAAAGAAAAACCAAATAAACAACTTCAAGCTTGTTTATAAATTTCTAGTCATAGAAATAAATACTTAGTATTCTTTGAAAAACTCTTTTAGCTGGGAGTCAATCTTGCTGGATGAAAATTTTTAGAAGTGCTGAAGCATTTCATGCTGAAGCATTTAGATTACTTTGACATTCTTACAGATATTAACCATGGCCAAAAAACATGACCACAGTCCAAGTCAAATAAATTACATCTCAGTCATAACTTTTCATTTGGATATAACACTGTACTCCCTGGCAATGATAACAACATTGTCAATGCCATATGACAGCTGTCTTATAAGCTTGCACACGTTCTTTTCCTGATGCATTAAAAATTCTCACTGGATTTTGTTTTCTTCCTATCTGAATAGGACAAAAAAAAAATGTTATTGCACTCTAAAAGAAAATTTTAAAAAATGGTTCTCAAGACAGAAAATTACAGTAAGATCTCAAGAAAATCTACTTTGTATATTGAAATTCTGCCATATTTTCACTTCTGACATATTTTCTAAATAGAAAAGATATAAGTTTGATGCTTTGCTTGTTTAGGTATGCAGCTGTGTATTGAATGGCTGGTAACTGATGCCATATTGGATGCAGTACTTCTGAAAAAACAATCTTGACATGTTTGACATAAATTAGTCATATAAAAGGCATCACTGCTAAACTGTCTGAACATAAAACAAAGTTCACTTAATATTGCTGAATGAGCTGATGAGGTGAAAGTCCTCTAGGTGACCTTATTCCATCAGTAAATGCAACTAGGGAGAGACCAGGCAAGACGCTCCCATACCTTTCAGATCAACAGAGTTTAATGAACACAAAATAGGGTCTGTTGCTTCATTTTGGGCAAGGTGTAGTGGCTTGAAACTCAGAGGGAATAGGTGTAAATGATAAGCAAGAAATTCTCCTTTCTGAGGGTGCTGAGGCCCTGGCACAGGTTGCCCAAAGCAGCTGTGGCTGCCTCATGCCTGGGAGTGTTCAAGACCAGGTTGGACAGGGTTTGGAGCAACCTAGGATAGGTGAAGGTGACCCTGCATATGGCAGGGGTGGGAATAAGGTGGTCTTTAAACCCTCTTCCAACCCAAGCCATTCTATGACTCAATGATTCTTCTTTATAAAAGTGCTTGTAAATCAATGGCAATTCTTGAGTTCTGGCCAAGTGAGATTTTTCACACTCTTTAGTACTTAACAACATGAAACTTATAGTTAAGTCTGTATTGATATATTTACTAAACAAATCTATATCTTTGGTTGTGTGACCAGGATAATCTGATAGAAAGTCCCAAAGAGGAACAAAGCTCCATTTCATACCTGCAGGAAGAGGCTGTATGAAAGGCTGTCTGAATAATTTCAGGGTCATAGGTGTGCATAATTTAAGAATACCTTGCAAATTGAATGATGTCTTTTAAGTCTGTCCACCTGGAAATTCAGAACCAATTCTTGACTCCTTCTCTAGGTTCCTTTTACACTTAGGAGAAGAGCTAAATAACAACAGGGCCATGTGCACCACCTCTTGCTACTTTTAGAATCTATAATTTTGGAACGGTTGGGTTGTTCTCTGAAAGTGTTTGTCTCTATTGATTGCAGAAAGGATCTTCAAACAAAAGATTTGATTAGAAATTTATTTTTAACCTACTTAAAAGCAGCAGCATGAATTCCAACTTGGGTGTTTTAATATTGCTTTCCTGATAACACAGAACTGCAAGATAATTTAAGATGCTGTAAAATAATGCAGTGAAAATCCATTTTTCAAGGGCCCATAGAACAGGCCATCTGATTTTTTTTCAAAACCACTTAGTAAGTTGAGACACATTTTACTTTGTAGCTCTGCCCTAATCCTAAGAGAAGTTGCTATCTGCTGACCTCAGCCACATTGGCTCATACTCAGCTCCTTTCAAAAATTTCTGCAGCCAGGAAATCAGCTGGCATCACATATAAGCAAATAACTCAAAATAACTGGAGGGTATTTTCAGAGTATTAGATATTTCCTTTTCTTAAATAACTTTCTTAATATGTTAATTAATTTATGCTCCCTTTTTACATTTCTGCTTTCCTTTTTTTTTTTTTTTTTTTTTTTTTTTTTTTTTTTTTTTTTTCTTTTGAGGGTTAATCACGGTAACTAGAGCTCATCAAGTCCTGAAACTAAATGTAAATAACAGCAACTGACTGTTGGACAGAAAGAAAACACCTGATTTTATCATGCCACACTGAACAATGTGTTACCTCTGGCCCATGTATTTAGCACCAGAAATCATTTTATTTTCTGAAAAATATCCCACAGGCATATTTAGTTTTCACAGGAGGCTGTTACATAACAGCAGACAAGGCATATTCAGATAGCTAATGAAAGGAGTCATGCGCTAATTCTGTTCTTTCTTTGCAACAGCAAGACTAACATCAGTTCTGGTCCAGAAAACATGTAACTGTGGGCAAAATTTCAAGTTAATGTGCTCTTCAAGGAGGAGTTGGGTTGATTTTTACCAGCTAAGATTGTCTGTCCACATCTGACTCTATAGCTACCCTCCCAGGGGATCAGGGAAGTGTCTCCCCATGTATAGCTGTTTCACAGAAAAAATTTCTTAAGACAGGCAACTCAAAAGGCAGAGGTTAATCTTAAGACTAGGATAACCTAGTTATCCTAGAGACCTGTGTGAATCTCTAATGCACCTTGATGTTTTCTATGTTTTCTTTTTTTTTCTTTTTTTTCTTTTTTTTTTTTTTAATTTTATTTTGTACATAGTAGCAGGACTAAATGCTTGAAGGGATTTTCACAGTTTTTATAAAAAAAAGAGTACGACATTTTGCCCTTCCTCAAGAAACACATTCTCATATGATTTGTCATGTCCAAAAGATTCACAAAAGGCATGGCATGGCCTTAAAGGACAAATTAGAAAGGCCTCAGTTTGACTGATAGGAGGAAAGCAGCTTTTGTTTGTCTGACCCATGTCAAGTATGGACAATGAGCCAATGTAAAGGTCAGTGTGAGCAACAGCCATGGGGAATTCCAGCCTTCCAAAGACAAAGCACTACAGCCAGTAGTTCTGATGCCTGGACAGCCTGAAACAAATGAAACACTTTATGAAATCTGTTTTATACTTAGCAAAGACTCAAGAGACTAACATGTTTCAATATATTTTCTGCTTTTTTTTTTTTGTTTGTTTGTTTGCATCACTTGTAGCACTTTAGGTCAAAATATCCTTACTGATAAAAAGATGCACTTAATTTTTTCCTGTGTGTAAGTCATACATCTTCTACAATGATCCTAATTCACAGAAAAGGATTCAGTGTTCCCACAAACATGTCCCAACTGCTTAGTCACTCAAGCAACCAATAATACTGTTCTGAACTGCCTAGAAAGGAGACAACTAGAAATAATTTTCTGTGGAATGTGCAAACATATTCATGGCATAGAGTTAGATAAAAGACAATCCAGAGAAGTTTTTTCGGGTTTTTATTGGTTGATATGAAGAAAAAAGTTAGTTTGGGAAAATTCAGGGAGTGTTAGTTATCTTTCAGATATCTGTGTGCCATGAAATGCAAACATCCTTTGTATGTGTGGTCATAAAAATTTACTTTAACATACAAGTCTATAAAAAGCAAAATAATCTCTGATTAGCTTTCTTGCCTCCAAAATTGTCACAGAATCACAGAATGAACTAGGTTGGAAAAGACCTTTTGAGTTTAAGTCCAACCTATGACGTATCATGTCCTCATCAACTAAACTATGGCACAAAGTGCCACATTCCAGGCTTTGGAAAACACATCCAGTGATGATGACTCCACCACCTCACTGGGCATTGCCCATTTTCTCTTTCAGTGAAGAATTTTTTCCTGATGTCCGACCTATATTTCTATTGGCGCAGCTTAAGGCTGTGTCCTCTGGTTCTGTCAGTGCTGCCTGGAGAAAGAGACCAACCCCACCTGAGCACAGCCACCTTTCAGGAAGTTGTAGAGAGTGATAAAGTCACCCCTGAGTCTCTTTTTCTCCAGGCTGAACACCCCCAGCTCCCTCAGTCATTCCTCACAGAGTTTGTGTTCCCAGCCCCTCACCAGCCTCGTTGCCTCCTCTGGATGCGCTCAAGCATCTCAACGTCCTTCCCAAACTGAGGGCCCCAGAACTGGACACAGCGCTTGAGGTGTGGCCTCACCAGCACCAAGTACAGGGGAAGGATGATGTTCCTGCTCGTGCTGGCCACACTATTCCTGATATGGCCGAGAGCCATTTGAGTTCTTGGCCACCAGGGCAGACTGATGGAAAAAAAAAATTAAAAAAAAGCAACCAACCAACCAAAAAAAAAAAAACAAAAAACAAACCCACAAAAAACCCAAAAAACAAACCTCAACTTTTTTGCACTCACTGCCATGTTTATTGCAGAAGCAGGATCCCCAGCCCACACTCCCCGCAGCCCCTCAGCCCAGGGCTGTAGGTCACCCACTTTTGTCACAATTCAATGGTTGAATAAACTCTATTACTGCTTATCATAACTTCTGTGGCTGTGTCATCTCAAAGACTAACTTGGTGATGATCAGGTGCCTCGTGTGTTTGGTTCATTGGAAAGCGAATTGGAACATATGACCTCTCCCTGGAAGTACTCAAGAATCAATTTCAGACATAGCAGACAAGAGTAACAAATAATATCCTCATCTCATGATCTTATCTCTAATTATTTGCTTGCAAAGTGCAAGAATTCATTGTGGACCCACACTTCAGTAGTAAATTAATACTCCCACACCCTGTGCTGGCTCAACTCTTGTGACTATAAGACCAGAATTAAAATTTTGACTCATATCTTCAGATACAATCCCACCTTACTCCCACTTCAGTAGCTTCTTCAAGAAGGTGCATTCATTATATATTCTTTTACGAGAGGAGATGTAATCTGAGTTGCAGCCTGTAAATTGTCCCAAAAGGGAGCAAATATAAAACCAATATTTTTGAGTTTGTTGTATTTTTTACACTAATTTTCTTTCTTTTCTTTTTGCACTTTAGATTTTACTCAGAAAATGAATATTGGATTCTTGAAGATCAGCATATAATAGCAGTGGAAATAGATATTTCTGAAAGAACTTACAAAGTTGAGGTTTCTTTGCAGGTTGTAAACAACTTAAATATTGCATGGCATGTAAAAAGGCACAAAAAAGGAAATCAATTCCAAAACTGAAAATGAGAAAAAAAAAATCCCAATAAACTAAATTAACAAAAATCAAGAAGGGCAAGTTGGTACTGGTGACCTTAGCTGACCTACATTAGAGGGTAATTACTACTCAATCAATAGTCCTTATGCATAACTACGGACATAAATGGTCAATGGAAAGTGATAAAGGATGGTGATCAATAAACATTATTACAGTATGGCAAGCAGTTGTCCAAGAAGTGGGTGAAAAGTTATTACTTTTATACTTTGGATTGCCAATATACCAATCAGGATTCATCAAAGTTTGGGATTTGAGCTTTTTCCACAATATACTACATCATCATTCTGTTTTAAATCCTTCCCATAAAACTGACTTAAGTGACCTGATTACAGCATGGCTGCTTAGTGATCAGCTTCAGTGCAATTCCATATTATTGGCCTCTGAACTGCCAACATTCCTGAAGAACGTCTACAAATATTGCCTTGGTGCTTGTGAAAATATACATGCTCCTGTTAGCTGTTTTGAGATCAGAGTCAAATCAAAATGTTTCTTTGCCAGGACAATAGAAAAGAAAGAAGTAAGCCCTTGAGCTTGAGAGCCTTTGTTGAGATGCTGAAACTCCTGTTGATGGGTAATATACAATTTCAGGAGTCTAAAACAAACTGCAGTAAAATACCCGATGAAGGAACTTTTTTAAATTAAATCCAAGCAATCTTGAATCTGGCCCTTGATGAAGACCCAAGGGTGCAAAATAAGTTAATATTTCTCCCTGATCATTGCTAGCGAATCAGTCATGAGCAGTACTTTAGAGTTGCACATAATATTTCAGAAAATATTCCTGATTTTTAATTTTTGCAGTCTAATTTGCATTTCACTGAGAGACAGCAGTCAGTCAGCTATGTGATATGAAACATAATTTACCACAGCTTTACACATATGCACTTCTCCTCCTACAGTCTAAGAACACTGATGAAAATTATCCCCAGGACGTGTTTTTTATAGACATTACACAAACTTTTGCACAGGCAGTATTTAGCTATTCCTTGTGATCCTGGCTAGGATCCACTTCTAAATGTATGGTTCATCGAAATCAAAAATAGAACCCAAAAGTATTCACATAGAAGGATTATGATTCTGGCAATTTAGAGCTGGATTAAGGAGCTTTTCCCACAGAAAAGACAGACTTACTGTTTTAGAAATAAGGCAATCTGGCCAATGGACCTTTCTAAAACCTTCTCATGTACACTGTCTCAAAAGGATCTTAGTTGATTTCAGAGTAGATACACTGCTTTAAGTCAAGAGAATGTACACCCTTTTGATCACTCAAAAATTAATTTTTAGAAGAATTTTACCTATTCAAATAGCCATCACCACAAACAGTACTATAAATAAAATTATAATGCTATTGCTAATACTGCTTTTAGATCCCATCCCTTTGGATGCCCAGAGCATATTACCCTGATTCTTTAGTTATATTAATAACATTCTCCATATTCATATTGATGAATGTTGATCCACTGGTGTGGTTCCAAGAACTTCAGCAGGACAAGTTGCCTGCTGTGGAATAAGAGTTACAATGTTCCAATATCAAACAAAGCTAAATAATTTTACCTTCTTCCTCCCACCTGGTCAGAACAGATGTACTTGGATTTCGGAATATGACAACAACTTTGATGATCACACCCCACCCTTCCTTTGGCTTTCAATGATAAATTTGTTATTATGAATAGTCAATTTATGACTGTAAAGCTCAGGCCAGCCTCTGAATCATTTTACCCTGGAGCAGTGCTGTGGTCTCTTCCACTGTGGCACACATTATCTAAATTACTTGAACAGGTTTAGGCACAGCTGATGCATTGTGTTGTAAGGAATAATGTTTTGGCTACACATAAATCTGCCTTTATACCTGATTCTATGATAAATATGTTAGTGGCTTTTGCACATGATTTGTTGTACCTCAACACAGTGCACAATTGGCAGGCAGAACTGGGTGAGTGATAGCACCCCTTAGATTTGGATGATTGTGACCTTTGATTAAAACACATTAAATTTTCTATGTATGCTATTACTTGTTTTGGGATTGATTAAAGAAATTATGGTGTGCTTTCTTGGGTATGGATACAGGACTGGTGGTTCACTTTGGAATAACTGTATTCATGAAACTTTGACACAACTTACAAAGGTCAGTTCTGTGACTTTTACTCAGTAAAACAGAACTTAGTCCTGAAAAGCCAACAGGACTTCCATGAGAAGCCTCAGACAGGCTAGCAACTGAGTTTACTCTCTCCAGAAAAAAAAAAAAAAAAACAAAAAAAACAGAGATTTGTGTGAGGGTAACATACACACTGGATGGTAGCTCTAAAAAGGAAACATATGTCTGAACCATGGCAATTTTCCTTGGAGGCAGTGACCAGACCATGAGGCCTTTTCTTTCCTGATCTAGCTGCATTCTTCATTGCTTACTGAGAAAGTTCATGCTTCCAGCACTGAAACTCCCTGTTTGTTCCACAGCATTACATTACAGCATGGCCTCAGCTATTCTATTAACTAAAATTAAAATTTTATATATCCGCATATGCATGTATCTCTCTAAATATATACTGCACGTGTGTGTGTGTGTTTTGTGTTCCAGTAGCAGCTTGCAGATCCTCAGTCAAGGAGGTTCTGCATGCTTTTAATGTAGACTTGCAAGGCCAGGTAAAGATGATCGTACCATCCTCCAAGCATTGGCAGACTCCTCATCAATAACAAAGTTCCAGGTGTGGGTTTACTGAAAAGCCAAGGCTGTGATCTCTGCACTGATGGGTATGGTGTGCTTCCATTACTCTTCTGTGACTCTGCAACTTCAGTGTCTAGTTTTTACTGGGACAGCATACCTTCCATCTGTCCACTAACTTAGTTATTAGAAATAGGTAGTGGATATTTATAACTTAGATTAAATTGAGATCTTTAATATAAAGGCCATTATGATCAAATGTGACAGTACCATGAAAAGGCATTATCTGATAATGTCTGTAATGTGTGACATAAGGAAACATGTGTTCCTTGAGCATTTATGAAGCAAAATCGACTCTCCTTTCCCCACTTTCCATGGATCAAATATACATGCCTAGCTGCAGATGAGTGGCAGGGGGAAGCCAAAGTATACAGACTATTAAAATGTTCTATGTCCTCTCTTCTGCCGCTCTTCCTAATTACTGTAATTGGATAATGTTCTGGGAAGTATACTGGTAATAGAAGAAAAAAGGGAGGTGATACCCCTCATAACACATGACATTATCTGAAAACTGTCAAATGACAATGTTTCTCTCAAGGAGTAATACTCCCTTTATTTGTTAACATTTTCAATTCACAGACCAAATCTTTTTAGAGAAAAATCACCCTGGAGGTCAGAACTCAAGCAAAGTAAAAGTAAACACTTTTACAGGCCAAATGTTTCAACTGTGTTAAACACTTCAGTAATCATGACTTGCAGCATTATTTTTTTTTCTTTAATTTTTCAAGATTACTGCTCAGGGGTAGCATTGCCTGATTACAATGCGCACTTAAACATGTTCTAACTTTGTTCTTTTCTTCATTGAAAAGATTCATCTTTGTTTTTGTACGCAAGGAAATATCACACTGAATTACTGTGTACCCCCTTGCATCCCAGGAACAGTCAGACAAGTCACACACTATTGAAAGAGGTCAAATGTCCTCTGCACAGTCATAATTCACCAAATATATCAGGCAATAAAATCCTGTGATAACTCACTTTTCATGACAAACCCTGTAATGAGAAGTGAAAATGGGAAAAATTCATCTATTCACTTGACATAGATTGTAACTAGAAAGAGAAAAACTAGACCAGAATTAACTCATTCTTGCAACGACTACACAGCTGCAAACAGACATTTCTCCTTGGTTGCCTTCTTGACTTTTTGATTTATTTACCTTTTTTTTATTATTATTCTTGAATAGCTTTCTAGCAGCATTACTAGAGAATAGTAACTAAAAATGAATAAAAGGAAACATGTGAAAGTGTCCACACAGCTAATGTCTATTTCCATTGAGCAGAAGAGCAATACAGAATTCCATTGAATTTAAATGCATAATTGAACCACTGCCTAGCAGTTATTTCCCCTTTAAAGAAACCTGATTTATTTTACAGTTTATAACTCACTAAACCCACACATGCTTAGCTGTCACAAACAGATAACTTCTCCCCATTTTATGTAGACACTGTAGGTACAGAGCACATGATACATTGAATAATGGGCTGCAAGGTAATAAGAAAATGAGGGAATTAGTCACACTCATCTTTGAAAAGTATTGTGCCATGATCTGCCTATAGACAGACCCTCATACTGGGTAGATGATGGAAATAAATATGCTGGAAATCAATAGATATGAATAATGCAAATTCTTCATATATTTGCAAGAAGCCATACAAAATGCTGTTGAAATAAGGCTGTTTCTGACAGCTTTGTTGCATACAGCATAAAAGACTCTCATGGGGGCTCTCAAATGACTAGAGGGGCTTTTGCACCTTTCTCTCTGTAAACAAGAAGGTTTAAATGCCTGAGACACCTCAGGAGAACAGAGTGAAATAGTACAGAGCATATCATAAAGATGTGGGGATGAAGAGGTGGCTCAGCCACATAAAATTATACGACAGCAGAAAGCTTAAAAATTATTAAGACTATGGCATTTCTGGCACATTTCTAGAAAGCTACATCATGTAGTATCAACGTGACCTCTGCCTGTCCTGTCACACCACATCAGCTTGTCTTTTGTCACTATGCCTATTGACAGCATGTTCTGTGATGCAGCATGACATAGTATGGAGGACAATAAGAAATGAAAAGCTAACCTTTTGTGGCACATATTGCATTAAAACACCAATAATACATTTCTATCTCCTCAGAGGATCAGAATGAATGCTTCCCATTGTGGCATGAGAACACGTTTACAGATTTGAGTTAAAATAGGTTTTCAAGGAAACGGCCCAGTATTCTGCTATTTTGAATGAAAGTGAGATCCTCTTACACCAAGGATTATTTTCTCTCACAATATATGTCATTCTGTTCTCTTGTATGGTGTCAGTAGTGAGATCTGTTCTCTGGCTTGTCCCTTTTCAGGAAAGAATAGAAGTGATTTGGTATCTACTGTGCTGTGTACAGGAAACTTCTGAATGGAAGCCACAGGAAAAGGTCTCCTACTCTCTGCAGAGTTGGAGCTCTCAGAGGAGGTGAGCAATCCCCCTCTGCCTTTCACATCCAGTTAAACAGGTGTCTTTTTCTGGGAAGATGCATGGACATGAGTAAAAAAAAGCACAAACAGAAGGTCGAGGAAGTAATACAAAAGAAATGGTAGGAGAAGATTGGTGGCAAAGCAGCAATAAGGAGAAGGAAAAAAGAGTAACAAAGAAGAATGTAATGGAAGTAGAAAACCATGGAAAAATGTGCTTGGAAGCAGGCAGTACAAACAAAAATGCTGATGTGAAAAATAAAGCTGGAAAAACAAGAGGAAAAATAAAGCTTGAAAAACAAGAGGAATCGGAAAGACTGAAATATGCAGAAGAGAAAACGGACTGTGGTAGCCTGCAGCCCAGAGGTTCATATTTCACGCTTTATCACGTCTCTGTAAGTCTCTAAGCAAGTAATACATTGTAATATATTCTTTTTAATTTCTCTATTTCTCAACTATGAAACAGAACACTGGGATGAAGTATTCTATCATGAAATACCTCATTTATTACTAGATTAATTTTTTTCTAGATTTTCCTGACACAGTCTACAAGAAGCTGATTGCTATTTTTTCCTTTCTTTTCTCATGTGTGGCTAACCTTCAATGATATCCTTGCACTGCATACCTTATTATTTACTATACCGCCAACTTTTTTTTTTTTTTTTTTTTTTTTTTTGCTTATTTCTGAGAAACATGGAGCCTACAATTTTTTCATAAATCTTAAGTGGCCCTAAAGAAGACATTTCTGAAAAGCCTGATCATTTGCACAGGTAATTATACAGCTTTTATTATCTGAGCTCTTTTTGCATCTGTTATTTGAACAGTTACATTTATTTAATGATATCACAGACAGAAATTTATACAAGTAGTAGGAAGAACAAGATGAAATAAGAACAACTTCCCACTTTCAAAAGGCAGATAGAAAACAACAAATTAAACCAGGATAATTATTGTGTAAAAACACCGCTTTAACCTAAAAAGAGTTTGAATGAGAAAAATTCACTGAGGACTGGTACATGCAGAAAATTAACTTCTGAGCAGAAGCTGTTTGAGGATTAGATTTGTCCTGAAAGCAAGGTCATTATCTGTTTTGCTGATGTCCCTGGGCTGCTCTGGTGGGCACTGCAGGACAGTGTGGTCTGCCCTGCAAGGTCACATCATCCAGGCTGTGCCACAAGGAGAAGTGGCTGACAATGTGCCAAAAGGAGAAGTGGCAAGACTCATGTCTTGCAATACAGAAACAACCATCCTAAATCCATAGTTACCTCCAGAGCTGGAAGGAATATGGCTCTATCAACACGGTTCTGAGCACAGTGTAGTTAAGGAAGACTAATTAGTGCTTTGAGCAGTCTCACAGAAGAGGCTAAACTGTTTCTGGACTACAAATGATCCTCATGCTTCTCATCTGCATACTTTCTATTATTTTATGTGAGGTTGGGGATCTTTATAGTATGCCATGGAGAGATGCATAAAGTATACTCTCTGTGATTTTTTTTTTTCCTACCATTACTTAAAATAAATGAAGAAGGAATTAATTCAAAATTGTGTATCTATATATTTTTAAATATATGTACACTTAGCATTATCTTGTGTATATCATTCTTCAGGCAAGTTTCCAAGCTCCATTAAATAAAACTGTGATCTTATATATTAAACATTTTTCACATGTTCTTCCATATTTGCAGAATGAGTCAAACTATTCATCAAACCAAAAATGGATCCCTTTCATTTCAACAGAATTGGCATTCATTTATTTTTAATGGACTGGCTGAATAACCCATATCATCATTGTTAGGAAATGGATTTTTTAAAAATTGTTTTTCACTAAGGTTTGGGTTCAGGTGATATATTTATTCATCGTATATTTTGTCTTTGTTGAAAGATTTTTTTTAAATTAATTAATTAGCACTTAATAATTAATTAATATGACCAAGGCAGATATGAGATAAAAATCGTTGCTTCTCCAATTATTGAATTAGTTATAATTCAGAATTATATTAATCTTTACTTTCTGGACTCTGTAGTTCTTCATAAAGGAAAAAAAAAGATGTGCTGTTAAACTGCAATAAATTCAGTCATCTATTTTGCCAAGCTACAACTTGAATTCTGTAATTTTATTTTTTGTCTTGTGAATCAATCTTCTCTACATGAACAAGTGATGGTGGCAAAAAAATAAATATCAGTCACTGGAAAAAAAATTACCATTGAGTAGGAGCGCACACTTTTGGTTTCACTGTCCCTTAGAGCAAGGCTCTTTTACTTTGCATTTCAAAGAAGAATGATATGGACTATTACAATCGCTCACTTTGAAGACAAAAGAAATAGTTCTGAATAGGAGAAGAAAAAAGAATGTATTAATTCTGCATGAGTTCAAATCCCCTTACCACCATCACTTCTAAAAGGTATCCTGAGGTCTGAGGTAGATCACCACCACATTTTCCCTAAAAATTCAGATCTTCTTGCAGCTTTGCTTTTGGTTTTATTATTGCAGTCTATTATTTGGTTTTATTAATGCAGTCTTCAATGGCTTGAATGTAATGGCTTCAAACTGACAGGGGGCAGGGATAGTGCCTCCCCTCACAGGGGACCCGCTGTGAAGGTGGTGAGTTCCTGGCACAGGGTCCCCAGAGCATCCCTGGAATTGTCCAAGGCCAGACTGGACAGGGGCTGGAGCAACCCGGGTGGTGGAATGTGTCCCTGCCCATGGCAAGGTGATGGCATGAAATGATCTTGGAGGTCCCTTCCAACCCAAACCATTACAGGATTCTGTGTGAATTGGTAGCTCCTTCTCAGCACGAGTAAAGCCACTCCAATGACTATTATGTTTTCACAAAATACACTGAGTTAAAAACATCCAGAAGGAAATAAACCCAATGAATGAACTGGAGAACAGCCAATATCTCAAACTTTTAATAATTAAACCTAGCTGCAAATGCTTTTTCTGGCCCTAGCCCAAGCCCAGCCTTTCTATTACCTTAGGTTCTCTAAGCACATATAATATGCTCTGCATGTTATTTCAGTCCTCATTAAATTGTTTAACATGTGCTGAAATAAAGAATTGTTATAAATTTGAAGTTGTGAGAGAGGAATGGGGAAAAAAAATTCCTGGGTCTGCTGAACAAGTGAGAAAGTAGAAATGAGACTATAGCTACTATAAATAATTAACCAAAATATCACAGTTTCTCTGAATAGTTTGTTGTTGTTTTTTTTTTAATTAATAATTATCTCTACATCTTTTCTTTAAAATCCTTTTACAATCTCTTCCTTTAAATACAATGGGAATAATTCCCTCTGTTTTTCTATTCTTTGTTTCCTCCATATTAAGCTAACAAAGCAATAGTATTGCCTCAAGCTGCAAAAGCTGGGACTGACAGGGTGTTGAGGCCCTGTGGGCACAGTTATTTCTGAAAACACAATTTAGTCCTGAGGCTCAGGTTTTGCATCATTAAGAACTGGTGCTTGGGTGGCATTATCTAATCAATGTCCCTGTCTAAAACGTAATTAGTCTTAGGACTGAAAGAAGCAAACTCAAGTCATCATAAAAGTCAATCAGCCAGGATATCATTTCTGTGAAACTACTAAATAGATGATTGCTTTCATTCTATTTGAAGGTTTTTGATAAACATTGCTAAGAGACTTAAGGTGCTGTCATTTTATTATTTTTAAAAGAGATGTTTCTCTTTTGTATAATTTAACAATTAAGTGATGATGAAAGCTGTCAGGTTGACCAGCCTGGAATCTGTTTTTCTTCTTTCCATAATAATCTCCCATTAGTTTTTGTTCCACCAAAGTCAGTGGATGTGTTCCCAAGAATTCCTGAGAGAAGGATCAGGCCCTTAAATTTTTGTGCCAGTATATCATATCCAGTGGAATTTTTCCTCTTTCCTAAGGTCTTTCAGTGCTCCAAGTCAGTGAATATTTGCTGAATAACTTTGCTGTTTATCCCTCTCTTTGTTGACAAATCTCTGGTCTCTTAGATTCTCAGAGGACACATGAACTTGAAAGGGTGACATCTATAGCAAAGTGCTCTCTCTCTAAAAAATACATTACTTATTAGAAAATAAAATATATAGTAAACTATTTAAATATATTACTAAATATTTTATTTTAAATATAATACAGAATATACAACTTTGGTTAAAATCTGTTTGTAGAAAATACAATTCCTCAAAAAACTATGAATAGAATTATTTTCACTTTTATAATACTATCATCCTGTTTCATGTTGGTTAATTAAGCAATGTTAGATTCTTTCCTACAGATTTTGGTATTACAGATTTACATGATCTCAAAGTGCCCTTTGAAAGGACATTGAGGATTTCAGTCTAAACCATAGATGGTGGAAAAAGCATCCCAACACAATAGACTCCATAGATCATAGCATAAATAACTGATTGTTATAACATACTTGGGCTTGACTCTGAAGCTTTCTACATCCAGACACAGGGTGTGATGAAAGTCACAGGAATTCCTTTCATTTACTTTGATGAGCTTTCTGTCAAGTCCATAATATTTACAGTGTTTGAAATTGTATGATTCAGTCATAAGTATTGCTGGCCAGAATATATCACTTTCATTTCCAAATAAATTACCAAAGCAATGTTTTTGGGTAAATGCTTTTAATTGCAAATCCAATTTCCCCCAGTATTATAAATACAATTATTTTCACTTTCTGATGGAAAATTTTGTATTAATACTGTGAAAGGGGGAGAAAAGACTTTAAAAAAAAAAGAATGCAAATCTTAGTGAATGCAAAGAAATCCATCTTAAGTAGAAATATTCCAGCCATATCTACCCATTCCAATAGGCAGCAAATTATCAAATAAACATATCGGCAGAATATGGTCCCAGGTGAACTGTTAATAGCCAAGGGAACATTAGTTGTAGGGTTAGATAGCTTTTACAGTGATCCCTGAGCTTTTTACTAATTGCCTGGCCCACTTCACATGAACAAACAGTGTTTTTCTGGCAGTCACTCTACAGATCTCCTTTTGTCTCAAAACCTCTGCAAGCTGCACAGGAATCCAGTCATGTGCCTGTGTAGGTGCAAAAATAGCAGGAGTGGTTAATGGGATTTTCAATTTGCTTTTCAATCTTTGCTTTTTTCACCTTAGGAATTTGAACAATTGAAGAAAAGTTTTTGTGAATTACAAGTCCCATTGGAAAAAAAAAAAAAAAAAAAACAAAAAAAAACCTGTATACAATAATCATTTAATTATTTGAGTCTTTCTACTGTTATCACGAGTGCAGTAATTGGAATTTCTTTTGCACCCTGTATGCTGATTACATTTCTAAGAGATGGAAAACCTCTTTATTTTGTATTTCTTGTCTGTTCTTTCCCATTATTCTTTTTGTTCAAAAGGAAGAATAGTTGGAATCTGACTGAACATTTCAGAACAGCTAACCCATATCATTACCCATAAGGCCATATGTCCAGGCCATTCATGCAAACAGAAGCTATTCACAAATATGGAAGGAGAAATGCTGCTGTTGCCTGATTCCTGATGATCAGGGAATTCTGTGTCACAGAGCATTTGTTTTGCTTTGTTTTTGTTTTTGTTTTGGGTGGTGGTTTTTTTTTTTTTTGTTTTTGTTTTTTTTTTTGTTTTTTTTTGTTGCACTGGTATGTTTTTCAGTTGCCAAAGGTTGGACACATATGGTAAAGAGTGAAAACAAGTGAGATGATATCCTTTAAGCTAAAGGACAGAGGCTGACAGCAAATGTCAGAAGAGTGTGCTTTTACATCTTTGCAAAAATGCACTGCACCTTATATCTCATTCCACAGCAGATCTGGAACAAAAAAACTACAGGTGAAAAAGGTACTAAAAAGCCCCCTTAACCATGAGTTATTCTGTGAAACACTGGATGCATATCACCCTACTGAATTGGCATCCCTGTCATGCATGGCCATCTTCCATTAATTTCAGAGTCCTAGATTGAGCCATAAAGGAAAAGTTGGTATTAAAATGAGACAGACAGGGGAAGGGAAAGATAGACAGACAGACATACAAATAGATAGATAGATAGATAGATAGATAGATAGATAGATAGATAGATATAGATTCAAGAGAGGTGGAGAGGGACTTTGTACATGGACCTGGAGTGGATGAACAAGGGGGAAAAGCTTCATACAGACAAAGCACAGGTTTGGATAAGATGTTAGGGAAAATGTCTTAGTTGTGAGGGTTGTAAGGCATGGTAGATGTTGTTCAGAGGATTTTTGGCTGGATCTGTGGCTGCCCCATCCCTGGAAGTACTCAAAGCCAGGCTGGATGGATCCTGGAGGAACCTGGTCTAGAGAGAGGGGTCCCTGTCCAAGGCAGGAGGGTGGGAAGTGATGATCTGTAAGGTCCTTCCAAATCAAACCATCCCATGATTATATTATGAGAGAGAGATGAAAAAGGTGCTATTTTTATTGCTGGTGCAGAGTAATATTAGCAACATTGTTCATGGAATAGCATGGAAACCTCTGCCATGTGTGATGAACCCCTGAATGTCACTGCCATCACAAAAAAAAAAGCAAGAAAGTGGAGTTGCATCCCTATTTTTCTACCTGATTTACAGTTGTCTCATTCTTTGCTGCCCGAGAAACCTGTCTAGGAAAACCCAGGTGTCTATGGCCCAGTGGTGGACCAAATTCCTGGCTGTGCCGCCTGGAATTCCTGCACCCAGAGACTGTTGCTTGGTGTCTCAGCACACAGTGAGTAGAGCCAGTGTGTTCAATAAAAATTGTTCGATGTTTAGAGAAATAATATTTACAGTGGCCACAAAAAGCAAATAATCTTGTTAAGACCAGCAAAGTGATCATGAGTGATTTTTTTTGAAAACTGTTATTTTGCAAGAAATGTTAACTTCACCAGCTGATTGAGGGAGGTAAAAAGCTATAAAATTAAACCCTATCTATAGGGCTGACTAATAAAAAGATGAAACTATACTTGACATTCAAAAACAGTAAAAGTACAGTACAAAAACAGTAAAAAGTAAAAGTACAGATGAGAGTTGAATATATTAGCTTAAAATATAATGAGATTATATTTATTAGTGAAAATTAAAACCCTACTTAAAAAAAAAAAACCTCTTTGCCAAAATTATAAGATATGACCTTGATCTCCCAGTGACTCTCCCTGGAGGAAGACCCCTTTTTGTGGAAATTATGGATACAAAACAAAACCTGCCTAGAGGTTTTTAGCATTCATTTTGATATGGGAGAAATAAAAATAGTGAGATAACATTGCCCAGGCACCAGCATACAACCTTGTTTAAGTAATAAGAATTTTATTAATATAACTCTGCATATTTCCCTTTCTGTAAGCTTTTCTCTCAATTCACAGATTTTATATTTTTAAATTATAATTTGTGAATATTTGTGAATTATATTTCACAGGTTTCTTTACTTTTGATTCTGATTTATTTGAATCTCTTAAAACTTAACAACTCCTGGCAAAAACTCATGAGAGTATGGTGAACCTTAAATACAGATTATCTATTTCCCACACATAGATCTGCCCAACAATGCCTTGAGTAAAGAAATGAATACCAATATCTTCAGCTATAAAAATTCAATTAGAAACACTCTGAATAACAGCAACAACAAAAATGCTAACTATAAAACACTGTAAAATGAAACCATTAGAGAAGTTACCAAAATTGAGATCCTGAAATTATCAATGGAAAAAACCTATTTACATTTCTCCAGTGATTTGAGCAGAAAACTCATCTGTGCTTGGAGCATGGGTCAATTTTGGAGGTTAGTTATTACTTTTCTTTCGAGACTCAAGTATGAAAAACATGAAAAAAAAACAACAAAAAAAAAAAAAACCCACAACCCCCTTCCACAAAGCAAGCAAAGAAACAAACAAACCAACAAAACAAAACAAAACAAAACAAAACAAAACAAACAAAACAAAACCAAAAACAAAACAAATAAAACCCCCTAAAAAACAAACAAACACCAACCAACCAAAAATACCCAATTAAATGAGTCCAGACACTGTACTGCAGCATTCTCTGTCTGGGGCAAACTGCTGGTAACACACAATAAATCAACAAAGCACCACTCTCATCTCTGAATTACTGAGCTCAGAACTAAAACCTTTGAGAATCTTTAACAAACTACCATTCTCCTTAGAAAATTATCTCATGATGTGTAATGATCTTGCCTATATATTTTAATTATTTTAAACTTTTTAAATAGACTTTTGAGTAATAACTTCTTAACATTCACCACAGAAGGTAACTAAATCTTTAATGGACTCTTGGTGTAACCACTTTAATGTTGCAATTAAATTGAGGTTTATGCAAATAAAGGAAAACAGAAAATCAGAAAAGATACTTTCTTCCATAATATCCAAAATAGTTTCTGTATTTTCACAGTTTTGCAGAGTCAGAGAATATCCTGAGTTAAAAGCAACCCATTAGAATCACTGAGTCCAACTCCTGACCCTTTCCAAGATACCCAAGAATACATGTTAAAAAAATATTTTCCCCCATCCCCTCAATTTATTTCTGGTCAGCTTCATCTCCAATTGCACTTTGGCCACACAGATTTTCTTCCTGCAGTGGCAAGAGGCATCTCTGTGTTTCTCCCACATCACCTGACATTGCTTCTTTAGAACACACTGTCTTTTTTTGCCTAGGCTCCAAAAAAAAAAAAAAAAAAAAAAAAAAATTCTCCTTATCCAAGCTAGTCTTCTGCTTTGTCTGCTTGACTCCCAGCATTTAGGAATTGCTTGCTCCTGTGTCCTTATGAGGTCACCACAGCACATTCAAAAGCATTTCCCCAGGAGACTTTACTCAGTAGCTCCTTGTGCAGCCTGAAGTTACCACAAAACTAAAAAAAAATAAATTTTGGCAACTTTGTTTTCTAGATCATCAAATAATGTAGCTTTAGTCAACTAATTTTGAAAATGCAAAAATATTTTGTTTTATTTTATATACATACTATTATTGTTCAAGCACGCAGAACCTTCTCATTAGTCTCTTTTCCTTAAGTACAGACAATATGTTTGATATCTGTTTAAAGATATTTACTAAAAACAACTTTAGGCCAGCTATTCCATCTTCCACTTCATTTTGAATTCTATGATGTAGATTGTCCAATTCATCTGATAGGATATTTTACTTTGGAGATTTAGTTCAAAGCTTGACTATGGCAACTTTCATTTCCACTCCATCAACTCCCTCATACATTTCTCATTTTTCTACACAAATTTCTTTAAAACACGAGCAAAGAAAATTTTAACTTTGGGACCATGATTCAGCAACATGTTGTGTCAGCCAGTCTCTCAGAATGATGGATCCAGTCCATCCTTTCACCCTTTTCTCCCAGTTGTCTTAGATGATTATTTTTGTACTGTTTATGTTGATTCATTTTTTTAAGACAGAGCAAAATATGGACTTTGTCAGTTCTTCCTCTATTTGCTTCTTGACAACAGATCCTCATTATGAATTAGTTTTTAAATAGGAATATCTCTTCTTCCTCCCCAGCCCCAAGTGACCTCTGTATCTTCTTTTTGAACCTGAACAAATCCCAAGCTTTCCCCACCTCTTTCAGACAGCTAGATTTCTGGTTTCACTCTGTGAGTATTGAGATAGTTCTGAGAAACCAGTTAACCTATATGTCAGATGGCAAAGCCTGGCAGAGACCCTCAGACCAAATATGCTTATTTAGCCTCTGGCTGGTGAAGGGAAGCATTTTTCCTAGCAGCTAACTCCATTTTTCAAGCCACTCTAGCTGCAGCTGAGTCTCAAAGGATTTTTCTGCCCAAAACAGAAGTGGTGACCCACTGAGTGCACGATCATCTGTGACAGTTTCAAAGGCTTCACAGCCCATCTCATGTGCTACATTTAAAAGATTAAACTAGCTGTTAAACAAACTTGTGCAATTTCTGATGGGCCATGCACAGGGTTCATTGGGGAAGTCAGGGACAGGCTTTAAGAGGCAGAACTCATGTTCCCATTTCATGCTTATGATGCAGTAAACTTTAGCATGAAGACATCAAATGTCATGCTTTGATGTGTAAAAGTTTTTCTTCTAACAGAGATTGCACTGGACCTGCTTCCTAGCCCATGATATCACTTTCTTAGATATCCTCAACCTCTGACATTATACCCAATGACATTTATGCCATTTATGACACAGATTTATAATTTCTGAAATATCATAAGTCTGAATAACAACTGTGGTTGATAATTTTAACTCTTAAAGGCAATAAGGATTTTTAAACTACTCCTAAGTTTCTCTCCAGATGCAACAAACCTTATCCAAAAAAGCTCCTTAAGCCTAGGAGTAACATTTTTGAGGACCTAAAATTGAAATCACCTCTTGCATCCCAAGACTAAGATTATTTCTCCTTAAACTACTTTTTTCTATGATAAAAATAAAACAGACTCTATTTTAAAAAACAAATAAAAGGAAACATCGACAAAACAAAGCATTTAACTGATCATATATTGCTTCTCTTAAGCTGAGAATGAGCCACATGAGACAGATGGTGAACATTTTGCTTATTGTACTACAGGAAACTACTCAGACAATGCATCAGTGAGAGTTGCATTAATACATACTTGCAAAAGAATGAAATTAAATAACCTAAAAATTAAATAAATAAATTATTATGGAAAAAACCCATTTCCTATTCATGCTGAAGGGCATGTAAATCTTCAGATTCCTAAAATAGTTATTGTGAGGCTTATCACAGGCTCAGGATATATCCTGGTAAAAGATCAAAGCCTGTAATCTTTAAAAAAAAAAAAAAAAAAAAGGATCACGCATACAGATCATCCATATTTTGTACAGTGATCTGATGACTACCAGTAACAAAGACTGTAAGTGGGAGTTTGATACAACACTGATGTCTTCACAGCTTGTACTATTTTGGGAGCGCTATAAAACAGTTTTCTCTTTGGTAAGATTGTCTCTTTAATATACAATTTTTGTTGAATATGATTTTGAAACAATGCATAATTTGAGGTCACTCTAAATATTCACCTTCAGTTTAGGCACTGAATACAAAAAGCATTGTTTCTCGCACAGCATCACAAACAGCTCAGCAGAGTAAACTCTTCTTCAAAATGGAGGTTTTTTCTGGTTGAAAACTTTAAATTAGAAGCCCATGCAAACCACAGACTGTTCAGGAGTGACTTTAAATATTAAGAGAAAAAGCTGATGTTGTTTTCTGTTTGGCCCACAAGACTTCCTAGTTCTATTATATAACTTCCCTAACTAGTTTTGATTTTTTTCACTCTATTTACAAAGTTCTTGTGATTCCCAAATGTTAGACTTGATATAAGTATGCACTGTTATTATTGCCATTATTCATATTTGTGGAACTTTTTGTAAAACCTAATTCTGTCTCCAGGTGGTGATTGATTCTGCAAGGAAGTTTTGCAGGAAGCAATTAATGAATAGCTTTTTCATCACTGTCCTTCTCAAACCATAAGTGCACCTGAAATCAGCCACAAAGGATTTCCACTGTATTATTTTATTATTTCTGATCCTGTTTAACAGATGGTTTCTGAGAGTTGTTCAGAGTCTCCCTAATTTTTCTCTGTCTATTACAGATGCTCTTGAGTACACACCTATTGTGCTGTGCTCTTACAATTGTTTAATTTAAGCACGCCACACATACCATACTAAATTGCAAACACAAAACCTCAGGAGGAATAATGCAGTAGTTTCTACCTCTAGGCTCTGACAGATGGGCTGCTGTAAATTCCATTTTCACTGGGATTTGATATGGTTTTATCCTAGTTTCTAAGACTAGTTAAGGCAGACAAGATTTTCAGTACTTGAAGGGGGCCAGTAAGAAAGATGGGGGCAAACTTATTATCAGCACCTGTGCCAGTAGGGTAAGAGGTAATGGCATAAAGCAAAAGGAGGATCCATTTTTATTATAAGATAATAAAATGCAAGGAAGAAGTTTTTCACAATGAAAGTGATAAAACCCCAGAACAGGCTGCCCAGAGAGGTGGTGGATGCCCCAGTACATGAAAGATTCAAGGTCAGGTTGAATGCAACTGTGAGCAACTGGATCTGTTTGAAGATGTCCCTGATTACTGTAGAAGGACTTAACTCGAAAGCTTTTAAAGGTCCCTTCTAACCCAAAGTATTCTATGATTCTGTGACTTTCTACGAAAATAAAACATAATAACCTTCCATGTGAGCCAGTCATTTTGACCCCATTTTCTCTTTATCAGTGAAAGGAAATCAGCATTCCCACATCTCTGGCTCACCCAGAGATGCTCTTTAGAGTGCCACTCATCCTGCTGTAGAGCTCTACATTTAAGATTTCCAAAGAGAGCAGAGATTTTTCCCAACCCTAACGATGTTAAGGGTTGTGAATTTAAGATCTGATCCTGTGAGCACAGTATAAGGGCTATGTCTGCTCAGTCAGACATCAGCTTCCTTCTGTATACTGCCAGACACAGTTATTCAGGGAGGAATAAAGATTCATCTGAAATCTAAATGCAGACGTGAACAGATCAGGACACGGCGTTGTATAAATGTAATTACACAAAACCCAGACAAGAGCTTTTGTCTGGATATCTTGAAACTAGACAATGTCAGCTCTTTTTGTTTGAAACCACAGTTTTCTATGGTTTCTTAATTTGTTAGCATTCAAAATGAGAGAGGGGAAATCTTTGCTAATCATAATTTAAAAAATGGTAGAAATTCCATTGCTTGATGCATATATAAATAAATACATTACTCCAGCTACTTACAGCCTTACACATTATCATGTCTCTTGAAGATGTACAAAAAGAGGTTGGTGAGAGAGAGAAAGCCAGACCTAGACCTCTTTTGCTGAAAAAGTAAAGATCTTCTGTGCTGTGATAAAACCGAATGGCTCTTTGTTACCAATTTCCTGATGTAAGCTCTCAAATATTAATTTCACTAACTTGAATTGAGTTTTATGTGACAATCTGCTAGTTTTACTGAGATGAAAAGCCCTTCATCTGCAATATAGACTGGAGGATTTTCTTTATACTTTTCTTTTGTTTTCATTCCTAAATGATTTGAGAATTGGCTCTCCTTCTGGAGAAGAGCTATATTCCTCTGAGCCTATGTTAAACAGGATGTACCTACTGATCTAATGGACTTATTCCGAGATAATTGCAAAGCAATGAAACTGTGTAGCCAATATTATTAGTTATTAATAATCACTTTAAACAGATTACTTTCTAAATTCTATTTCTGCTTTCCTAAAAAAAAAAGTCCCTCAGAATCTGCATATTACTGAGCCAGAGACACATAGATCTCAATAGCTGTCCTTAAAGTATGAATATTGATGCTGTCTGCACTGTGTTAATCAACAAGACATAACTGTGAAAGAAACTTGGAGAGAGGGAAGTGGAGACAGAGGAGAAAATCCTTTCTGCAAGTTTTTTACATCATTTTAGTTACACTATCAGTCCACGATAGAGAATGAAAATAAAATGACTGCATGCAACAGAAGTTACATCTTCTTTGCAAATGTTTTGATACACACAGTTTAATTACTACTAAAACAAGGAAGCTGTTAGAACCACTAAAATTGTGCAAAAAATAGGCATAGACCTCCTTAGTATTCAATGCCGTGCCCCAAAGCACATAGTGACAACACTGGGGTTGCTATATTCCTCTTTAAAATATTGTTTTATCTGTAACATACCCTCGATACCTATGAATGACATGAGCTGCTCTTTTTTTATCACATATGAAATAGCATCAGCTCTGTGGCCTTGCTTGATGATCTGTGGACAGCGGTTGATGTCAGACATGATCCTGACCCTGTTTTTGGAGCTCTTATTTCTGTCTTCTTGGATGTGCCTCTTCAGCATAGACTTATCTGAGGACCTGGATTCACCTCTGTTGGATGCTGCAGGACTACCTTGTGCTGATGTACTGGATTTGGCTGGCATAGAGTTAGATTTTTCCCAGGGGCTGTGTTTTGGGTTTGTGCTGAACACAGGGTGGATGACACAGAGATGTTTTTGTTATTGCTGAGCAGAGCTTGCACAGAGCCAAGGCCTTTGCTGCTTTTTGCACTGCAGGCTGGGAGGGGATGGGGGTGATTGAGAGTTTAGGAGGAGACCCAGCCAGGACAGGTGACCCCAAGTGACCAAAGGGATGTTCCAGACCATGTGACATCGTGCTCAGTGTATAAAGTGGGGGGAGGAGGAGGAAGGGGGAACGTTTGGACTGATGGTGATTGTTTTCCCAAGTCACTGTTACATGTGATGGGTTTGACTCTCTGGAGGTGACTGAGCACCTAACCTGAACATGGAAAGCAATGAACTAATTCTATTTTTTGCCCTGCTTGTGTGCAAGCCTTTTATTTTCCCCATTAAACTGTCGTTTTCTCAACCCATGAGTTTTCCAGCTTTTACCCTTCCAATTCTCTCCCTGCTCCTGTTGGTTGAGGAGTGAGCAAGAGGATGTGGGCAGCTTGGGGTTTGGATGGGGTAAAACCACAAGTTTTCTAATCCACAGCCTTGTGATAATGTGCAGCTCCTCACTACTGATTCCTGGTTTTCTTGCCTTTACAGAGCATCCAGCCCTTGCAGCTGTCTAGCAGTAACTAGCCCAGTGCTGGTTTTTACACTGAAGTCACTGAAGTATGTAATGATCTTTCATTTACTTCAATAACAAGAATTCGTTCATGGGTGAATACTTTCCTTGCGTGTAGAAAACTTATTACCTGAATTCTCATCAGCTTAGAAAATGAGGGGAAGTGGCTCATAATCTCCAGTGTGAGGCTTCTCGAAATGAGAAAGGAGTCTAGCAGGACAACATCTCCCCAGGTCCCAGCAGTGGGGACATGCCTGTCTGCTCCTGCTTCAGCTCCTGCTTACAGGCCTCTTACTGGGGAAATAAAAAGAAGCAAAACCAGAAGCCTGTGCATGATGCAATCCATTAAGCAGCAAGAATTGTAAATTATGACAAGCCAGTACTCTTTGTAGCAGTCTTTTGGAGTAAACTGATGAGCAATCTCTAAAATAAACTGCATTCTTATCTTTTGAATGATAAAGAGATTCAAGCAAGGAAAAGCATGTTCACTGATCAATCACAATGAGAAACGGTGATAAATTTGCTCAAAATTCTACTGTTGATAAAAACTGTTGTGAGAGAATGTTATTTGTTATGAAAGTTCTATGTAAGGTAAATTAACTTACAGTTGAAGCAACAGTTAAACTAGAAAGACAAACTCTGTTAATTGCTGGGTATAGGGCTGGGACTTTTGCAGAAGTCTTCCTTTAGGAACCATTTCCTTTGGGCCAAAATTCACAAAGCCAAACTATTTTGTTAACTAAATCCATATACTTTGCAGAACATACTTTTTATTTTCCAAATATCAGTCCCCCTTCAAGCTAATAAGACCAAAAAGAAAGAGTCAATGCAGACAGGTATTCACTACATAGCAAGGAATCATTTTTACAGATGTTTATATGATTGCACAGAACATTTGTTGTTCCCTTTGAATAGTGACAGATTGGGTGAAAAGACCAAATTTAGACAACTGAATCACGGACTTTTTAGGTTTGGCAGATGAGGGGAGTCCTACCCAATGAGGGTATACTTCTAATAGTACCTTTTATGTTGATATTGATTTACTACTCTAACAAACTCCAATTCTTTCCCCAGCATTTTTCAGTACAACAGGAAATTTCCCTGAACTTCTTAATTAAGAATAAGATTGAATTCAAACAGCTTGTGCATGAAGTGAATTTTCACTCAGGACTGGTGTTCAATTTGTGTTCAGAATATAACTATATCCATCTACTGCTTCTCCCTGGTAATTAGTAGTTTTATAGACATCATTTTTACAGTCATGTTCTTGCGTTATGAGATACGTGGAATACAAATTTGCTTAACATTACTTACACCATAAAAACCAGAATAAATGCAGGGAGCTAGTGTCACTGCTCCTCACAATCCAGCACATTTTGCATTTTCATTTAGAAGAAAATTCTAACTGCTTCTTCAAGGGATATTTTATTACTGGAAAACAAATGGCAATATCACTTCAATGACAATGCATCAGCTAATATTCATCTATATTAAAACAACTCCAGCCCAAATAATTTTGGTTTCAGACAATCGACTCTGTACTATTAGCCATAGGATAATTAGAATACAACCAATCTTAGTATTATAATTACTTGCAGTTTAATTTTCACATTGACCTGATATTGCACACCACTATGGCTCATTACACTTGTTTTATTAACGCAGTGTACCAAAAATTATGTTAACATTCTTGCTAGCTACAACATAATCTTCTGGTTCACCCACACACAAAATAGCCTCTATTAAAGGTGAAATAATAATAATAAAAATATTGCAGTAAAACGTAAATGCTTAGTTACATTCTGATTTCCAAGAGTCATAACAATTTGCATAAATGCTCAGATATTTTTCGCTGCATATTCCATAACCATTCTATTTGGCTTAGAAAATTATATTTATATATGCTTCTCCAACATTCAAAGACACTTTTTTGTATGACAGCAGGAATTGAAATAGAATGAGTTCATAAAATCAGTGATGCCAATGTATTAGCAGTTTGCCCTCAATATTTTGCTATAATGGTTATCAAAACTGCATTAATCTCTCTTATTGAAAACTATTTATACACCCCTAATCATCATTAAAATGTTATTTTGTATTCAGCACAACAAATTAATCTTCTTTTCTATTAAAAAGAAATAATCTGATTTTTTTCCACAGGGCTTGCCCCTTAATGATGCTTCTGTGAAGAAAAACACAAGACAAAGCTTAAAGATAAAGAATTAACAGAAGAAATGAAAGGAAGAAACTAGAAGCTGCTAATAGAAATTGCAGACAAGGTTTATCAGTCTCCACATTAATGGTGTATTGTTGCTGAAGGCTCTTTAAGAATATCTTTTTCACTGAAACACACAGAGATATTTACTGATTCTTAGAATTGATTAGCAGGCAGGTCACAAAAGCAAAACCTGAGGATCTGTCATGGAAAAAGCCACACTGCCCACATGTCTGAGTAGAACAGGAGTGAGGCAACAGCTGTATTAAACTCAAAAGCTATTAAAATTCAAAGTTATTAGATTAGACTGATTTTTTTTAGGCCCAAGTCATTAATCTTGGTCGAGAATTCCAGTCTTAACTTCAAGAATCTAGAGCAAAGAATAATGAGACATGGTATATTATAATACATGACAGTACATCCTGTGAATACCTGAAGTTGTTTAGTATGACTGGCAACTTTGGAAATTCATATGGGATTTAAAAAAAAAGTAAACACTGCAATATATATATATATATATATATATATATATATATATATGTATATGTTTGGAATTTTCCTTGATAAAAAGTTTACAAGATGACAAATATTAGGAAAACAAACTGCATAAAGAAAGAGGCAGTTAGAGTAGAACAAGCATCTCAAATTTGCCTGAAATATTAATATTTATTTAGTAGAAATAGTCTGCTTTTACAGATGAAGCATTTTATACCAAGATAATAACTACAATCATACAGACTCTTCCTGAACATATTCCTCCTGACTGAAGGAGCAACAAAGTTTTAGCAAACAAGTTGAATAACTTCTGCCTTAATGAAGTCATGCACTGTAAAGTTAATTTCATTGTGAGCCACTGCCATGGGCAAGGACAATTTTCACTATCCCAGGCTGCTCCAAGCCCCTTCCAACCTGGCCTGGGACACTTCCATCGATGGGGCAGCCACAGCTTCTCTGGGCAACATGTGCCAGGGCTTCACCACCCTCTTCCTAAAACTAAATTTTTAGGAAGAAAAATTTCTTCCTAATACCTAATCTGAACTTCCCCTTTTTTCAGTTTAAAGCCATTCGCCTTTGTCCTGTCATTTCAGGCCCGTGCCCAAAGTTCCTCTCCAGTGATTCCCTTTAGGCACTTGAGGGGGCTCTAAGGTCTCTCTGGATCCTTCTCCTCTCCAGGCTGAACATCCCAGCTCCTCCAGCCTCTCTCCAGAGGAGAGGTCCCCCAGCCCTGGAAGCAACTCTGTGGCCTCCTCGGGACTCATTCCAGGAGCTCGACAACCTTCCTGTTCTGGGAATCCCAGAGAAAGATGCAGCACTGCAGGTGGGGCCTCACCAGAGAGGAGCAGAGGGGCAGAATCCCTCCCCACCTCAGCCTGGTGGCCACATTCCTTCTGATGCAGCCCAGGGCACAGCTGGGGCTTTCTGGGCTGCCAGTGCACATGGCTGGGTCACGTGGAGCTTCTCATCAACCAACACCCCCAAGTTCCTCTCCCCAGGTTTGCTCTCCAGCCATTCTCTGCCCAGCCTTTACTTGTGACTGGGATGGTCCTGAGCCACCTGCAAGACCTGGCACCTGGCCTTATTGAACTTTACACTTTTCAGACAGTTCGACCTCTCCAGCCTGTCCAGGTCCCTCTGGGTGGCATCCCTTGCCTCCTGCCCCACAGAGTTTGGTGTTATCACCAATATTACTGGAGGTGCCTTTGACTACACTGCTCATGCCACTGACAAAGATCTTATCCAGACTCCTCATCTTAGGACAAAAATTAATGTAACACAAAGACCTTAGGAAATATGTTTGATTTTGTTATTCCCAGCATGTCAGATAATAGCTCTGTCTACGCACCCAGCATTTTCTCCACATAGCTATAAAGATCTCAACTCTGTGTTATAGAAAGCAAACACTTTAATGTTGCTCTATATTAGCCCTTAGATTCCAATTTGTCCCTCTCTATCTCAGACAAATGGGATCAACACAGATCCTTTGCTTTCTATTTGACTGGTCTCAATTACGTATTTTCTGTCATTCAGCTTTATGACTGTGTAATAAAAGACAGGTTTAATGGGCCAGTAGTCCAGGATGGGAAATCATCCAGCTAGTGAAGCATTGAGGACATCAAATTAGTGGCACTGCTGATCAGTTTTTTCCCCAGCCTGACATCTGTTTGTAAGCACTCATAGCCAAAATTGTTTTGAAAGGCAACGTCAGCCTTAGGCTTTGGAGCTTGCATCAGTGAATCTCTCCACCCCTTACTACTTGTTATTTTCTGCTTTGAAATGAGACAATGCATATAATCATGCACGAGGGAGACTACGTTATCTGATGCTTGATCTGATGAGTAGAAGTCAGGGTTCTTGGGTTGTCTCTAACACCGTTCC
Organism: Vidua chalybeata; assembly: GCF_026979565.1. NCBI lineage: Eukaryota > Metazoa > Chordata > Aves > Passeriformes > Viduidae > Vidua > Vidua chalybeata. The sequence goes on along the minus strand of NC_071570.1, from coordinate 4,209,360 downwards.
ATAAGATTCTTGTCTTATGTGCGTATTTAAAATGTACTTTAGCTTAGAGAACACAGATAAAAGAAAGGTTTCTGGAAACCTTTAGTTCTATTTGAATTGGCTTTGTTATCTAATAATTTTTTTTTCTATTTCCTTGCCAGAAATTATTCTAATAAATATGACTACTGCTAACACTCTCCCTGAACTTAAAGATAAATGGAAAGAGTATTAAGAGATTCATAGACTTTTGAAAAGAAAGAACTCTGGGGACCAGTGTTCTGGACTGTTTTATAGTGCAGACTGAACATCTGCTTCAAGCTAACATTTGCTTGGAAAATAAGAGTACCTCACAAAAAGAGACAAGGAAGAAAACTGAAAGAATCCCAGAGGAAACCCATACCCATACCAACCATCGTTAGCAGTAATTATCATATAATATCAATGATTATATAATAATCATACAATCATTACATAACTATAGTGATTACTCTATATTAACACTGTGTTAATATGGCTGTACACATTAATGTATTATATATGAGTACATGGAAATGTAAATACTTATGTAAATTATTGTTTTCATTAGACTTTTTTGTGTTTTCCGTCTCAAATTCAGTTGTTATGGCTCATTTTATATATGTGTTATAGCAGAACAGCCGTGACACTGAATAAATTAGACGTCAGCTCTGTCTTGTCCCTCCATGCTATCATCAACTGATGATAGCAGCAACTTGCTCAGAGACAGGGCATGAAAGTAGATGAAACTTATGAAATACTATTGCTGTCTCCTTGCATCTTTGGGGAATCTAAGGCTCAGGCACTTCCTGAATTAAGAATGTCATGTTTTCCTTTAAAACTCCTTGCATATACAGTTGAATTACTTATTTAACCCATTAAAAAGTTTTTTTTGCATTTGTGATTCCTACAGCAATGAGTTCCATTGTTTAGTTGTGCACTCTGTAGAAAAGAATTTTCATTTTTTAAACATATAACATGCTCAATCAACTAATTTTCCCCCAATCTTGTATTGTTAAGAAGGATATATATTTTTTATACTAAAAATATTGAGAATTAATCTTAAACCTCTAAATATATTTAGAATTGTTTAGAATATATTTAGAATTGTTTAGAATATATTTAGAATTGTTCTTAAATCTCATCATATTTAAGTGTCATTTTTACCTACTTACCAAAAGAGTTAAATAGAAAGTCTATCACCTTTTTTGTCCAGACATTGATGGATCTGTTTCAAAGAGGAATATCTCTAGCTATTTGGACTTAAAAAGGTAATCACTTTTCATTTTTCACAATTTATTCCTACCTTTGTTAGTTCTTCTTTTTGACATTTAGTAACACGTGACATATTTTTCTTCAATTTTGTTTTTTTTATTCACATAAAACTACTTGTAAGTTTATGAAACTTATGGCCATAATCCTGTTTTTCCCATATTTGTTGACTTAATTTGTCAGACACAAGTTATCTTTCTGAAACCTTATACAACTTTTGCCTATAAAATGATATTTATTCACATATTTGCTATTCCTATTTATTCATCTTTATTCATGTATCTGTTATTCCTACTCTTTCTTGTAGTAATTATGAATTTTCTTAGAAGAACTCAGATTTACTGGTCTGCATCTCCCTGGACTCTTCTGCACGTGCCATCTTCCATTTCCCTGTTTCTGATTCCATTTCAAGCACAGTTAATAGTTCAGCAATTTTATACTTCAACTCTCTTGGAACTCTTGGGTGAATACCATCTGTTCCTGATGATTTGTTAGCAGATATATTATCAGTTAGTTGTAAAACCTCTCAATTCTAGCATTTTTATAAGCTGCCCAAGTATTGAATTTAGAAAGCCTACTAAAGAACCCTCAAACCTAAACTCCTAATTCCAAATTTTGGGAAGCTTATATTCTGACAGCAGATCTTCTATACCAACCACTCCTACCCTGATATAAATAATAAATTAAACTTAATTTCATTACACCATTTTTCAGTATTAAGTACCCTCATTTCTATCATTCAAAGTCACCTCAGCATTCTCTGTCTTTCCTGTGATTGTTCAGAATAAAATACCACAAAATCCTGTCATTTAGGTGCATTATTCATCAAGATAAACCACAGATATTGAGGCAGGTAAAGGCAGAACATTAAGGTCAGACTTTGCTCAGACTGTAGAATTCCAATGAGAAGCACACACAGGAGGAAAAGGAATATAGTGTAGGCACTTTTGATACTTCCATCACTATAGAAAAGTGGAGATAACCTAAATTATATATTTTCAATCACTATCTAGACAAATAAAACCATGCTTTGAAGAAGATGAAGGCTTAATACATTTAGGTGGATTATGGTCTTATGGGGTTCCTGAGTAACAGCTCATTGCTTAATTTCAGGTAGCATGCTAGTTTTTCTTTTCAGTACATTTTGCATTGCATTGTGTTAATTTTCTGTGTAAATACCACATTTTTTTACAGAAGTATTTTCTGCTGAAGATTTCAATACTATGAAAGTTTGCTGTTTATATTTTTAATTTTTGAAGGAAAACAGCCATTCCAATGCTATCTTGCTTTAGTGAGGAACACTTCTGAAGAAGAACAGACTATCTAGTCACAAGGTTAAGGAATTTGCTGATTATAAAAAATAAAGATTTCTGTGCTACTGTGTAATTTTGGCATAACAACAAGCCTTTAACTTTATTGCACAAGCAGAATGAAACAGATTCTCATTGGAACGATTCCACTGTTTTTTATGAGGTTTTTTTTTTTTTTCATTAATTATCTTCAGTTTCCCACATGGCCTTTTTACCTGTGCTCCATAAAAACCAATTTCTCTTTTACAGACATTCCATATTGAAAATGTCAGGCAAACGGGACATATATAAAATTATTTTTATATTATAGGGTTTTAAATTAGTCAAAGCAGTATTTAGTGTGTGTGTGAGTTAAATTTAAATGAAATAAATGTTGCCAGGTTGACAGCAGTGGAAAGTATGTCAGTCTTTCTGTTCACAGAACAATGGTACAAACAGTGGGAGATTCTCCAGCAAGTTCTGAAAAATTAATTGTGCCTTAGATAGACATATTTTGGCATAAAGAAAAATTCAGTTATTATTAATGTGAATTTCTTCACTCCTGTTAATAGGAATGTCAGGAAAGATTTCCAGAATAGAGTAAAAAGGCACTTTTACCACTATGCCCCATCTAGCCATGTCTTTGTGCTCCAGATTCCAGTGAGTGAAGAACAAGTAACATTGAATACAACAAAATTCTTCCCCAGAAATTTAGTAAGCTCAATGGAGATTTTTAATCTAAGAGTTATCCTTACACAAAATTATCTTACACAAAGTTGTCTCCTAATAAAACAAAGGACTGAGGTGTATGCTTTAAACAAGGAAAAACAGTAATTAATGAACTGCTACCTATAAACCACTCCCAAACTTCTTTCTCTTCACAAATAATTATCAAATAAGGTTAAAACCCTAGCAAGAGCAAAGATGTCTGACAGTGAAATTCTCTCTGTCTCAAAATACAGGAGTATATTAACATTAAATCCTTTAAAATTCTTATATTATACTTAGGGACTCGATAATTTCTTGCAGACAACACCATGTCTAAAGTGGTGATGTTTCCCAAAGGACTTTCAGGCTTCAGTGTCACTGATCAAGTGTTGCTGACCCATCTATGATCACTTTAACTCTGTCTCTTTGTTTGTTTTGGACCTCTTTTTTGTTTTATTTTGTTTTGGTTTCTGTGTTTTGTTTTGGTTTTGGTTTGTGTTTGGTGGGCACTTGTTTGTTTCCTGACAGATCTCAGGGAATCTCAGCATTGCAGATCCTCAAAATCAAATCAAACCACTCTCAGGTTCTAACCCCCTCCTGGTTTTGAGTGCATTATAATCTTGACAAGGTTACCTGCCATCATGAGCTATCTTGTAGTCACAGGCAATCATCAGTGAAATCATCCCATTCACTTCAGGTGGGATAGAAAATGGGGTTAAAAGGGAATACAGCTTCTCCATGAGCAGCATTTATTCAGTGGGTGGCACTGGGAAATGAACCACATGGGTCTGTATCCCAATTCAAGCCAGAGGCCACAGGTCTGGAGAATGCTCAAGATGTACTTCACTCCAAGGAAAGCATAAATCACCTCCACTTTCACCCTCCTCTTCTTCTATTTCCTTCTTTGACTATACAAAACACACAAACACCTTCAATCTCCTCCTGGGATCTAACAAACAACCGATTAATAAAAAAAAATTTAGGAAAAAAAGATCTGTATTTTTTAATTGAGTGGAGCAAATCCACACAGTTTTCTTCATACAATTTGTTGAGAAGGAGAGCAAAAGAGATCAGCGGGGTGCCACCTGACACTGCCACCTGACACTGACATTCCTGCATCAGTTCAGAATGAAGTGAAAATGCCTGGTTAACTCTGAGGATTTGAATGTTCCTCTCAGCCTAACCACCTGCGCCCAGCATAATCCTGGGGTTTGGCTTCAGTGGAAAATATTCTAGGACTTGGTGACAGTAGGTGGTGTGGGGTTTAAATTATTTGCTAGGAAGGTTTCAAACAATGATAGGAAGGTCACGAGTTTTGGTCTGTATTTTAAAGTAGCTCCAGACTAAGAACATCTGGCATAATATTTCCCAGATTTTAGAATAGGCTGGGTGGAAAACCCAACAAAACAACTATGCTTCCTCAGGTTTTAAAGTCCAAGAAATTGTAAGATGTGGAAATGATTGGAATCTAGGGAACCAAGGCCAATTTTACTTCTTTTTTTTTTTTTTTTTTTTTTTTTTTTTTTTTTTTTTTACCAAGACATTGTATTAGTCACATCATTATGTTAGTCCCCACCATCTTAGAGCAAATGTAAAATTAATTCCAAATTTCAGTGTTGAACTATTTATGACAGGAATACCCCAGGGGTGGCCTGTGGTGCTGATGAATATCCTGTACTGAGCACAATGTTGGTGTTAAATTATGGTGTTAAAACATGCAGACAGACACAAGCACACAGAAAACCCTGCATATGTGTGTCAGCTTGTACCAGATGACTAAAAAAATTAACAAGACATATTTTTCTCCTTAGTAACATTTTTTAATTGTAGTCAGTGGGAAAAATGACATAGATGGAAACAGAGAGGAAGAATATTTCCTGAGTGACAGAGGAAACAAATACAGTAATGGTAGAAGGGAGGTCCATCCTTTTCTTCTTTTAGAAGCAACACTCATCAGGAGAAGGTGGATGAAGATACTGAGCTGTATCAAACCAAATACCAATTAATTTCAAATAAACAACACACCATACCCTAACTCCCAGACAGGCTCTGGGGTTCTGATCAGCAAAACTATCTGATTAGTAATGTAAATGACTAACACTGAATCCCAAATTTTGATGTTTTGTAGACATTTAACATCTTGAGTTTCAAGTGCAATAATGTGCTTTAATGTCATTTTAAAACAGGTGATTTACCAGCTCTTCTTGAAATAACTGTGTTATATCAAACAATTTACTCAGAGGCTTTGAAGCTGCCATTTTTCCATAGATTTCATATAATAAAATTTGGATAGTGTGGATGAGGTATTAACATATGTTTCCCCCTTAATTTACTTTTTTGTATAGTGTTTTTGGGAGGCGGGAGGGATAAGGGGCTTTTTAAAAATTTTGAGTTTCATGACTGCACCACTTAATGTCACTTAATGTGTGAAACTAAAGTTGCTATTTTTAGGCAAATTGTTATATATGATTAAAAACAAATCTCTCTAACTTCCTAACTCATCTGGGAAAAAAAAAGTGAGTCATTTAGACGATAATACAAGCAATCTTAAAAAATCAAAGATGATTAAACTGATTAATCTTCATTTCTCTAAATGCTAGGTCATGCTCTTATTATTAATAAAATCATAACGAGCTGTAATTAAATTCTGGCAAAGTTTCTACTTTCAAGTAGTTTGACCTCCTACTGAAAAACAAAACAAAACAAAAAAAACACATAGGAAGCTATCCTTGTTCCCAGAAATTCACATTTTTGTGCAAACAACCCATTCTGTAAATTGGCTGTCTATACTAATATGCTACTTTGCAAAGGTACTTTTATTTTTACAAAGTTGCTCTTTACTGTCTCACTTTCAGGGCAGCGTCTTCACTCAAGTGCAGAATAAACTGAAAAAATTGTATTAATTCCACCCTAATTAAGCATATGCTCAGTTTCCTGAGAACTGGATCTGTACTAAGTAACATGTAAGGGTTGGATGAAACTTTTTTTTTTTTTTTTGCTGGTGTAAAAACAGCAACAAGTATGTAAAGATTGCATTCCCCTGCAGGGAAATTGACAGGATAAATTCTGAGGTCCTGTTGCTTTCAGCCTGGAAGGTGGAGGGGCAGAACTGTGCCCCACCAGCTCTGCCTGCTGCGGTGTGTTCCTGACTCTTCCTCCTCTGTGTTAGCAACAGGTTGATGCCTGACTTGTACACAGTGCTCAAGAGCAAGATTCACAGGGAAATTAAGGCTTCAGCAAATACATGGAAAATTAATAAAATGACATTTTGCCCTCAGCCCTGGAGCAGGGAAAGAAGTGGAGTGAGAGCCACACACAGCTCTGTCCTTACACCTTGCTATGCTGGTGAAAAATGAGCTATGGGAATCCTTCAGGGATGACGAGCTCTCTCCGAAGTTGTCCTGGTTTCGTCTAGGGTAGAGTTAATTTTCTTTTTAGTAGCAGGTACAGTGCTGTGTTTTGGATCTAGAATGAGAGTAATGTTGACAACACAGTGAAATTTTAGTTGTTGTTCAGCAGTGCTCACTGCAGGCAAGGACTTTTTAATGTCCAATGTTCTGCCCATGAGCAGGTGCACAAAAACCCAGGGGAAAGCATGGCCAGGAGAGCTACCCCAAACTGGCTAAAGGGGTACTCCATATCATGAAGGACATAAACTGGGGGGATTTGGCCAGGAGCTGCCTATTTCTGTTTGAGGACAGAACATCAGTCAGTGGGTGGTGGACATCACTTGTTCCTCTTCCTCTTGGGCTTTGTTCCTCCCGCTCTCTCCTTTTCATTATTAGTATCATCAATATACTTTTTAAAAGCCCTTTTTTTTTTTTTTCCTATTTTTAAAGTGTTTTGTTTTTGGTTTTTTTTTTTTTTTTTTTTTTTTTTGCTTGTAAATTTTCCTCCCCACCAGGAGCAGAAAGGAATGAGTGAGTGGCTGCCTGGTGCTTAGCTGCTAGCTAGAGTCAAATCACAACAAATATCCAGCATAGGCATCTGTACAGGCTCCTAACTAAACACTAGCCACCTAAAAATGATACTACTGTGTTTTCCCTTGCAAGCTGTACTTCTCTGTGTGGTCATTGTGTAACCAACATCATTCCCTCTGAGGGAGCCTAAGGAAAGCTGCAGCACCCTGAACTCACTTGTAGTCCAACCCTACAGGAGTTTTGTGTGGAAGTTTTATAACATGACTTGCTTGCCTTAATCACAAAGAAAGGTCCTGCCGGCATGACTGCCACATGAAAACCTTTGCAAGAGTCAATCTCAGTTAATTTGCAAGACAAGAAGACAAATTTCAGCCCAAGTTCACCTTGAGAAGCATCCTCTGTCAGTAAGGCAAGAGGTGAGAGAGCCGCTCTGTACCTTCAAACCTCTCCTCCGAGGTGCTCTCCCACTGAAGTCACACACGGTCATGCCAAGTCAGGATTCAGCACATAGGCAGAACAAAGATCTCTGAGGTGGATGGTGAAGTTAGAGCAGGCAGAGATAAGAAGTACTGTGAGCCTTTCAAAGCAATACAAATTGTGCTGCTGTTTAGTACCCCTAGCAGTGAAGTGACCTTGCAACACCCTCCCCTGTGTATACCCCTGGCTACACATCCTGCTTTGTCCTGCTTCAGCTACAAGCAATTAGCTGTCTTTGGTTTTATCTCCGAATATCCAGGTTTTACACTATAAACATTTTATTATCTGCAGTGCAGCTATTGTTTTCCTGTTGTTCCTTGTCCTACAGAGCAGCTTGTTATCTGCATCTTAGTCCCCTTCAAATGTCTTCTACTCCATGTTGAAGGAATTACAGGACTTACTGAGTGATTCACTGGAGGTTAACACAATTATAAATTGAGAAATGAGCCAACTGTTTCATTACAATTGTCTGTGTGTCTGATGGCATTTACTGCAGCCTGGGTAATGTGAAACTGTGGTTTGGGGGAACTTGTGGAAACATGAAAGCACTGTAATGACAGGAGGTAAACTTTGTAAAAATGAACATTTGCTAAAGACTGTTGACAATGATAAAATTTCCTTCCAAAAGATTATAGCTGCCAAATTTTCTTCTACAATTGCATTGACATGAAAAAACATACCCTTTTTTATTTTCCTTTTCCTTTTCCTTTTCCTTTTCTTTTTTTCTTTTTTTTTTTATATTTTCTTTATGTTTTTTTTCTTTCTTTCTTTCTTTCTTTCTTTCTTTCTTTCTTTCTTTCTTTCTTTCTTTCTTTCTTTCTTTCTTTCTTTCTTTCTTCTCAGAAGGAAAAACATTATAAATATTCTTTTCTAAAAACTATATGAGAAAGACTACTTAGGACAATGGCCAGCGTAAAAAGAAACATTGAAAAATCAAAATCAATCAAAAGAAAATAGAAGTTAAAGTCATAGAAGAACATGACAGAATCCAGATAGGCATTTTGATAATGCAAGAAAGTGATTATTCAAAGGTCTGACAGTTTTCTAGGATAATAAAACACCATGACAACTTCAGTAGTTTTAATTCCAAATATTCAGACAACTGTCATAGCTCCATCAAAACAGCAAAAATGGCTTATATTGTACAGACTTTGAAGCCCAAACAAAGAATATGATGTGATATCATGTGGGAAGGAAATATGTAGGCAGGTGCATGTAACTGATGACGGCAACTCCTTAAAAATGTAATTCATTTTCATCAGACACTGATGGAAAATGGAACTACATGAATATCCATGGGAAACGAACAATCAAATGGAATCAAAATGTATGAAAGAATGAATTAAAAATGCAATGAAAAAATTCAAATAAATAGAACTCTAGAATCACTGAGGCTGGAAAAGACCTCTAAGGCCATTGATCCAACCATTCCCCCAGCACTGCCAAGGCCAGCACTGCCCCATGTCCCAAGTGCTACATCCACACAGCTTTTAATTCCCTCCAGGGATGAGGACTTCACCACTGCCCTGGACAGCTGTGCCAGGGTTGGACCTCCCTTTCCACAAAGAAATCTTTCCCTGATGTCCAACCGGAGCCTCCCCTGGCCCAGCCTGAGGCCGTTCCCTCTCCTCCTGTCCCTGTTCCCTGGAGCAGAGCCCGACCCCCAGCTGTCCCCTCCTGTCAGGCGTTGTGCAGAACTACAAGGTTCCCCCTGAGCCTCTTTTTCTCCAGGCTGAGCCCTTTTCCCAGCTCCTTAAGCTGCTGCTCATCAGACTTTTGCTCCAGACCCTTCCCTAGCTCCCCGTTTCTGGACATGACATAGTTTTGAAGAATTTGCTCTTCTGTGCCATGTTCTCCTCAGGATTTTTTCCATTAAACTTCCATTATGATTTTGTAGTTGTTGTCTAGGATTTTGTTTATTCAAAAATCAAAGAAAAGATGAGTCTATGGTTCAGAAGTACAGTCTGTAGTTAGCAGCAACAATAACAGAATGAATCAGTAAGTTTGGATTCTAAACTGAAAATATGTCAGAAACAATTTTATACGTTTTCATCTCACCAAAATGCTAGCACAAAAAGGCAAAGAAGATGGCTGTCTGAGCCTCCCTCTGCTGTCAGCAGCAAGACAGACTTCTTCCCAGGCAGATACATCTCATTTTATGAGACACTTCTATGACATGTAATAAATCCTGGTTTTCTGCATAGATTTTATAGAGAGTCTAGTCAAGTCATTTAATCTCACCATTTAAAATGTTTGTAATTAGCACAAATGTATACTCTTCATTGCTAATAAGCAGCAAAAAATTAATTTCTCCTGACTTGCAGTTCAAGTTCAGAAGGAAAATTGAAACCTTTCATTCTTTGTGTAGGACATTGGTCTGAATAATGGGAAACTACTCTTTCTTCAGTACAGACACTTCTACCTACCTTACATTTAATGTTTTCAAAAGAAAGTGGAACTGCTGGTGTTGAAATACAGTTACAAATTTCAAAGGAGTTTTAATCCCAAAAGCAACAGAATTGAGCTTGATTCTAAGGTAAGAAATTCATAATACTACAGATTCATGATTCATAATATGAGTAAGGGAGCATCTAGTAAACAGTGCTTCATAGTCACGCACTGAAAAATAAAAATAAAAGCAAAATATCATATTCTTGAAGTATTTTCAGTGTCTCAACCAGGCACCAGAAGGTACAAACTGACAATTTTTTGATATATATACGGAAAAGTTACTCACACAGAAGAAACCAAATGAAAACAAGTTTTTAAGAAAATACAGCTAAACAAAAACAAAGCAAAGCAAAACAAAACAAAACAAAACAAAAACCTTTATCTGTCTCAGACTCAACTGATATTTCAAGGTTTGAAAAGCGTGAAAATAGAGCAACTGTCAAAATGAAAACCTAAAAGTTGACATTCACATTGTCTGATAACCAGTTGGCTTATCCTGAGCAAAATACAGAGTAAAATCTCATTGAAGTGAGAATATTCAGCTGGTTCTGATCATGAGAACTTACTGTAATCCTGGTTTGAGAATTATTTTCTGGAATGATAAAACTTCAGGGGAAAAAATACAATGAAAGCTCTGTAATGCATTTGCAGTCCGAGTAATATATTGCTCCGTGTTAAATCATAGAATCACAGAACCACAGAATGGTTTGGGTTGGAAGGGACCTTAAAGACCACCATTTTCCACCCCCCTGCCACGGGCAGGGACACCTTCCAGTGTCCCAGGTTGCTCCAAGCCCCATCCAACCTGGCCCTAAATAAACACTCCCAGGGATCCAGGGGCAGCCACAGCTTCCCTGTGCCAGGGCCTCACCACCCTCGCAGAAAGGAATTTCACCCTAACATCTGATCTAAACCTACTCTCTTTCACTTTGAACACAGTCCCCCTTGTTCCACCACTACAGTTCTGGATGAAGAAGGTAGATTTCATGTTGATCTTTTTATTTCTTACTAAAGGAGCAGGTTGTAGAGGGAAATGCTTTCAAAGGTGTTGTAGTGTGTTTTGTTTAAAATTCATGTCTGTCCCCTGTTTTCCTCCTTAATCCCCTCCTCTCCCAAGCTGCCAATCTTCCCAAGGTCCTCCCTAACTCCCTCCATTCCAAGTTGTCAGTCCTCCCTTTCCCCACCCCTTTTCTCCAGAATGTTCCTTGTCAATCCTCCCTATCCCTACCCCTCCTTCCAGAGTGTTCCCTGTCTATTTTGTTATACTCGACACCCTATTTGTTACTTTGTGTTATTCCACTCCCCTATTTCCCCTGATAGGTTTATAATAGTTTAGTCCCACCTTAGACCACTCCCCAGCTTTACCCTCATTGGTTAATGTTCCTGCACCCCTCCTCCTGAGTTACTGTATAAAATTTCTGTTCACCCCCCCCCCCAGGTTTTGTCTTGGGGCTCCATCTTGTCCATCCCATAAATACACTCTGGTTTCCCCAAAGACCCGTGTCTTCGTTATCTGTCCCTGTGCCGAACCTGCCGACAGCTGGGATTGCAGAACTCGCAGGGGGACGGTCGCACCCCTGCACTCGCTGCCCGGCACACCCCGTGACAGCGCGCTGCGTCACAAAGGCACTGCTACTCTCAGGTTTTTGCTTGAAGCCAGTAAGGCAACTCATGGGTGGAAGGGTAAACAACTGCGTAATTCTTTTCAAGAACAAAACCATACTGGCAAAGCTAACAGGTTTGATGACGGGCTTCCCAGAGAGGCAAGGAGCTGTAAGAAACATGAGCCGCCCTCCTAAATTCAGACAAAATGGACATCAACGTATCATCCACGGACTCAACTGAGCCCACAGCTGATTCCTCTGGGGTCTAAAAACAAAAACAAGAAAAACTGCTCCATGAAGGCTGTGATATTTCTGCGTGGCTAGAATTTCAAGAGGGCTTCTAGCATCTACATTAAAAGTTAAAAAAAGCTTCTAGAAAGAATGTTTTACAGTTCAGAGTTGTAGCATATTATTAAACGGAGCTTGAGTAGTTTCCCTCTAAATTTCTCAATGTAATTAATATTTTGGAGTGATTAGTAGGTAAAGGCTTTTGTATATTTTCTAAACAACATTGCAGTAATGCCACAGGTCCTAACTATTATTTTTTTTTTATATAAAGCTGCAATTTAACATTGGTATGGCATGAACTTGAATAACTTTAATGTATTTTTTAAAGATGAATAGTTAGTTCTAATTAGATATTCATCTGTTACACGTTTTAAACAGTAAGAATCAGGTGTTCATCTGTAGTAAAGAGACAAGGTGAAAGTATCAGCATTAAAGTGAAAGTATCAGCATTTTCAAACAGCTGGTCCTACATGTTTCTGAAAATCTGATGATAATTAAAGACATACAAGCATACATTTACTGATTTAATGGCTTCTCTGTTTGAAAACACTGAAATGAAAATGTTATCTAATCATTTAGTTCTGTATTTTTCTATCAAATAGCTATGGAATTTAATGCATATAATACTTGAGTGTTTCTTAGAGCAATGGCTGAAAAAATCAGGGAATGGACACAGATAAATGCTCCAAGCCAGGCTGGATGGGACTCGGAGCAACCTGGTCTAGTGAAAGGTGCTCCTGCCCATGGCAGAGGGCTTGGAATGAGATGGGCTTTGAAGTCCCTTCCAATACAAACCATTCCATGATTCTGTGAATGCCTGAGCAATTCATGCCTGCTCAGTGGGGGATGGAGGGTGCCTTGCCACCACCTAAACATCAAGATAATGATTTACTCTCTTTTCCACCCAGTTTTTGCACATTTTTTCCCATGTTGTTCAGAAAAAATTGAAAGTGTTTGTTCTATAGGCTGGTGAGTATAACTTAAAACTTGCTTTAAGAAGGAGTATAGACAACGCCATTTAGGCGTTAGGACATTAAAAATCACAGGCACGCATAAAGACTATAATTTCACTCAAGCCATCATAAAATAAAAACATTATTTAAAAATAATAAACTCATTGTTCTTTGTTTTTCAGCAGTGTTTCTCTTAAGTCACAATTTTAATTGCAGATTAGTTTTTTTCTTGTAGTCCTGTTGATAGATTTGAGGAAAGCAGCATACATTATTAACTGTACTGTGTGGGGATTCACATTTCAGACAACAGCTTTGTCTGGCCAAGCCAGACTGCGGCCAGTCTAATTGTTGCAGAATTGTCATTAAATGGAAATGATGCCTAGAAATGTTGAACTTAATGTTATGTCTTGAAATAGCATTAATAACATTACAGTTGTTTTAATGAAATTCATAGGAGAAAAATGTCATTAAACAAAGCAACAATATTATCCCTGGTGGCCTGGTCAAATTCCAACCTGGCCGATTGCATTGTGACACCTACTATTTTTCAGCTGTTTGAATTTGGTGTGCTTGTGTGCCTCCCTGTTTGTTCATTGATATGTTAATGCCCTACATCACCAGCTCATTGCTGCCTGTCACTCCAGAGTTAGTTGGCTGTCACTCTCGGCCATCCGAATGCTTGTAATGAAGCTGTAACCACAGTGCACGACCTTGAAAAACCCCTTTCAATCTACCTTCCCAGAGCTCGTCCAGTTACTGAGATATTGCTTAACCTTACAAGTGAGCATAGATAAAACTTATTTCAGTGTTTGTTAAACATACAGCATAGCCTCATGTCCCAGTTCTGAAATAATGAAACACTGAAAAGCATTAATATGTGCTTAAAGCTGGGCACAAAAGTGTCATCTCACACACTGGGGCTTCAGTTTAGGTCAGGAAGGTACTCAGAGCAGTATCTGCTCACTTAACCAGGATTTGCTTTGAATTGTGGGGTGGAATCTGAAATGAATGAAATTAAAGTGAAGACACATTCTAGGAGCACAGCTTATACACCTCAGCACCAACTAATCATACAGACAACAGCCATGGAGTAAAGATAGTCGAAATTTAAAAACAATATTCCAAAATATGGACTCCATAAAAAGTTGCTTTTCTCTACTGTTGGTTCATTATTGACACACAGTCATATTCAAAGGCTTTATTTAAAGGAGCAGATCTGGTCTATACTGCCTTACTAGTCTTTGACTTAAGGGTGAAAGTCTGGATGACAGAACACTTGAGAAAACCCTTCTGACACTGCCAAATGTGTTGGTATTTGTAGAGGGCTTGTGGAGGAAAACATTCTGAAGGCCTAAATTCTGGTTCATTGAAAACTTTTTAAAATGTAGGACCAGAATTTGGATTTTCCTCATTCGCATATTCAGGCAGGATCATCAGTGGTGACTTCATAGAACAGTTTTTAGTGTGTTTATCACATCTCACAGGCTTAATTTCTAATATTATTCCCAAAATCCTCCCCATGCCCCTTAATCTAAAATGCTGTAGGTGAAATCCTGATAGTCATGCACAATAATTTTCCTGTTTGTGAGACCAGACAAAATCACCGAGGAGCATGTAAAAAGCCAGGTATATGTTTTTATATATGTTGACAGTGATCAAAATATAAAAGTTGAACAAAAGTTGAGATCAGAAAGAGATAGTGGCAGAGATCTGTAAAAGAGTGTCTTCATACCAATTAGGAAATAGAGCACTGCTGAAACCTCATCTAGGGGTAACTGTAGGTAATCAGTTGTATCCTGCTTTGGAATCAAGTGAATGTCCAGTTCTCTCAGCAAAACAACTGAACCCACATCCTTCCCAAACCCTCATCCTTCCCTTTCTGGTGTAAAAGCACATAGCACTCCTGTTTGAAACCCCTGTTAAACTGCAGCTGGATTGTCACCATTAAGATTTTGTCACAGCCTGATCTGAGGAGGAAGCAAATGATCTGGAAAACAGATGCAACGTTTTAAATGTGCATAATCAGATCTTTAAGGCTCATTTCAAGCTCAGTGCTGTCTTGGATTTTCTTCAGGTAGAATAAAGAAGACAACAGAATGGGGAGAAGAGTGACAGGATAAGTGGAAAAGAGTAGACAGGATTGTGTGAGCACAGATGCTAATGAACCAAAAAAACACCATTTTATTTAAGTGTTACATATGTCTGCACAGAAGTCAGATATTTGAAAGCAGTTCTAGTTGTAGATTAGGCATATTTTCTGTTCAGTACCAGGCCACAACCAAGACATTTTAATGTGATCTCTCTCTAGCTCACCAGTGCAAACAGTAAGGAAGAAGTAGAAGAAGCAAAAGGAAAAAAGTGAGCAAAGATTGTTAAAGACATTGAGAGAGCCACAGCCATTGACCTTGTAGTCAAAAAAATTCTGTTTCTCTATGGGTGGTGGTAGCAGCTGAAATCTTGTATACAAATCAAAGTGAATTCATGTCTTGTATGTCCCCTTTTTACCTGAACACTCTGATAACACAGTCACTGGATCTTCAGGCAGATGTAGTCTCATATCGATTTTTTTTTTTTTTTTTTTTTTTATCTGAGGCTGAAAAACCTTTAATCAAATCCAATATGTTTGGGAAAAAAACCCAAACCTCTGTTTAATGGCAGAAACCGAAGGTATATTTCCACAAAGGTCCTCACTGAAGCTCTTTCTGTTTTGTGTATATAAATATATATATATGAATATATATAAATCTTTTGATAACCATAGTCAAATTTTTTTAAGTAAAATCAGAGAAAGTTTAGATGTGATTTGCCAATGCTGCTTCAAGTTCCACAACATATGAATGAAAGGCACCGCAAAGACTTTAATTCATTACAAGTTTGTCGCTCTTTGATTAAACCTCTTCTTGTACTAATAATTCTCAGTAGCACTGCACAACATATGCTGCAGAAACCCCTGAGGCAGCCAAGCAAAACCAAGCCAAAACCAGAAGAGAAGTCTCTTACCTGTCTGAACTCCTCAAGGTCTATTTTGTTTCCCACCAGCACCACAGGGATGTCATAGGTGTGCCGGACACGATAAATGAGTTCCTTAAACTCAGCTGCTTCTTGAAAGGATTGGCGGTCTGTGATGGAATAGCAGATAATGAAGCCTTCTCCACCTCGCATGTACTGGTCCCTCATGGCTGTGAATTCTGCCTGCAGAACAGGAAGAACATGCTCAGTAATTTGGCAAACAAAATTATCCATCTGTAAATAACAAACTTGCAGAAAACTTCCCTCATTCCCTACATAAATTCACATTGCTTGTTTTACCCTTGTAAACACTGCTTGCTGAAATTTGTGCATCCTTCTGGGTTCATCAACCCCAGTAATAAGGATTTCTCTTAGGACTTTTTTTTCTTTTCCCATCAAGGGAGCTCTGTCTTCTAAGAATGTGAACTTATTATGCAAGCGCCTGCATACAGAAAATATTGTCTCAAGGTATTACCAGAAACTTCTTCAGTGCTGCCAGTACAAATGACTTGCAACTGAATGAATATTAAAATTCAGTGTAAAAGAAACTATATTACTACCTAGGAACTGGAGACAAGTACAAATTCCTTATTATGCACTCAATTCAAAAACTCAGTAATATCAAAAAGATATTCATTGGTCGCCATCAGTTTTGGAACAATGCCTAACAAAACAGGGATCTGTCCTTCAAAAAGTTCTACTTTTTTAAAGGGTCTCAGAAAAGATGGAGGTTTCACTTCAGTGTGGGGTAACGTCATTAAATGAGAATGAACAATTTTAAACAGTGCAAGAATTGGCCCCATTTCCTCCTCCTGCATTTTTCTCACTTTATGTTTATTGTCACAGCAATGCTTCTTGTTAGTGGTATGTTTTTTTTTTCCAGAAGCTTTTAATAACTGACACACTGTACAAAAAAATCAAGATTTAGTTTTCAAAAAATAGTCTCAGGCACCGCGGCTTGAGAATATGTTTTAAAGCCAGTATCCTTCTCAAGTTTGTTTGTTTTTCTTGATCACAGCCGAGAATAACCCAATACCATGGCAACAGTCGGTCAGGATCAGAATCCTCCTGACAGAATCAGTTCTCCAGAGATATTAAGATGCAGGAAGGTCTGATAAAAAAGGAATGCACATATCAACATTGGACCATTTCTGTGAGCAGCAGCACGCAGCATAAAATCCTCTATTTTTTACTCTATTGAGAATTTAGGATTTTTTAGAACAGTTTAGTTTACATATATATATATCAGGCCTTGCTGAAAATTGAAGGGAAATGGATTTCTTATGCTCTTTTAAAAGTCTTAGCCTTAAATATCTCTCAATACTTGCTCATGTTGATTGACAATACTTGCTGTGAATAGACTTTCATGTTGACCATTATCATTTATTTATGATGTATCTTTTACCCAAGGGCTTTAAAAATCATCCAAAACATTTCACCTGCTGCAGGAAAAAGTTCATCCAACTAAGCTTCAAAATGGCAGACTAATAGGCAATTTAAAGGTAGGATTCTGCTTTGAGGCTTACTTAGAATTCGAAAATCTCTGAATTATCACCCCATAGCATCCCAGGAGAGTTTATTAACTACTAAGCTACAATACAGAGTGGATCAGGTCATAATGTAGCCCATCCTCTGGAAACTGGATATGCAACAGTAGAGCAGCTGAACACCGAAGATATCAAACAGAAAGGATTCCGCACTCTGTGGTTTGGACAAGAGACAGAACAGAGCTGTGCCTCTGTTCTCAGATCTCTTCTAGCCATCTACACTACTAGATTAATAAATGATGCAATACAAAACTATACATCTCATTCAAAGTCTCCAAGTTGAGAGCAGGGAGTGCTAATGACTAAACACAGTCATTCATTAAATCCATTATCTGCCCTCAGACCCCAGGCTTTTATACCAGGACAAAGATCTCACTGCAGCCCCCATCCCATGTGACCCTGATTTTCTCCTCTTTGCACCAATCCCTTACAACTGTTCTACACCATTATTAGGAGAGTAGTCTCCTTTATAGGAGGAACAGAACTAGTTCAGGATTCCTTCAGTCTGAGCAGACAATGGAAGTCTTCAGTGAAGTTAAATCTGTGGATTAGGCTTCTGAATTTAGCTGGCTGTGCAGCTCCAGTCCACTGTCTAAGCTGTCTTTGTAAAAAGTGGTAAACAATTCAATGCCATTAATGGACTACAGGCTGCTTCTAATGCTGGAAAATAGTTATACCATTAGTTATCTCATTAGCTATTTTTTGCACCTATTACTTATTTTTAGAGGGTTTATACAATTGAGTGGAGCTGATAGATCAAAGTACACGTTTTCACATGGAACCTAACGCCCAGCCCAGATGACCTGTCTCCTTGAGTTAGAAATTTCATAAATCAACTACTTTACCACTCTATGACAGCTCTGCACAACCTTTTACAAAGAATGAACTCTGTTTAAGTGAGGTGATCCACCTCTAGGAAGTGCTCAGAGCTTTGTACACTCATTTATAGCCATTTATGGCAAACCAAGAAGGAATTAGGTCACACATCCCTGTTTAAGTTACTCACAGTAAGTGATGTTCTGGAGCATGAGTACTCCCAGGATCACTCCCCAGGGATGCTTAATGGCTTTTCCTGACTGATAGGAGGCCCTGGGTTCCTAATTTCACACACTGAATCATTCCAAAGGGACAAAGTTCTCAGCTTTTAGGACTGACACTTTTGAGTCAGAATCATCTACCTACACATTCTGGTTCATGCCAGGGCGTAGGTAAAACTTTCAGCATAAGAATGAGTTTACCTATGCCATTTTTGATTATGACATGCTATTACCACTGATAAATTAGACTAAACAGGCAAAATACTTTAGTGTCAATTTTGAAATGATCCATTTTCAGAGGCATTAAATATTCTGTGCAAACTCGATTGAGGACATAGCATTGGCTTTCTGTTCTTAACTCAGCAGGTCATTTCCATTGCAATTTTTTAATGTTGACACTCATTTCTCAGCTTTTTTCTCTTGGCATGATGTCTCGGTACAAAGTCAAGGGTTCCGAGATCAAACATGAAAAAGCCTGTGTTTTGATTTCAAAATAAGTGGTTTTTTTTTTTTTTTTTTCCTTTTCACCAGGAACCTCAACATAATAATACATACTAAGAGAAAGAATTAATTTAATTATCAATAAATACACTAAAATCTTTGCAAATCTGTATGCATATTATATAAAAAAAGACAAAGGACTAAGAAGAAATTACATCTCTTTGTTAATTTCCAAGTCTTACTCTAGATTCCACTTTTTTTTCATGTTTATCTACAGTAACCAGAACTAAAACCCAAGTTGACCTGGGTTTTGTGAATGTTCAGGTGTAGAGACAAAGTTTTTACAGATTTTTCAGTATTTTTATTTTTATATTTTATATGGTTCCCTTAAAAAAATAAGCTGTGCATCTGTCACACTAATATCTTCTTTAATATTCTCCTGCTGTAAAAAGAACCTCTTAAAATCATTCAGGAATAGAACTGGATACAAATTTCTACTCAATAAAGGGAAAAAATGCAAAACATTCCCAAGTCAGTAAATGCCAAGGGGAAAAGAAAGAAGGAAATCACACCCCCTCAAAAGGAAATCAATTCTGAAAATTAAAGTGAAGATTTGTCATGCTTACAGCACTTTGCAGCTTGACATCAATCTTGAGTACTCTCTTGTGTATTATGACTAAGACTTAACTGAAAAGTGTGGTAAAAACTCTTTTGAAACCAAATCATCATTCTTCTCAGGAGATGCAATACTTGAGAACAAGCATCAAATTTGGACAGAAACAAACCAAAATTTTTCTAAAAGTTGAAAGAAGGCAACATAACTTTTTTCTTTTCTCTTTCCAGTGTAATTGAATGAAGAAAAAAAAAATCCACTAATCCTCATAAGACTATATATTTCTACCTGTTGTTGAAGAACACTGACAAGGAAGTCTCTTGATGGTTAAGTTGCTCCTAGAGAGATGTCACATTTGCCTTTCTTCAGTGATCAGGCATCTGACATGATTTTTCATAGGTATCAGAACAGCCTCACAATGATATCAAGGAGCTTCCTCAACGTACTTGGATATCTCATCCTGTGGTACTGAACTGCCTACACCCAGCTTGATTCACTTCTCCCTTATTTATCCCCCTCTACTCTCTCCCTTCCTCAAACTTTCCTGGGAGGCATAAGAGCAGAGCTTGTTTCTGAAGATGGGGAGAGAGGAAGCCTTGAGTGCATTTCTACATTCCATGTTCCTCATCACTTGTTCCAGCAGTAGCCCCACATTTTTCCTGACCTATGTGCAGTTGCCAGTGTATCTTAGAAGCCTATCTCATTCCCTTTTAATCTTTCAAAATTCCCAATTCTAGCAAAACTTTGTCTTTCATAATCCAATCCATTCACACTGAAGAAATACTTCCATACACTTGGGAGAGTGTTCCTATTTCCACATTTTGTCCTCCTGTGTATTCTTGCTTTTTCTAGAAGCTTTTAAGAAAACAACTTAGCAAAAAGAAAATGCCTAACCTCTGTTTTCTCTCCTTCATCTTGATTGATACTCTTTTATCTCACATTTCATAATGAGCAAGATAATTTTTAAAAAAAAACCCAATATTTTAAATTAATTTTAAAGTTCATGCTGTTGTAATGGGTATATAAATAGAACTTGTATGTTGGGTCTTTTTCATTAGAGATCGGAACCTTTTCCAAATAAGATCATTATCTTAATGTGTCCAGAAGAGGAAACAAAGTCATTGAGCAGTAAAATCACACTACACTCAGATACCCTGATCTTTATGAAGGGTTGGTCTCTGTATTATTGTAAAACATAAGTCTGGGTCTCATGTTAAGCTCAGGACAGCCCTGACTTGCTGACTGAAAGAGTCTAGAATGATGTATAATTAAGTTCAGCAAAGCCAGTTTGTTTCTTTGCTGTTTCCTAAGTATTTCCTCCTGAACAATCCTGGAGAAGGAGTGCTAGGTTAGAAAAGCATTTATGCAACTCAGAATAGAAGTTGTTTAGAAGCAGCATCTCCCACACCCCCATGTTGTGCTCTTTACACCAGCAGAGCTCTAAAGTGAAGCCATTTCTCCCAGATCCCCATGTTGTGCATAGCTCAGAGATGGCCTTGACAGCCCCAAGAAGGATAAAAGAGAAAGAAGAGAAGAACAGAAAAGAAAAAAAATGGACAAGGCAATGAGCAGAAGGTCGCCATTCCTGCCCCCCTTTTTCATTGTGTGTTGATGTGTTTGAGCAGTAAACACAGCTTGCAAGTGCAGTCCTTCCCCACACTCCTCAGAAGTGTGGTGCTTAGAAATTTAAAGATGCGGCACCTTCGAAGCAAAGGTGTCATGTTTTTCAAACTACACACACACTCCACACATTTTGATGTCTGTTCTGGTTTTTTTTTTATGATCTTGGCTTGTATCTCTGGAAGAGGTCAGAGCCTCCCCAGGGAGGCCAGCCTCACAGTTTGAAGAATGTCACTTTCTATATCTTCTTGTCTTATGTTCTGCTTGACTTTAGAACCAGGAATATGCTAACAGATGTTCTTAATCAAAACTGTCTCCCTGATTACCACAGGGGTCATTCTTATTATAAACTGTTTTTTTTCATATTTATAGTGAACACTTGAGGGGTGGGATATATTCTTGCAAACAGGAAGGATATTGTTCATCTATGGCAAAAAACCAAATAAAGATAAAACGAACAAAAAGGATGCAGGGGGAGGGGGAAAAAAACTTCAAATAGTAAGGGAAGAAAAAATTAAAACAAAATAAAAAATATGTGAAACATCATTGTTCACTCAGAATTTTCATATTAAAAGTAAGTTGAAAATTTATTCTGTCTCTGGAATTTTTTTTTTGCCAATACAATACAATATTAGTTTTTAGCAGCAAATCTTTTCTAAAGCCAAAATGCAAATCTCCTTTATCTATCTGATAGTAAGTTCTCTTACACACATAAGCACCACAGTTGACTTTGTAGGAATTACATATCATCCACCTGGCACTGCTTGTCATAAAGTATGCTTTTCTTTTACCTCTTGAAATAGATTTACCTAATGAAAGTACACTGGTGAGAAGTGCTGGGATAATTATCTGGATTTCATGGACTTTTTTAGTGTGTGAGTTTTTGTTTTGTTTTGTTTTGTTTTGGGGGTTTTTTGTTCGTTTGTTTGTTTTGTTTTTTTTTTTTTTTTTGGTTTTTTTTTTGTTTTGTTTTTTTTTGTTTGGTTTTTTTTTGTTTGTTTGTTTGTTTTTTGTGAGGGGAGGAGGGGACAAAAGCAAGCATTTTTAAAAAAATTATTTGTAATAGCAAGCAGCAAGAAACCTGCAGCAGTTGCATTTCAAATAAGAAAACTTCCAGATAAGATGTTAGCTGGATATTATATCAACTAAACATCATAATACCAGTATTAATCTAGATGCAAAAGGCTTTATTACATGTGGTTTCTGCCTTCTGAAGTGGTAGTGAGGTATTCTAAATTTAGAATCATCTCTTTATTTAGTCTTCAAGTCCCTCTCGCTACAGTCATTAGAGAGATATGACTGACTCCAGAGAGTAACTCAACCCATCCTCAGGGAAGTGTTTAAGATGCCAAGGGTGTTTTTCTCTTGCACCTCTCTCACTACCCTGACAGAGACGAAATAAGAGAGCCCTGCTTCTGATGTCCACAATATCAGCCAGGCCCTGCCCACTCATATCCTTCACACATTTGGATGATAAGGCTACTCCTCCTCTCCATTTTAAATTTTCATTTAGCTTCTACAAGGCTCTTTCATTTCCAGGGGAGCTGAAAAGATCAAGAGAATGCAGCATCTAATGCCTAAAGCCAATTGAGGATTTTTCCCTTCACAGCACTCAGCAGTGGGAAATGCTGTTCCTCAGCATGGGTTGAGTAACATTATGAGATAATAAAGGTACACTTTTTCCACCACAGAAGCCAAAGTTCCCAGCCTGCTGCCTTTGCTCGCAGGAGCCCTGCCTGCACCAGCCACAGGTTCCCAGCAATGACGCAGCAGAAAACAGAAAGCACAGAACGTTATCAACATCACTTCACACTCTCTTCTTGCCTCCCTCTTATTTCCGGCCACCCTTTGCAAATGACAACAACAACAACAAAAGGAGTTACACAGAAAAAAAGAGAGCGAAAAATTTGCAGCAGGTGGTACTCAGCAACCTGTGCCAGCCTAAACCATCTGCCACATCACTGGGAGGAAGGAAGGGAGCTGAGTAACAGCTCAGAGACAGACCAAAGAAAATGCAGGGGCTCTGGTTTAAACACAGAGGACAGAGATGGATTCTTCTCCTCGTCAAGTCTCTGCATTGCTCTAACTGAGCATTAAACCCATCTCTCACAACCTTTTTTGCCCATTCTAGTAATGACTCAGGAGCAGTTCAAAGTGGGATTAGTATAAATGAGAATTAGCCCATGAGCTTGCAGTGGATTATTATAATAATCAGTCCCTTGATTAATGATCAGTCAGTGTTTCATGCCTTGTAATTACAGAAAAGAATTCTTGCTTCTGTTGTAAATCAGCAATATCCCTTTTCTTCTGTGAATTTGTACTGGGGACAAAATGCACATCACTGATGACGGGAGAAGTATGAAGATAAAAAAGATTCAGTCTAAGCTCCCAGCAGACTAAGGAGCTCCCAGTCCAGCTCCTCTCAGACTGGCTTTCTGAGCTTTATCTGACGGCCTTCCAAGGCAATATTACGAAATCCACGTTGTGCAAAATCAGTAGCCTTTTCTTAACTCTGTGAATGTACTAGGATAACACTCAGACAGGCACTGAAATTGATCTGTAATTTAGAAGACAAGTGGCAACCCCCTGTTTAAGCTAATTTATTTACCTGGAAAGGGAAACAGAAGAAGAATATTCATGACAGGTGTTCTTTCTAGAAGGCACAGGTATTTCTCTGACAAATAGCAGCATTGCTTTTTAGCTGCTGATTCTTAGGCGTTTTCCAGGTTAGCTCACCTGGGCAGAGTGATTGACAGCACCTCAAGACCTTGCCTATGGGCAAGAAGATTGTCTAAGCTTAGAGGGTCAACTGAATGGATGATCAGCAACTTAAGAAACACAATTAGACATGCACTGATTATGAAATTCAAGCATAGATTTACATTCATGATTTTCACAGCATTTTGGCTGAAAACTTTCTAAAATTATTTCCCCCTCCTAATTTCCCCTATACTTATGTTCTTCAGCAGACTCCTGCTTACTACAGAAACAGGACTTCAGTCCCAGAAAGGACATAATGCTCCATTACACCTCAGTTCAGGATTCTTTCTAAAAACTAATGTATTCTCATGGAAAGAGATGGATTCCTTCCCACTGGTTAATACATCACTTATCTCTGAATACAGAAGAGACTTTATGCACAACTAATGTTCTGAATGTAAAGAGAAATTAATTAAAAATAAAGATAGCAGTTTCTTAATATGGATTACTCAGTCAGGGTAATTCATGATGACATTGCTCTCATCTTCATCCAAATGAGTCTGAGGCTCTGAACTGGTATGTTAAGCTTTCACCCTGTCTGAAAATAATGGATTTGTGATGTTATTTTTTTTTTATTGACTTTAAATCATTGTTAGACATGATCTATTTTCACCATCAGTGAAATCATGTTGTTTCCCACAAGTGGACTTATAGAATCAGGTTCCCCTTCTCTTTTCAGCTGTGATACTGCTTCCCATGCTATCTGGCACTGCTCTCAGTCACAGACTATGCAGGACTAAGCCTCGTGAAAAACAGGTGTCAATGTTCCTTTGCATCCTGAGCACTGATGGATGACAATTTCACTGCCCCCTCCCTAACTGCAGAGCACTTTATATGGACTCACTATTCTGTATTCACATGTCCTGCATCATGACTTATGCAAAAAGATTGAGCCACACCAGCCTGATAGAAAAAAAAGTAAGTAAAGGGAAAGAAATAAGGCAGAGAAAAAGACAGATTTGAGCAACTTCCAATAAAATAACTCAGGACTACAAAATATAACATCACTGAGTGGCCATTCTTTCTTACTGAGGAGCTAGTAAATAACCTGCACTGGCACTCAGACTCTCCCTCCAGACACAGCTTCTTTTCACTAAGATTCCCAATGTTCCCACTCTAATTGCCCTCCTGCTTCCACGTGATAATATATTTTCCAGTTTTCTGCAACTGTGCTTTTGTTAACTTTATTAATCCTGCTCTTCCCAAGATGGTTTGTCATGTGCAGTAATGAAAAGATGCAGTCCATCACCTACCTGGGAGATGATATCTACTTTTTATTCACCCCTAAATATGGATGAAATCACCATATCAATTCTCCACAATGCCAGTAAAAATTCCTCAGTGCTACACTCCCTAATTCAGAGAACTGCCTTTTTCTTTCATATTCATGCTAATGGTCTCTCTAAGGGATAAACACCTTAGCAATTTTCTTCTAAATGCAGGCACTGAAGCAATCTTCATTGTTAACTACCTCTAACACCCCCATATGCATTCGGTTTATCATGCACCACACAATACTTTCTCCCCTGTTCTCATTGATATGCAAAAAAGAGCCAGTTTTCACCTTTTATCACAAATGCATCATAAATGGTTAAAGGGAAAAATTAATACCTTGGCAATTACATTTCGGTGAACAGCAGAGATTAAAAAAAAAAAAAAAAAAAAGCACACAACAACCCACTAGTGAAGAGGTAACGCCTGCAGCTGCAAGCAAGGGCTTTGCAGGGATTCAGACATGCTCTTGTCAGGTTCTGTGGTCATCACAGGCTTGCCACCATCCCCAGCGAGGCCTTGTGCAGCCTTGCAGAAGTAAACCAGGAGGCTGTGGAGTCAGATACCTCATTGCTCTGATAAATGACTGCAAATTATACTCTGGCTTGCATATATGCTCTCTCATGATGACTTCCCTAACAAGTGTGATGACCTTAAAAATTCCACCATACAGGTTTTTCTCTTCCCTCCCCTGTGCCCTACTCATCAGCAGAGATATAATTTAATCTGAGAACCTGAAAAGGGGGGAAATGAAGAATCAAGCAATCTGCAGACTGCCTATTTTAGACTTTTGTAACATTTAATCAATAGTGCACTCATTTCTGCAACTGAAATTTAGCTCAGTGTTTATCTGAGGGGTGTGTTCCCTGGGGACTACATAAATCACTACCAAAGTGAATGCAAAATACCTGTGCTACAATCCTGCATGGATTTTGAGCTGCTTACAAAGCGAACTTGTGACATAAAAGGACTGAGTTGTCATGTCCCTGTGACTTCCCAACATGCTTTTTCATTTCCATTGCACAAATATTTCTGAATAATTTTATTGTGTTAGGAAAAAAAAAAAAACACCCAAAAAACATGAGGATAAAGGCAGAGCTCTAAAAAAATAAAACATGTGGTACCTTGGTTGGATCAGCAGATCTAACAGACAGAGTGAAGGATCCAGGGAGACCCTAAGGCACTTTCCAGGGGGGTCTACAAGAGCACTGGAGAGAGACTTGGGAACAGGGTATGGAGCGACAGGAGGAGGAGGAATGGCTTTAAATTGATGGAGGGCAGGGTTAGATGGGATATTGGGAATAAACTCTTCCCTGTGAGGGGGGTAAGGCCCTGGCATAGGATGCCCAGAGCAGCTGTGGCTGTTCCATCCCTGGAAGTGTCCAAGGCCAGGTTGGATGGGGCTCTGAGCAACCTGGGATAGTGGAAGGTGTCCTTGCCCATGGCAGGGGTTTTACAGCCACTTCCAATCTAAAGTATTCCATGATTTTGTGATCCTGAAAGACACTGAATAACTTCTGAGATATGCCAAAACTCTCCTACACAGGGCCAAAGCTCATCTGCATGTCCAAAAGTTAGAGAAGTCTGACTCCTTCAGCTTTGTCCAAGGCATTAACACACTGATTTCTGACACAAGTATAGTCAATGTAGGTACTGCTAAACTTGTGAGTTTTTGTCTTATTAAAAGATAAGATTGTTCCCTGGCATGGTTTGTCTCACATCATCCCACAGCTCTGATAACAACATGGAACACTCATGACAAAAATTTATTCTCCTCTTCCAACAGGCACAAATTAAAAAACACATAAAAATCTATGCAAGCTGTGCAAGCTTTCTTCTATGGAAGTGAGAAAAACATATATCCAAAAATATAGCTTGCTAAGAAAAAAAAAAATGAAAAAACCCTGAGAATTTTTTTTCACTAATTATTTTATTGAGTTTCTACTTTGCTCATCAATCCCTCTTTGAAAAATCTGGATTTATAGAATAACATTTCTCAAATTATAACAAGGTAACAAGCAATGGAGCTCAAAATTTGCTAAGGTTTGCTTGTTTGTTTGTTATTTGTTGGGAGTTTTTGTGTTTGTTTGCTTGATGGGAGGGAATTTCACTTCCAGGTTCTGGGTCAAAACTATTGAAATTCCATCTTGAAAGATATTATTTGGCTTAAGGTTTTTCTATTCTCCTTCCTCCTAGTGGGAAATAAAACTTACATTTTTAGAAAACTTTTTTTCAGCAGTCCTTCTCATGTGGTTTAGCAAGTGAAATGTTTGGATAATTCCAATAACATTATATAATTTTTTGCTTTTGTTCTCTTTGTCTGGAGACACTACTGTTCAAAGCTTCAGAGTGGCATAAGAGACACTTAATTTTGAAAATCTCATTTTCTGGGGCAACCTACTTCTCCTATTAAGCATTAAAGCCCTGCTCTGCAAAAAGAACTATTTCTTGGTCATTTGTTCAGTGGAAATGGGCACCGTGTGGTCCTGTAATATGTGGTTGTTTTCTCAGCATTCAAGCCATTTTATTTTAGTCCTGGAAATATCATTATGATGTGAGCTTTGTGAAAACTGATAGAGGTGGAATTCAGTTTTCTGCCCACTGGTGTCCCTGGTTTGTGTACAACTGCTTGGCAACAAGTAGCTTTTGATAGAAAACCTCTGTAAAATGGAATTCCTAGTGAGATTATCTAGGACAGTCACATATATATAAAGAAATCAGGACACACTTAGAGTATGTGCAGTCTCTGCTGGAACTTCAAAGTACTTCAGTACCATTCATTGGTGTAAAGAAAAAGTGAAGAATATTTTCCAGTGATGGGAGAAAAGGAAAAATTACATTATCATAATCTTGACCTGGATGTAGTTTACTCATGTGGAATGTGTTTATATAGGTGTTTTCCATACAATGTACACCAGAACAAAACCAATAAACAACCAAAACCATCTCAAAGATAAATCAAATAAAATAATATAAAAAGCCCCACCCCAACAATAGCAACAAAACAAAAAACCCACAAGGAAATACTACAAATAAAGGCATGGAAAGAAGAAAAAAAAAAGATTTTCCAATTTTTTTCAAAAATTGTAATATATTTTCTTCTATGTTCTTATTTTATTAAAAAGAGAAAAATATTTAAACTTTTAGCAGCATCACTGCATATTTATCTGGTTTTGAAGGTTGAAAATTAGGGAAAGATGAAGAACAGTGAGTAGAAAAGCATTTCAAGTGAGAAAAAATAAAGACTTTGTTGAAAGAGTACAGAAAACTGGAAAGCTTTCCACCACCTGCAGTACGGAACCACTACCACGGACTTTTCTGAAGAGGAATGGTAGCAACGGGCAGGCAATCGGTATTGTCAGACGCAATAAATGCTGATGTGCACCCTAAATGCTTGTTCCCTGCAACATTTTACTGCACCTGTTTGACAGGAAGATAAATGCAGGCCTAGAAATACAAACTGATCCACCCTTTATTGCATCATGATTCACCCATGGACAGGGATGAAAAAAGAAGTTAGGAGTCTTGGCTGCCAGCTGCAAGGTTATACACTCATTTTTATCAGCATATGCCTAGATCTTTTCCTACTGAAGTCAAGGAATATTTTGCCAATGATCTGAAGGAAGCTGGTGTCAGGTCCACAATTTCATCTGTGATTTACTGCAACTGTTTTTTCCACTCTGTAACTGTGCCAAATAAGTGTTTCTCCACAATCTGTCCATTGGCAAATAAAATTACTAGGTCAAGGGAGACATTTTGGCTGCTCCCAGAAACTACAGAACAACTTGTCTCAAGATCCCAGGAAAATTTCAGTGTTATGATTTTATACTTTCTAAGTATGTTTTCAACAGCCTGTGGAACAACATATAAAGGAAATAAAACGAATGCTCTTCTCATCTAATACATTGTGTTAATAGTTGCTACTTACTTCAGTATCCCTATGCTTTAAAAATAAAATGGATTTCATTTATGCACTACAGTACCTAGCAGAAAGTGCAATAAAATTATTTTCCCCTTATAAGAACATGTTGTAAAGGCCCATTAAGACATAATTACTGCCAAAAAGGCATTTTACATTTCCTTGAGATAAGCTGCACTAGTGTACTTTGAGATTTCACTTCCATTGATTCAGGATTAGAGCAGCATGTTTAGATAATAAGCAGAGGGGTCTCAGATAACAGCCTGAGTGAATCATCGGACTATAGTGTTTAGTCTGAGAAAGCGTGTTTATCTGAAGGGCTCTTGGGACTAATATGGTTCCTCTTCAAAGCTTGAAGCAGGGGGCAAGAATCATAGTCCTGCAGGTTGGCAGGATAAACATGTCCTGTGATTTGCTAGCAATTTGAGAGATGGATTTCGGTACAGAGCGCACTGTTGTTGTCAGGTTGAAAAGTGTCTGCCTGGAAATGAATTCATGCGCACACAACTCCAGACAAAGGAAAATCTCCCTGAAATGGCATGCCATCACATTTTAGGGCCCATTTTTCAAGTCTCTGACTCACACCTGGGAAATATACTGGTGCACTAAGTTTATCATAAAAAGCTCACGTTTTAGCAAACAGAAATTGGTGCAATAATCTCAGAATGTATTGTCTCACTGACAGGCACAGAAACCCATTTTTTCCACATACTTGCCTGCTTTGTATCTGAAAACAATTTTTTGCCTCTTTTACATGTCAGATCAGATTGTTTTTCAGTGAAGGAAACTCTGCTGCTCTTTTAGTGTTTGGTGTGAGGTCTATGCAGAGAGATTGGGTAATGTGTCATACAGGGGAAAGCTGTGGCAAGAATAAAAGCTCCTGTGTCAGTCAACAGTCTATAAATACAGCAGAAGAGATAACTGCTGTGGTGCTCCATGAGGAGCATACTTCTGGGCTCCAGAAGTAGCAACATATTTTTAAGCTAGAAGGGAAGGTGAGAAAGCGTAAATGAGTGAACAGAAGGTTTCTATAACTCCGTGTGGAGGCTTTTTGCGCGCCGTTGGAGCAGTTGGGGGTTGTCACTCTCTGAGAATAATTGTGAGGGGAACTGAATGCAGAATAAAGTGCTTGAGAGCTGAATGTCCTTTTGTTTGCACCTGCAAGTTTGCTGGAAACCAAAGAGTTTGTGTAAATTTAGATTAAATGTATGTAAAAGCATATTATTTTTATGGCGCATTGGTTAAGAAAAGGGAAATCCCAGAATTATCTCCACCAGCACCACTCCCAAACTCAGTGGACATGGATGAATTTCAAGGGAAAGTGACTCAAAAAATGTCCCATATGGGTGAACAAGGAAGTTCAAGCTATCTTTATGGATACTAATTTTCATTTGCAGATTTCCATGAAGTTTGCCCTACATACTCCACATGCCATATTGTAGCTAGCCTTGGGAGTTAAAAGCTAAAAAAATGAACTTCCTCATTTTTATAACTATTAATTCAATCACACATTCAATGTGTTTGGCTTTATTTGCTTTTTTTTTTTTTTTTTTTTTTTTGTTTGTTTGTTTGGTTTTAATTGAAATGTAGGTGCAAGAAGAAAAATTTTTGTGTTAAGAATAATAATTCTAGTTAAAGAGCCAAAGGAATTACTGGCAGCTTCTTCTAGATTCAATTGTGCCACTGTAAAAGAATACCAGCATCAACTTTTTGTTCATTTCCTTGTAGCACACCACATTTACAAGCTTTTTTGGTAGGGATAGCTCAGGTTAGGTCTGTTTATGACAATCCAGCTACCAGGAGCTACATCAATACCTTCTCCTGAAGTCCTCTGAGGCAAACAAATTCTGTTTGAAGCTAAATGGGGTGAGCAAACACAAGCTGCCCAGCTGGCAGGTGTAGAGGGTGGTGAAAAGAGAGGGTAGTGAGTTTAGGGACACATGTAAGGGCTTGCACCAGCCCTTACATTCTTTAACAAAATGCCTCTTGTTCTGCCTTCAGTGGAAAAACAGTATTGCAAGAGGACAAAAGGACAAATGATGGTGTATAAAGAGTCCATGCAACATCAATTTACTTCCTGAGATGAGCAATTGTTCTATGTTATAGTGTCTATGTATATGCACAAGAGAAAAATCAGTAACTACATGAGCAAGTTTATTAATGTTTCTGGTTTTCACATTGTTTTAATGTTGGGGTTTTTTTTAACTTCAGAAAGTTGAGAACATAAATGTATTTTTGAAGCACCATTTACGTTTTAAAGGTTTTAAGCTGGATCTACCAGTTAAAGTATTTACGATTTTTAGGCAGTTTCAGGTATGAAATCACATCTGGGGGTTTTAAGTCTAGATTTGACAATTAAAAACTGTGTTAATTATTAGTAGTTAATTTGGTCAGTGTTGAAATTCTTAATTAGTCCATAGGTACAGAAGGGAAAGGAGAAACATATTTGTTGCAACATATCCTCCAGCACAACAACAAAATACATTAAATTTAGTCCATTTTGCTATTGATTTCTTGTATTTCCCAAATAAGGATGAATCACAATTTTGGCTGCTTGATCTCCTGAAGTGATTAAAGTCATTATTCAAAGTTGATGATGAAGTATTTATGACTGTGAGGACACCCAGACAAATGAGTTTTCCACTGCCTGATTTAGAAGCTGTATTACCATCTTCAATTTGACATAAAACCAAGGGAAAAAAAAACAGCTAGGTACCATCAAGGCGCACATCAGCAGCAGCACAAATGGGTGCTTTGGATTTTTACCCTGCGTCACCAAAGTCAGAGCAGAATTTGTGTGAGCTTCAGTGAAAGCACCATTAAGTGCTCTGTGAAGAAAGAGCCTATTTCAGCTGCTGACTTCAATGGGAGTTGGATTAGGTCTTGATTTATTCTGGAGTTGTGGAGTGCAGACAGAGAGGCAACAAATCCAAAGACATCTACAAAGACAAGCAGCTAAATCCAGGACACTTAGAATGGGCAGCTCCTGAAAAATCGTGGGGAGGGAATGTGGGAAGAACTTCCTAGTTATGCTGGGAACGTGTTTCAGTGATGACAATCTGCATTGGAACAACAGGGGAATTTAAAACAGAGGTTTGCTCATATCAAATCAACTTGGTTGATTCATTTCAACATTTCAACAGAAGTAAAATATCTATGCTCAGGCTGTAAAATGGCCTGGGATGATAAATCTGCTGTGTGGTGCCTCTGCACACACCTCTGCTTGCTACAAGGAGGAATGGATGAGGGAACAGGGGAGGTTTTGATTGCACATGAGGAAAAATGTCTTTTCTGAAAGGATTATCAAGCCCTGGCTCAGGATGTCTGGGCAGTGGTGGAGTCACCATCCTCTGAGGGATTTAAAAAGCACATGTCTGTGGCACTTGGAGATGTGTTTTAGTGGTGGGCTTGGAAATGCTGGGTTAATGGTTGGACTCAATGATCTTAAAGATATTTTCCAACTTTTAAAATTTTATGATTCTATGAAATATCTTCACCACATTTCATTGCTTGGTCACTACATACCATGGACCTCTAATATTGTGGATTTTTTGCTCCTAATAGAGATAAAACTTAGAGATAAACTCCAGCTTTTTTGTATCATTGTGTTTACCACTTTTCACTGACTGAAGTATTCTGATTTCTTTTCTTGCCTTGCCACTGTTTCTTCTGACAAAATTCATAACCTTGGCAATCATGTCCTCCTCCCACCAATTAAGAATGAGGTTTAAGTTCTAGCCTTTTCATATGATAAAAAAATTTTAAAATCATGAAAAATTTGTACATATGAAAATGACTGACAATAGCTGAACTTTCTTTACATTTCTGGCAGCAGACTGCATTCCCTACCATTTGCAGTGCCTAGCTTGGGTGCATTCAGACCTCTGGGAAGCTGAGAACAAGGTTACCAGGCTTTTGCTTCCCAAATATTTCCTTGTTTATTTAAGTATGTTTAAGTTCCTTTTTGCTTGTCTTGTTCCTGCATGAGGTGCACATACACTGTGGAAACTCAAGAAACTACGAAAGCCTTCAAACAGACCCTGAGACACGTCTGAGGAAAAGATAAGCAAGTGGTAGCACTTTGATTAAACAGTAGAAATATCTTGAAGTGGAAAGGAAATGAACTGATTCAGGTAGAGAAAGTTATTGTATTTAACTCTTTCTTCTTCATTACTGCATATGAAGCTTAATTCCCTGGCTGATGTTCACACAGCAGACACACTGTCATAGAATTGGCAGAATCAGGGGATTGTTTGGATTGGAAGGAACTTTAAATTTCATCTCATTCCAACCCCCTTGCAGGGACACCTTCCACTATCCCAGGTTGCTCGAAGCCCTGTCCAACCTGGCCTTGGACACTTCTTGCCACAACTTCTCTGGGAAACCTGCATATGTAACACTGTGTTTTATTTTTGGTGTTAAGATCTTTTCCTTATAGGTGAGCATTTGATATTTCGATATAATGTGGGAAGAAGACAAAATGTAACAAAATACTTAGGCTACAAGTAGACCAAAAAATTCCTGTAATACATATAGAGAAGGAAGAATGAGAAAAACAATCAACACAGTATTTATTAATTTCATTATTGTGATAGATGTTCCTGCATAAAAGAGAAAAAGAAACAAATATCTTTTTATCTATTGTTCATTTCAGCCTGTCTGTCTCCTCTGATGAGATTTGGAAGTTATGCTGTTCTATACTGCAGCACTCCTTTAATCTTCCCCTTTGTTAATTCCTCTATGTTATTCTGCCATTGCTTCTTTTATGCTTGAATAGGGAACTTTGTTTTAAGCACTTTGATCCATACCTCTGAGGATAAAATTTTTGAGTTTATTTCTGACTGAATATCTCACATTGGAAAATTACTCACCTGTCCAGCAGTATCTAGAATGTCCAAATAGGCTGGTTCATCATCAATTCGGACTTGAGTTTTATAGGCATCCTCTGAAAAACACAATGCAGTTTGCTTAAGTATATAAGTGGCTCAGAGAATGGAAAATGAAACAGATTTGCTAGTTTGGAGTAGGCTTTTCAAAAGCTCTCCAATCTGACCTGACACTGTTTTATTTCAAAAGTTCCTTGAAATTCTTTCATCACTACAAACTATTAGTAAAAGAGAGTCTGTTCCATCACACTACCTCAAAATACAAAAATTAAATTTTCCTTTCTTTAAAAGGGAAACATTTCCCTTTCTTTAAATAGAGACACCAAATGTTACTTAGGTCATAAGGATTCAAAAGTGTTGTGCTGGTGCTGTTCAACAGAGTGATTTTTTACTTACCACAATGACACATTCAAAGAGATTTTCTAACAAATAGTTTAATTTCAAAGATTGTCTAAATTATTGGGATAGTCTCCCTGTGGCTGAACAGGGTCCTGGCTCAGGTATGTCAGAGCAATTATTTAAACTTCTTATTTAAATATATATAATGAACTTCTTATTTAAATATATATAATAAATAAGTTTATTTAAACTTTTAGTTTCTGTATATCTTTAGAAAGGCTGAGAATAAGCTTTTTAAAAATAAATTCTGTAATCTGCATCCTTAAACTCATCACGGATCTAGGCAGAGGAGGAGAAACACTGCTTTGTGGACCCTTCCCTTAGCTCATGATTTTGTCAACTAAATTTAGAAGAATAAAAAGAAAAGGTGAACTACTATTTGCAGAAGCTGTTTTCCTCACATTTCAATTTCATTCCCCTCTCAACATTTGTATTTTCTTCATAAGACTAAAAGGAGTGTAGATACTGGCCCGTGTTTATACTTGAAAGAGTCTTGGAAATTATCTGTGTTCTTTAATTGAACAATCACTCAGAGCAGCCTGAGTATTTTTTTGTGACTGACACTGGAAGTGCACTGAGGCATGAAGACAAGACAAGTTGCATTTGTTGAACCTGAGAAATGTCATTAACCATGGTCAGCAGGCTGGGCCTGTCCTGAGAGTCAGTCCTAGCAGAGACTCTCAGGAACAGGCCATTTCAAACATTGTTGAAATAATATTGAGATCATAATATGGGATTATATGGCAGGTAGTTGGAATTCTTGGGACGCTCCATAATATACATGTTGCGTCTTACAACACTTTATAAAAGTGTGGAAAAATCTGCTTTCTACCAGCAGAAGAAAAAAAACTAAAGCATTTGGATACAAACCTGCATAGCCGTAACTCAGACCCCTCCTGCCCAGCCAGAGGATTGCTGCCTTTTATGACATACTCACACACAGTATTTTCCCCTTTATTTTAGGTCTCAATTCAGCAAGTAGGCACATGACTTTCTTTAAACAAATACTTAATCCCATTGATATCAAGATGGCCCAGAGGCTTAATTAATTGTATGATTTATTACCTTGCTGAGAAAACCAGAGCACTCCAACTACCATATGTTTTGGTTAGATCATTTTGTAAGGATTGCTGAATAAGAAACTGTGTGGCAAAGAGGGACCATATAAAAGGAATTGGACTACTTGCAGTTTAAGTAATTTATTACTTCATGACAGTGCAATCTACCTGCAGTAGATTTTTTTCCTTTTTTTTTTTTTCTTCTTTTCTGTTAACCAAAATTTTAAAACAAAATAGCAATATATGTAAAATCAAACATGGTATTTCCTTCACATGAATTCTGTTGATGCTATCAAGCATTATTAATGTACTTCCATGCAGGTGGATGTCCATTTGCAATACATTACTGCATACATAATTAACATATGGCTTCCATAAATTTAGCTTGCATTCTTGTCTCTGCAGCTGGATTCTCTAAAGCCAGTGATCTTCCTTCCTTTTTCACTTGGACCAATATGAATCTTTATACAGAAGTTTTAAAACAGTTAATGTGAAAAAAAAATTCCTACTTAAATTTTACTTGGATAAAAATGATGCTAGATAAATCCTGTCTTTTTTTTTTTTTTTTTTTTAAGAAAGGATTTACAAGTTCAGAGTCATTTATAACTAAAAGATCCACTGGCTTCTGAATATAAGCCACAGCTTTCAGATATTTACCCTGCTGAGCTACTCCAGGTGTACCCTGATATAATGTCACTGCCATCAGTAAAGTTTCAGCTGTTAAAAGCTGGAGGCAGACTATCTTTATATTTTTACTTTGCAGACATAATATTGAATGTATAAAGACATTTTATAATTTTCATTTAGTTTGCTTTCCTTAACTACTGACCTTAAAACTTTTCATTAAGGAATGTTAGAATCACTGTCTCAATTTCATTCTTGATGTA
Source organism: Vidua chalybeata (assembly GCF_026979565.1). Classification (NCBI taxonomy): domain Eukaryota; kingdom Metazoa; phylum Chordata; class Aves; order Passeriformes; family Viduidae; genus Vidua; species Vidua chalybeata. The sequence continues at coordinate 4,172,956 of NC_071570.1, read as the reverse complement.
TGGTGATGTCTTCTGTTGGTAGTAGAAAAACATGTTTTGATATGCTTTGACTAAGTACATGAATCTAAATAGTTTTCTAGGCAAATGTTTTTCACATGTAAGATTTTATTTTGCCCCAAGAAATGCAGAGATGAAACAGGAAGGAGATACGAGTTTCCTTTGTAATATTCTCTCTGCCTAGGTGCAAAAATCAGGATAGTACAGATAATAAAGAGAAGCCTAAAAATGTTCTCAGTTGGGTGTGATAAGCAGGGGTATTTTCAACTTACATATAGATGGAAAATGGGTAGGAGTTTTAACCCCTAGTTTTCTTCAGGCACACATTTAAGAGGAAGTCCTAAAGTGTGCACTTGCCAAAGAAATCACTGTCTTGAGCCAACATACCCTCATACCAGAGAGTGAATCATAGCACCCACTTATGAGCTTCACCTCCTTAATCACCTTCTTAATGCTCAAACACAGTCACTCTTACGAGAGGCACTGCCTGTCCATTTTCCTGTGGATTCACTAATCTCCTGGGCATTTCATTACTTCCAAGGTAGGAGGCAGAAGCAAGATTCATAAATTGAAACCCATGTTTCCCATATCATGTCATAAAGACCAAGAGGAAGAGCAATACCATTTAGTTCTGCTCTACAATTTAAACTGGGATTAAACTGGATCTACTTTTAAACTGGGATTTCATCTCAGAAAGTAATGTAAATAGAAATTTAATTCTCTTTTCTGTCTATTGCATGGGCAAACATCTTTATTTTATTTAAAATTATAATGCAGAGGCATTAACCTGGAAATAAACCACTTCCTAGAGGTCAAGAGTTGGATAAATCTGTATCTTGGACCCATATTTTATTGGTTCATTGGTAGCTATGAGATTAAGCAGAGATCCTGGTATTTTCACACGTTTCCCAATGTGTGGCTGGTCTTTTTAGTCCAAGCAGCATAGTACAGTTTGTAGTCATGGTAAGGGAAGTTCTGAGACCTTGCTGTAAAGAGCAGGAGCAGAGAAGAAGGAAGAAGTGGACAGAGAAGAACAGGAGTGAAGATGTTCCTCTGAAACTGCATCTAAATGTATATGAAACAAACTGTGAAAATCTTCATCAGTAACACTAATAAACTCACACTCCAATATCCTCCCTTTAAAAATTATCTGCATTAGAAATAGTGTCTGCTGTTTTTACACTACTCACAGTGTAAAAGTGTGGTAAACTTTAATCTAATTTATTTATAATATAAATATAATATAACAGCTCCCTATAAAACTAATTTGGGAGCTGTTATACCATGTGTATTTATGCTTTACATCTTACAGCTCTAAGGAGTGGTTTTTAATAAAAGGCCAAAATCCAGCTGCTATTGCAGTAAAGCATTAAAAGAACATACAAAATAGGCATGAATGATAATCAAACATTAGACAATAAATCAGTCTATAACTATATTGTTCCAATTAAGCTCAGGATTAGTTGTTTTTCTGTGAGGTTAATCATAAAGTCTCAGCTTTTGGTTTGGGTAAAATTCTGCAGGACGGTAGGTTATTGCATGAAAAAATCTGTGGATGGAACTTACTGATATTGCTAATTGTGTTTCAAACACTGACTGCAAGAATGAACATTTTTTAGGGTACCAAAAAGAAAAGAAAACAAAACTCCCACGTTCTTGTAATCTGAACAATGTGTGGCTATATGAACTATACCATGAAAGATAATTTATTTTTTCCCCACATATAATGTTCATTTTTTTAGAATCTTATTTCCTGCAAAGATTAAAAATAAAAATGAAAATAGATACAAAATTATTCTCAGAGTATGATATCATATGGCTTCAATGAATACTGACTGATTAATATATTGCAGAGTGGAACAAAAAAATAGAGATCCAACTGTGCTGAATGGTACCTATTTCTTTTTAATTTTAAATTATTTCCCCCTTTACTGAATATCTAAGTTTTGGTGGGGCAGGGGGGGTTTATTCTCTTTATTCCACTTTTAATTGCCCTTTGCAGTGTTAGAAAATTAAAGAAAAAAAATGTTTAAATTTTATGTTATCTGGCTTTGTGGTCTTTTTTGTGTTTGAAATTAATTCATGATCATTTTTTCAGATTTCATTTTTTATAGGACATAATTCTGGAGACAGAAATACGGTAATTAATGCAAGGTTGTGTTATGACCAGTTATCTTAGAGAAGCTGAATTCATAAAAATATATCAATGTACTTTTTCAGTAATGAGCAGGTAACTGCTTCATGACAAATAGATTTGAATGATGTACAGTTTAATGGCGAGTTGTATTGTGCTTTTTGTCTGCATTACAGACACGTTCCAGTCCCTGAAATTTAGGTCAGATGCTTCTTTCTTCCATTTGTTAATTCTGTTTCTATGCCTTCTAAATAAAGTTTCCCTTCTTCTCTATCTTGTACAATACCAATTGCAGTCAAAAATTATCAGATTCACATACAGAGGAGAGCCGAAAGGTATTTTATTTGACTGAGGAGGTGTCAAGCCAGCAGAAGGAATCCAAACTCAGTCAGCCACACCTGGAATTCTGCCTCTTCTTGTTCTCCCTCTGTGTGCCAAAGCAACGGCAGGAGACAGAGCTCTTGGTGTGCTTAGATTATCTGCTACAAATGCATTTTAATTTAGCAATGCTCCTGGCTGTAGGATGGTCATGAGTCTTTGCCTGTGTGGGTGCTATTTCTATTTACAGCAAGGAATTTTTTAAATGAAAAGACTGGATGAACATAGACATAAACCACTGTACCAAATACTACAAATAAATTCCTCCTCTTTGAGATAAGAATATGCATGTCATAGGAATTACCCATCAAAATGCATTGCTATTAAAACCTCCCTTAGCATATAATTATTTTCCTGGACTATGAGTGTTTTACAATTTGGGTGAGCATTGCTATCAGCATTTTGCAGGCAAGGACACCAAGTCAGAGAGGTTGCCTTCCTATAAGCTCTGCACACATGATAAGCAGTGGGTGGTTTAGAGGAGAAGGACTGACAGATTTGATTGCCCTGTATTTTGTAAATACTCACATAGATAGCAGTATCCTTTAATATAATGCAAATAGGGATATTAGTACTAGGCTATTTAAATATTCCAGTTCCAGCTCTGTTACATCATTATATGTGGTGTGATTCTTGGGGATGTCCTGTGCAGGGTCAGGAGTGGGACTTGAGCCAACTTGATCCATGTAGTTTCCTCCCCACTCAGCTCATTCTGTTATTCTATCTGCAATTAGGAATATTTCCAATTTTTCTTCCCAGGGATGACTTGTTTCTCATCATTATGAGACATGAGCTGTATTTGCCATTTGTCATTTTTTTAGCGTTGTCATGTCTTTGTCAGATCCTTCAGGTTTCACTCAGTTTCATATTAACAGCACACGTTGCCTGTTACCAGCCTACGAAAGTGATGGTAACAGACAGTATTATTCCAGGCAGAAGAATCTTGATGATGGTTTGCAGAAGAGAGAAAAAAATACCTCTTCCTTTCTAAATCCACAGCTAGAAACACTTCCTTCAGTATCCACATATTCTGAACATCTCAGCTGTTTCTATGAAAGAGACGTAGGTAAGTAATGCAGCATTTAATGTAGATATTACTTCCCAGCTAGCCTATAAAAAACCTATAGTGTAGGCCCTGAGAAAATTAAAATAATCTGAGAAAAAATAAAACATTATTCATGTTAAGTGCTTATAGTAAAAGAAATTCATTCATTTATTCACTGTGCATTCAGTTGCATGATAATAAATACAGAAATCTCTATATCTCTGTTTTCATTTTAGCATTCAAATTGCCATAAAAATATTCATAGATAAGATACTGAACCAAAGCTTTGGTCATGTACATCTTCAGAAAATCTTCTGTAATGTTTTCAAATGGCCTTGCTAAATTCAAATGCATATCACTGCTGTAGATTCCACCTCTCCCTAGTTTCAATTGAAAACACAGTGTTTCCTTTACTTAGCCTTTGTTCAGTGTCATAATATGCTTTTAACTAATTGCTGCATTCTGTTTTAGAGGTTTCTGTTCCTTCAATGGCACATAAATATTATCCCTGAGTTCTCAATGGCACAAGTTCCCTAGAGGAGCTGTGGCTGCCCCATCTCTGGGAATGTTCAAGGCCAGGTTGAATAGGGTTTGGAGAAACCTGGTCCAGTGGAAGGTGTTCCTACACCTTCCCATGTCTCTACCCATGACAGTGCAGCTGGAATGAATGATATTTAAAGTCCCTTCCAATGAAAATTATTTTGTGATTTTGCAGTTCATAAGATAAATCATAATTTCAAGGAGTGAAGATGCAAATAAATACAATTAAACAAAAAAAGTAATGATTCTATTATCTATGTTTGAAAACAAAAGAGCAAAACATCTCGTAGCTGATTTTGTCCTCCTAATATAAGAACTGCTATATCTTCAATGGAAAGCGGAAACACAACTAGAGTATGTCCAGATCCTCAAACAAATCCTCTTCATTTAATCCTAATCAATGAAAAGTGGTGTCAAAATGCTTAGAAGGGCACAGTGCATAGAACCATGGAATCACAGAATTGTTAGAATTGGGAGAGACCTAAAACAATCTCATTCCAACTCCCCTGCCATGGGAAGGGACACCTTCCATAGACTAAAGTTGCTCAAAGCCCTGCCCAACCTGCCCTTGAATAATTCCAGGGATGTTTACTTCCCTTGAAGTAAACCACCTCTAGCAACCTGATGAACATCCAGAACTGTTGTAGCAGAATAAAAATTTCAGTTTAGGCCCAATAAGTCTCATGCAGCCTCACGATGTATTATTACTAGTTTTTAGCATCCACCTTCATCATACTCTTTTCTGACTCCATTACCTCAGGCTTTGGCTGCGTCTGCTTTCAATAATTCACCTAAAAGCTTCCTCAGCCTAATGTGCATTTCTGTTCAGCTCTCACCTCACCACAGTGCTCCTCTCCTAATGCCATTATGTATCTGTCTTAAAACAGCTGCTCTCAAATTAACTTTCTCCCTCTTGTTGGGCTGCCTAATGTTTCAGATCTGTGCTCTGTAGGGGCAGGACTGATAACACTGAGCTGCTGAAGCAGCCTGATTGATTTTCAGTTTTGGCTAAGTAGATGCCAGTTTTCTTGGTGACCTGAAATGCACTCAGTGCCTTTTAAATTGGGAAATGGGTTATCCATTGCGCATTCCATCTTCTGTTTTGTTTCTTTTTCAGTTTTACGTATAGATGTGTACAAGAACCTCTTCTTGAATGTCAGCTTGTTGTTTCATTACTGTGGTGCCCTTTCATTCTTTGCTGAAAAGCACTGGAAGCAAAAGCAGCTTAATCTCACTTAGTCTATGGTAGGTTAAAAAAAAAAAAAAAAAAAAAAAAAAATCAACAACATTATCTGTGCTCTAAAGTGTTTTGTGTGATCAGAAATCTGAGGGAATTGAACTCTGAGCCAGTTAAATTTAGTTTCTCTTCTCTCTTTGGGTTCTCATGATCATGAAGTTTATTAACAAAACAGTTGGAAATGGAGGCAATGGCCTGCCCAGCTTTCAAGAACAGCTAAAATTAAGAATTATTGTGCTGAACAGTTTTGCATGGGAGAGAATTTCTTCTATATGGAGTAATCTACAAGAACACAAAGCACAATGTACAATAGAAAATTCAAGGTAAGATACCTATTTCCAGACAAAGGAGGTAAAAATATAAACCTTGGTAGTCAGCAAGGCAAACGTCTTGCTATCTTTTCTGGTCTTGCACCACCTTGCATCCAGTCAGATCTCTGTCATCAGAGCCCAAAGTTTATAAATTACAGCAGAATATGTGAGCATAACAGTATATGTGACTTTATCCACTCCTGAGAAAAATATTAGGCCCATTGGCAGATTGAAAATTAAGCACAAGAAACACCAATGCAAATATATCCTTCTACAGAAACAGTGAGTATTTTTATAATACTATACCATGTATTAATTTTTTACCGTTTGCAACATTTTATTTTCTAGTTGCAGATAAGCATTTCCCCCTCCAAAATAAAATTATTATTAATTAAAGCAAAATGCTTTTTCACAAGGCCACAGAGTGGTTACAAGTTCTGGTCAAGATCAAATTTATTTTAAAACCCTTCTTCCTTCATTTTCCCAAACACATGGTTGGAGGAGCTCATTCCAATCTTTCCTATTGTGAAACATCGAATTCTTCTGGGTTGAGTAATCTCCTTTTAATGATAACTTTCTGCTAGGATCCAGCATGGATTTTACTGAAAGACTGACACAGTTGATCTGAATAGTTTGGTCTGGTGAAGCAGCTTTCAGTTATGATGCAAATACTGTAATCAACAAAGCCACCATTTATGATTTTAATCTGCAAATATGCACATATGTGACTAATTTTTTGTTAATCATTGTATAGGACAAAGTTTGTTGCCCAGAAAACTCGCTCAGGTCTTCATCAGAACTTGCAGTGTAATCCTCCAAACAGGCTAAATTTTAATTGTTAAGTGTCCCTCACCCAAGTGAATAAAGCTATTTTTCTCAGATCTAGCTTTCGCAGAGAAATTATAATTTCTCTGTAAAAGTTAGCAATTTTGCAGCTTAAGGTTAAAGGTAACTCAGGCAAACCATTGCACTTGCTGTTAGGAACTGCTTGCAATGTAGATAATGCTACTAATATTTAATAAAAGCATATAATTGCTTTCTCTGCTTCCAGAAAAATTTCATTTCGTTCAAAGGCGTACATGAACAAAGTGAACAAAGTACTCCTGTTTAATCAAAACATGATAATTAACAGGAATCCAAGTACCCTTATCTTGGGGAACAAGAATAGCAGGCAGCAATTTCACCACTCTTTCAAGTCCGTGCTTGCGCTACTGGATGGGAGAATCTGAGGGCTACGAATTCACTTCTTGTCATTTCGGGAGATGTAATTAGCAAGTTGGCTACATCTGCATGGTTATTAGCATGGATGGTGCCTTGGATTTAGTAAGGTGTAGATGGCTGCTGGCTTCCATGAAAGAAAGGTTAATGGAAATATTTGTCCTGTGATGAAGAATTTTGAATTGAGCGCGATAAATCATCCGCCTCTAGAAAACCGTGGCATGGGTGTCTCTTTCAATTTCAAAAATAATTTATGGAATAATTTTGCTAATCACAATATACAGGATACAGGTAAGCAAGTTTTCCCTGTTCATGGGCTGCAAGTCCTGCTTCAGGTCCTTCTAAGTTCATGACCCTAATGGCAATTGCAATCACCAAATGAGGATTGTCACACCCATGGCAGAACCACCAGGCTAAGGCCACAGAGTGAGTTTGGTTTTCACTCCATCTTCAGCCATATAATTCCCAGGACACTGGACATCCACAGCAGCCACTTAACATGACACTCCACCCCAATTTAGCCCCAAGAACCTAGGCTTTCTTTATTGTATTTCATATTTTAAGGAATTATTCATCTAACTAACGTGAAATGCAGAAGTTAGGGTGGCAAAATCGTGCTCTATCACTTTGCATATTTATACTGCTAATTAGAAACTACAATAGGTGCGTGGCTTCACTGTGGATAGTAGCTCTGGGTAAACATATAAATTCTCCTGTCTCTGATGTCACCATCCAGATGCAGACCTTTTTTTGCTGCCAAAATCAGTCAGGATCTAAAGGTTCAGAGCTGAATTCCACAGATCACATGTGGAGCTCAACCCAGTGAAAATGTGCCTGTGAAACTCTACTACAGGAGATCAGAGAAGAACCTAAGAAGGAGATATTGCCCCAGTTATCTTTTTTGGGTTAAAATTAGGGTATAATTGTAGGCCTGAGAGGAGGACTGAAGAGCTCAGTTCTGAGAATATCCTCTTCTGTCAGCAGAACCGTTTAAGCTCTTTTTCTGCTTCTACTAGATTTATCAATCAGAGACTTGGTGGATCAAAACAGGGGAAGCAAAGGTTTTTTGGTGGAGTCAAACCAAAACTGGTTTTGGTTGAAATTGCTGAATTGGAGGTCTTTTGCCCTGTACAAAGCTGCTATGAAGAAAATAATTGACTGTTTTGTGTAGAACAGAATTTTAAAAAATTTGCTTCTCTGAGATTGTTTGTATCAGAGATGTTACTAAAAGAAAATTATTAGATTAAGCGACATTTCCCTGGTGTTTGAAAATGTTAATTGAAAAAGCACCATCACCTGATGTAAACAGCCCTAAAAATAATTCCATGAGTTGTTTGTGTAAGAAAACCTGAATGTTGGACAATAAAATTATGACCAGGAGTTTAGGGGTGATTCCCCTTGAGTATAGACAGAAAAAGCACAACTTCTTTCTTGATAATTTGTTGTGTGAAGTCTGAAAACAATTTAGGACTGAACAGATGCCTTATGAAAGCAAAGTTCAAAGAAAGAAAGTTTAACATTAGAGCAGGAAGTCATGTAACTGAGTAACACAGCATGTTTAGAATAGGACCAGACTAGTCCTTTAACAAGAAAAATACTGAAGTTCTCAACAGAAAGAATCAAATTTCATCATGATCTGAGACTTCATCTAAGACAAACATATCCCATACTGAAATGTTGAGAAATTATCCCACTATCATTAATGTGTACTTTAGAGAGAAAATACTGCCTTTTAAAAAGAAATGTCTCAAAGAGAAACAGGATTATTTTTGGTTTTCAAGTCAAATTGTTTCCATCAGAGATAAAAATATGCTGTGCTTTTCCAGTCTCCCCTCTCTGTACTTACAAATAATTTGTATTTCCTTTCATACTAGGATGAAACAGTAACACTAAGCAGAAGTGCCTCCTTGAAATCTAAACCAACAGAGCAGTTTGGGCACTTTTTCCATTCTTAATTTCTTGATGCTACTCCCTAATTTTCTATGCGTGGCTTATTTTTCTCTAACTATGGAAGAACCTACACTGCCAGACACATGACAATGTTCTCCTTTCTTTTGCCACCTTAGCAAGGATGGTGCACAGCAAGTCTCACTCTCCATTTTCCTCTAACCAGACACTCTGAGGTGTCACAGTCATTTGTGAAGGTCCTCGCTCTGACAAGCTGTCAGAGAGTGCACCACAATTCATCTTCAGGCATCTAGATTTAGAAACCTACAAACTATTTTTCTGTATGCGAGGTAGGTAGCTAAAATCTCCTTACTCTGAAGAGTGGACGCTATCTAGTTGCCCATACTGGAGTCTTGATGTTTGATATGCTGTTGGGAATATTTTCTGGTTTTCATTCACTGGACTGGAAGGGCTCTGGTGACCCATAGATCCTGTGTCACACTCACAGCGGGGCAGATATCAGCCACACACGACCTCTGGAAGATCTACAGCCTTCTGGGCCCAGATCCTGAACCAAAGCAGGACTGCAGGGCAGAATCCTTCATTAAAAAAAACACTTTAGATTGGAAAAGAGCCTTGAGATCACTGAGTGCAACTGTTAACCCAGCACTGTCAACCCCACCACTAACCCATGCCCCCAGATGCCACACCTACAGGGATTTTAAATCCCTCTAGGGGTGGGGACTCGTGACTCCACCACTGCCCTGACAGCTTATGCCACTGCTTAATAACCTTTCAGGGATAAAAAAAAATATCCAATGTAAACATTCTCTGGAGCAAGTTAGGGCCATTTCCTTTTGTCCCATCCCTGTTCCCTGGGAGCAGAGCCCAACCCTCCCACTGGCTGTCCCCTCCTGTTGGGGAGTTGTGCAGAGCCAGAAGGTCCCCACTAAGCCTCCTTTTCTCCAGGCTGAGCCCCCACATCTCCCTTGGTCACTTTTCATCAGAGTTGTGCTCCAGACCCTTCCCCATCTCTGCTCCCTTCTCAGGACATGCTCCAGAGGAACACAAATGGCTCCCACAAACTGTGATAAAGGAACTGAGCAAAGAACTGAATCTCCAGTCCTAAATCTCCCTGAATTTCACATAATTGGAAGAAAGATACATGATTCATGTGCAGAATTTATAATTTGGATGTGTAAATGTGAGCCTTAGTCAAACAGAGTATCCATAATCTCTACTCTTTTTTATATACCTAAGTCAAAATGCTTTACACCAAAAGTGATTATTAATCTCTTAATAATGCAAATAATGCCAGCAGACAGCAAAATGAAAAATAAAAACACAAATTTAAGAATATGGTTAAAAATAATGCACCAGTATTTTGTACATTCTTCATTTCTTGTTTTGAACAATGATGACTATGGAAAATAGAGGCAATATTGCTACATCTACATAATCAGTGTGAATACCCTTGGGAGACAGTCCTTGGAGATAAATTGATCATTTTATATTATTTTTTTATGCCATCTCAGATAAGGCAAATAAATATATGGAGAATGATGAATGAAAGAAGAAAAAAAAGGAAAAAAAAAGAAAACAAACAATTTTGTGGCTCAAATCCAGTTATGACATGCTCAGTCCAATCTAAATATTTACTTTCTGTATAAAAAACGAGAATGAGAATTAATTTAGGGATGGCCTACACATGCATTCAAGTTTTACATAAGAGCAGAAATGTTCTAGAAACTTTTTGTACCCTGAACAGAAATGTGAGTGGAACTTTTGTGTCAAGATGCCTCTCCCTAGATCTAGCAGATGTGTCCCACCTTTGTCTTCTTTAATTTTTAATGAGTTTGTTATTTCCCTTGCTTTATACTTTTTCATTATTGTACCTTCAAAAGAGATACAATCTTTATATCACAGACATTTTTTGGTACGCATTATATAAACCTAGAATACTTCCAGCTATATTTTACATATTTTTTGTCTGAAATTCACCCCCGCACTTCCAACATCTTATTAAAGATGAGTAAATGCATTTTATTTGATGCACTGGTGAATGCACCACTTCGTTAGGGAACCTCATGGAAATTCATGTGCTAAATGCTAGAGTGCTTTCCATCCCACACCCATTTCAATTAGCGTTTGACACTGACACAGCCTTAACGCCCTCAACTGCTCATTTGACACAATCTCATGCAGTGATATCTCACCAAAACAGGAAGCTGCTCTCGCATCTCGTTTGCATTATGTATTCATTTTAAGATTAGTCACATGGTTAATGAGCATCTTGGAGCCTGTCCAGTTTGCTGCTCTATGTCGTGTTTCCTTTCCTGACACTCCACTTGCATTAACTCTCCATGATGTTGCCAAAGCCTGTGCAGACTGCAAATTGCTCTTAGCCATTTGTTCCAGAAAATGATCACATCCATTGCCATTTGGAATTAATGCCCATTGTTGACTAGAATTAAATATTAAATGTGTGCTAAAATAATTCTATTTTCACAAAGTGCTAAGCTCTGATTTTTTTTTACGTACAGTCTAATACTAATTTTACCCTTCTGCTCACCCTTTACTTACAAAAGTAGTATGTTTCTGTCTCAAAATTTTGAACTGCAATGCTTGTAGCAAACCTAAAATATGTCCATGATACCCATTTGATCTTGAAGTGGCATTAAACTCAAAGTGACAGCATTAAAATTAGCAATCCAGGTAGCATTCAACTTTTTAATCAATGTTTACTCTATATTTTAAATGAATACTGACACATCTATTTCTGTATTTATGTGTATACACACAACATCCATTAAATTCTTCAAAAGTCTAGGTATTCCTTTCATAAATCATAAATATAGAGAGAAAAGACATGTAAATAATTCTAAACCTATTTGCATAGCCCTTTCAAGATCAAAATTAACACGTTTGAAATGTATGCATGTCTAACAAACTATTTCACAGGAATCCACAGAAATGAAAAACAGCTGAAATTATTATTCCACTTTCATGCTAATGCTTAAAGTGGACAATGAAAAGTTAAAAATTACAAAGTGATTATCAATATTTTGGTAGCCTGGGGTCATCAACAACTTGCTTTTAAAACTGAAAGTGATAGACTTCTGGGATTTCAAGGACAATGATGCTGTTTACAGTGGTCCCTCTATTTCACTACCATCTATTTGCTTTAGGAGAATTAATTAGAAAAAGTCCCATCAAGTGCAAGGAGGGACAGCATCAATTCTATCAGCACTACCTCTTTAAATCTTGGCTAAACTTGCACAGTTGAGAATCATGGTCACTGCCACCACAATTTCATACCACAGAAAATAAAGAGGATGTAATAGGTAGTGCAAGAACATCAGAAAAAAATTAGGTGGGTATTTATTAGATTCTTATGTTCATGTCAAGCAAGTGAGACAATCCACCTTATCTTAATGCTCAGCTGGAGACCTGTAGTCTCAATAGTTTGGTTAACACTGGAAATCTCTGGATTATCATTTAAACACATCATAGAGTTTTGTTTTTTTTTTTTTTTCTGGGCAAGATCACCCATTCAGTGACCTCCACAGAAACCTCTGTTCCTTAAAAATGCCCAGAGAAATAAAACTGCAGGTACACAGAGCTAGACATTTCCAAAGAAGTACCCAAAAAAAGTGAGGTCAGGTGTCCATAACAGTTCAGGGCAGCACATAGGTTCCATAAACAAGATAAAAATTGCTGAGAAATGGAAGGGGCCTGAAATGTATGGTACAAGGGAAAGGCAATAAATTGATATCCAGAGAAATCAGGGATCTCAGAGAGAGAAGAAAAGCTGTATTTAATTTTCTGCTTTGTCACTCAGCCAGCCTGAATGTAGATTTCATGTGTGGCTTGTTTTGTAATTTCTGCATCATCTGCTGCTGGGTTGCAGTGAGAAACAAAACTCTGGCTAGAGACATCACTGCTCTGATCTTAGATGATGACTTCCCCATGACACAAAGCATCTGTGTCTATCTCTTCATGACTTTAGAGGAATAACCTTTTTTCCTGGCATCAGCATAGTCTTGGCCCTGGAAGTGCTCATTTTGGATCCCCTTATTTTCTTTAGTAAAAATATCATTCCAGTGGATGTACAACCAAACATGAGACTAATTCTGTGAATTGAGACCAGTAGCTTAAAAGTAGTAAAAACAGTCTCAACAGTATAAATTTTTTCAATGGGCTGTCATTTGAAAATTATGTGTTCGTTCTTAGAGATGTGACAGCAAGTGATTCCTTCTACTTGTTTTTTTTGGTTTTATGTACAATATTAACGGGTCGTACCACAAATTTGCCTAAGAAAAAACATGCATACTTAGCCCAAGATCATTCTCTTCTGTTTAGTATGTGTTTTAGATGCCAAATAATAAGACTTTTTCAGGATGTCCTCATCATGTTCTGAGTAAGAGTAGTGCTGGAGAGAAAAAACTTGTACTTCTAGTTTTGTGTCTAGCCAGCTGGGTGAGATGGAATTCAATAATTCCCTGTTCACTTTACCCACTCTCCTCTTCTTTAGTGTTGGTTTTACTGAGTAGAAACACTTTCTCATTCAAGGAGACCTTCATCCTGATCAAGTCCTCAAGGCATTCCTGCAGTATGTACTTAGAATGCACCACAAGCTTTCCTTCTCTTTATGATTATCTATTATTCATATTGTGGTGGTGTCTAGAGACTAATAATCTAAGATTATGATGAGATACAATATAGGAATAAATACTGATGGCAGGTGGATAGCTAATAATAGGGATGGATGTATGTACATAACTTAGTGATGTCGATAACTAATAATGTACCTCTTTTCCAATTAGATTTAATGGTTTCATTTTTTTTCCCTGAGAGAAGCAAATGAATTTGTAACAATTCCACAGTAGTTTTGCCTTCTTTAGAGATGACACATCCCATTGGTGTTTTGCAATTTTTTTTAACAGCTATGAAATTACTAGTGACATGAAGAGTTTTTGCATTTTTTCATTATTAAAGTCACGACCATTTACCAAGACTTAAAATCCAGAAAATGTGGAATACTATAGAAATAAAAAATATAAAGAAAACTGCCCTTGTGTGCTCTATCTAGTGATATAGTAATTTTTCAGAAGTTAAAGGTGAGTATGCAATACTTGAAAATTTCAAAGAAAATATTTTTTTTTTGTCTGAGATGAATTGATTTCTCTTTTTTCCCTCAATGAAATTTTTGTAAATGTGAATGGTTTTAGTGTCTTCTCCACTTATTGGACCCAGATTCTGCCATCTTTTACTTATTATAAATAAATATTCCACATGGATAGTGTGTATAAATGCAAGTATAAATAAAACTAAGTAATAAAGGCACTCTTAAATGAATAAACCTGCAGTTCTGACAGTCACACAGCATTTAAAGTTTATTTCAGATAAAAACATGTATTGCCATAAAGCATAAAGTAGATATGTGTGAATTTCTATATTCACAAATTTATAAAGTAGGTAAACCCAACGAAGTTAGTAGTGTGTGTAATCCCAGAGCACAACTCTGTTAAATTAAGCAGCCATTTGATGTTCCTAGAGAAGGTCAGCTAAGACTTTAATACTGGGAAATAGCACTAAAATAACAGAAATTTAAAAAAACAGACAAACAAACCCCACTCCAGACTGGAGTTGAGTTTAAAATTCTTTAACAATTTTGTTTCATAATCTGTTATAAATGCATTACATTAATAGTTACAATGCATGAATGCAGAACCGTGTTTTTGAAAGAGATTTTGTATAAAGAACAACAGGAAGAAATATCTATGGTAAGACCATGACACAACTCAATTGCAATCACAAAATTAAGCTGCAATCCAAAGTCTGCAAATCTTGCTTCTATCTAAGGTCCTTTTAGAGGCAGCTTCTCACTGTCTTACAGTCTCACACAGGCAGAGAAACTGAAAGGGATGAAGGGGAGAAAAGCCTGTACTCACCTATGGTTGGGTCATGGTAGTCAGGGAACCGATGGCTAATGAACTGCATTGTCATTGCTGCAGAGGAAAAAGAGAAAGGGAAGAAAAAATAATTATATCAATTATATAATAGAAACAGCCAGAAGAACACATGGATAACTCACTCATTCAAGTATCAGCTCAGACTGTGAGTGCAATTTTGTTCTATGTCTACTTCTGCAACGATGCATTGGCTCTGCATTGATAACTCAGAACTGATAAATGAAGAAAAATATGAATTAAATCTCTTTAATTGTCTTAATTTCCAAACTTCATTGTACCACTCCTGTGTTAAGATCTTACATGCTTTTAACACTTGGTAAATACTGTTAATCTGATACTGCATACAGATGAAAATTGCCATGGCAAAAAACATAAAACGTGACTTACAAGACTGATTCATAAAGGTTTTCACAGTGCTACAAAATGCCACTAACTGGAGTGCCTAATTTGATTTCTGGTGTATTTAGTGATACCTAATTCATCAAACCTGATGCAACAGATGAAGGCTTCTCTTAACCACCCAGAGAACCTTTCTTCTGAAGACACTGTTTTATGACTGACTACTAACTGCTTTCAGAAATTTTAGGAAAGTTACATGAGACTTCAGGAAAACTGCATTCTGACATTTGGAACAGGTGGCAAGCTGGAAGTAGAATTCCAATTTATGTAGGAAGACATAAACTTTCATATCCTGTCCAACGTGACATCTGAAGTTCATTGGCCTTGAAAAACCATGAAGGTAAACTTGAGTATTCAGTGACTACAGTAACACCATCAGCATTTAGAAGAACTTGGGAAGTTACATTTGCTTTGTTGTTTTTTCCTCATAAGTTTGAATTTCAAATAATTAAAAAAAAAATGTATCTCCCAAACAAGGACAGTTGTAAATAAAAGCCTTTCAAAAGTTAAATATATGAATTCTAATTAAATAGAAGGGAAAAAATAGGGTCAATACTGCTTGATTTTTAAACCATTTTCTTTTCATTTTTTTTTTCTGGCGTTAAAATCCACCTACACCTACTATATAGATAGTTGTTTAAAAAAGTAGCCCACTTGAAACATAAATATCAGTCACAACACATGAAATCCGACATGAGATTTTTGCCTCATGTCTTGAACATCTCAGCTACTTTCAACAGCATGCACGACAGAGGTTATGAGCAAGATGTGAGCCATTGTAAAAGTCTGTATATAAATTCATTGACTTTCCAAACAGCATTGTTTTATTTTCATGCTTGTCTTTCTCATATTTTCAAGAAACAGAGGGTAGGGAAACAGTTTTTTAAAATTATAAAGAGAAGAAGTATTAAACATTTATTAGCATGTTAATAAATTATTACATCTTTAGTGTAGACAAATATAAATGCTAAGAAGCAGCATTATAAATTCATAGATACCCAGAGAGGGTAACTGTGTAAGAAAAAGCTCATTCAGTCCATATATATTATGGAGCAATAAATCTATGTACAGCCACAGTCATGTCTTCTGTATTATCTGTTTTCAGATGCATTATTTTAAGCACTATACATGTTTGACACTTTTGCTTCCAGGAGATTCACCTGTTTTTTTTTTTTTTTTTTTTTTTTTTTTTTTTTTTTTTTTTTTGGTTTTTTTGGGGTTTTTTTGGGGTTTTTTTGGTGTTTTTTTTTTTTGTTGTTGTTTTTTTTGGTTTTTTTTTTGTTTTAATTGTGACAGATTTTTAGCCACCTCCCTTCTGATTGCTGTTAGTGGTTTATGAAGAACAAATTCATGCCTGATGTTATCTGCCTAGTTTGCTCCTAGGAGCTGAGACAGCTAGCAGAGATGGTGTTCATATGGTTTATGCCTACACATTTCCAGCTTTCTGAGGCCCTGTACCACAAATTAATTCAATTTGCTTCTCTACCTGCTACTTTTTCTTGCCAAGCTTTTTTTTTTTTTTTTCTTTAAAAAACACCCCAAACTATTCTGCATCTGATCTCATTCTGTTTCCTTCTGGAGCTACGCCTGCGTCACAAAATTTGCAGTTATAATTGCAACAAAAATTCTCAGAGGACAGGCAGAACTCATGGTAAATATTTTTCCTCTCGCCTGAGACAGCCATGAGTCAATACATCATTTATATCCTCATCAAATTCACAGGATTCAAGAGGGCTGAAATAATCATGACTGAAAGAAACATGTTGTATTAAATATCAAATTTTCTATTGTGGCATGAAAAAATGGAAGAGTTCCAAAGGAATGTGAACGTGAGGACATGATTTAGTAGAGACCTTTACCGTGCTGGGCTAATGTCTGGACTTGAGGATCTCAGAGATCTTTTCCAATCTGAATGGTTCTATGTTTCTATGATTGTATATAAAATTAATCTGGAGAGGTACAGAATTTGAGAAAGGTGTCAAAACAAGCACTCAAAGTAATGAAATGAGAACACCTTACATTCATCTCCTTGGAAAAATGATGAATAAAATCTGCCTTCTTTATTCATTTTGTCCCACAGTTTCTTCCCTGACAGCCCTTTGTCACAGATACCTCCTAATCACCTGAGGAAGGAACTTCTTTGGCCTCTTTAGTCTTTGTCACCTCTCACCCAGGGATTTAGCACTTTCTCCCAGGTAGAAG
Source organism: Vidua chalybeata (assembly GCF_026979565.1). Lineage (NCBI taxonomy): Eukaryota > Metazoa > Chordata > Aves > Passeriformes > Viduidae > Vidua > Vidua chalybeata. The sequence continues at coordinate 4,155,633 of NC_071570.1, read as the reverse complement.
GTACAGAAGCAATTGAGGTATACTGATATTTTTAATCACTGAAGTACAATGGAAGATAAGGAATTGATGTATAGGTAGTGGGAATTGCAACCCATCTTCCTCTGTGTGTTCCTTAAGATAAAAATTTGCATTTTCTTCTATACCAAACTTCAGAAGGTATTTTCAGAGCAGGCATAGATGGTCACTTTGTCTATGGGAAAGGAATAACTGATTTGTCGTCACAAAAAAATAAGTTCCTTATACCAGGAGGATGAAAGACAAAGAAGTCTCCAAACATCTGATGTGTAACAACAGCTTTGTCCAGTTTTACCAGGCATTCCAGAGACTTGGCTGCTGGACATGCAAAAATTAGTTCTGAATGATGGCTGAAGATTGGTGGAGTGCTTCCCAGAGGAAAAGGACCTTCAATCACCACTGGCATGAAGCCATGAAGCTCAGCTGGAGCCTCGGGAATTAGACCTGCCCTATCTGGGCTCCTCAGCAGGACACCTGCCTCATCTGGAATATGCTGGCTTCTTCATTGCTACTAACATCGGCTCCAAAGTCATTTTCCAAAGTGAATTAATTTTGAAAGCTAACAGAAAAATGGTATTGGTATTTCATGCTGCGTGTTGAAAATATTCTCCTTGGTTCCATGGTTTTCCTCATCCATTCCCTTTTTTTTTTCCATATAAATTAACACTCACACCTAACAAATTCAAGCTGTCATTGAACGTTGTGTGAATTTTTCCCTTTGGAAATCCAAATTATACTACACCAAATTTTTACAGGTCTATAAATTAGGTTCACTTGGCTGATTTATGCCACACACAAAGCAAGAAATGTGGCTATAAAGCAGGATTTGAAAATAGAATAAATTCATAAGACTGATTCTTAAATATGTACACATGTAAAAACAATTTCAGTTAAGAAATGGTTAAAAAAACAAATCAAACCAAGCAAAACCCTTTTAATCCTTAGCAGATATTGTGAAACATTTTGAATTGCAAGTTGTCTGAAAATTTTTAATGAATATTTTATGACACCATGAAGATCATTTCATTTAAATGGGACATGTACATCACACGGAAGCTATGATAAGTAAAAGGATCATTGTTTCAGATGAATAGCATCTTCTTTATATCCATCTGTGGCTAAGCAAATGCAGGTTGCCCCAGCTGAGCAAATGTAAGCCTGACATGCATCAGTAACTATGCAACTTTAAAGCTTTCTTGTCTTTTTAAAACAAGAAAGGGGTTCAGATCCTTCAGATCAAATCCTTCAGATTTTTTTTTCCCAAACATGCTCATACAATGTTTATTAACTATCTAAAAGGCTGTACATTATACTTATGCTGGCATAGAAATATATATGTTTTCTTGAAATAATAAACTTTGTTCTGTCTTCTATTTTCAATATAATTCTAAATCCCCCTTAAAACTATTTTATTGTCCACTGAGTAGAAAATGGCTGTGCTTAGAAAAAGGCTGAGGTCACATATTTATTCTGAAACATCCTTTCAACCAGTACAGCAGTAATAAAATTCATCTAAAGAAAGTATTAATCTTAAAAGCATATAGATGTGAGTGGGCTCACAAGTCAATAGGAAAAATGTTTGGATACTCCTACAGCTGTGAAAGCAGATAGAATAGAATCCCACTCTTCTCATAATTTGTTCTAAATTTCATTTATACCAAAAACTTTGAAACCAGTCCTACATCTGTTTTTCAAGGTTGGAGAGTACATTGCAAGCTTACACAATATTTGTTATGCTAATAGTATCCCTGATGTGAATATCTCATCCTTCCTGTCCCTCTTTAGTCACCCAAGACCTTCCACATACTGACTCTCTCCTGGGTGATGGTGTGATGGTATAATAAATCTGTTTCCAACAGAATCTTTACCCTCATTACAAAATCCTACACTTTAAGCACTCTAACAAAATTATCACAATATTTGCATCTCAGAGACCAGCGATTCCATAGGGTTGATTCACATCATTTTAATTTAGATCCATCCTTCCAGTGGATCTTTAACTTGTGTTTTTTTTATAAATATTGAGGTTTCAATGAGACCCGTATAGAAGATGGACATTAAAAAAATATAATAGTGAGTGGATTTTAGCATTACTTCATGATGTTCATGAAAAAAGAAGAAAGCACATAGATATTTTTAGAATAGAGAAGGTGGCAAAGAAAGTACAGTGTAAAAACAAAGAGTGTATCATAGGAAGAGACATTGTCATGGAAAGAGAAGAAATAAATATAAAGAATCTAATGAGTTCTATGAATTGCATTAACACTCACAGTAACTTTGAGTTGTTAGAGACACCAATAATTATGAAGTACATTAGGAGGAGAAAAAAAAATTTCAATATTCTCTAAATGCAATCTGAGAAAGATTTCATCTGTGTACAGTTTCTGCAAGTTTTGTGACTCAAGGTCAGAAAGAATGAGAAAAGCAAAAAGTATTAAAATTAAACAAAAATTTAGCTATGAAACAAATGAGAAATATGAGCTATGAACTAATTTAGGTTATGGGCTAGAAAATATTTTTAGACATCATATGAGGCATCTTCTGGAACAAGATTCAGACATGGAAAATGGAAAAAAACCTCTTTGATATTAAAGAGTTTTTTAAGTAAAAGGATTGAATCAGTGAACTATTAGGTTCTTTTAGAGATTTCCCCTCTCTATTATCAGTTTCAAGTAGGGAAAATGTTAGTTTAATGCATGACATTTTAATAAGAATAGCATCTATAATCAGATACACAACTAATATCAGTTCCAGAAATAAAGAATGAAGTTTTGGTTTCCTTAAATATTACATGCTTTAGATCTCAAAAACTTTATGAAATTTTATGAAACTTTTTGCTTTCCAGGAAGAAGATTTCATATGGAAAGCATTGTTTCATAAAACATAATAATAATAATAATAATAATAATAATAATAATAATAATAATAATAATAATAGTAATTAATAGCCCTAGATTTATGATCTTCTTGGGTTGGGAGGGTTAGAGGAAGAAGCTGAGGGAGTTTCATATACAATTAATGAAGTCACAGCCAGCCCATCTGCAGCCTTTATGGTTTTGAACAAAATATGTTGCATTTCTGAGTTTGTTTTCCTACAATTTCCTAAGAACACTTGTCTCCATCAGCTAGATGACAGTTTTCCAAAGGACTATGTGATTGGAGTACATAAGATATTTTTTTTTATTTTATTTGCATTTATTTTATCTACACATGCTGCATATGGATTACAGTATGTTTTAGAATAAGTGACAGATTTAGTCACCTGAACAAAACAAAGGGAGTGGTGGGGTCAGAGGAGCATTACTTTGGCTCAAAAAGATGTGTGAGGAGGAATGAAGTCTAATACAGGGTATTTTTTATTGTACTTCATGAAATTTAAAGAGTAAAGGGCAGGTTTCTAGAGATACAGAGGAAATTTTCTAGTAATAAGGTATTTTTAAGATTGATTATAGATATTTGTATGATTGCCCCATGACATGGTAAATGGCAAAGTGTATACTTAAATCAAAAACTTTGAGTTGCAGTAAACTCAAAGATCTCACCCCACAAAAATGGGGTGAGATCTTCATAGTGCCAGAGGATGTGAGGATTTCTAAGCAGAAGTTTTAATGTCTTTTACTCTGTTCTTCCCCAAACACCACTACAGACTAGATGCACTGACAGGAGATCAGTCTCAAGACACCTTTGTTGCAGCCCAATACAGCCATTTTTACGTTGTCATACCCTTTAAGGATTTGGCCAAAAGCTTTGCCACTTGTTTCAGGAGTGAATGCTGCAAGATCTGTGAGCTGCAATTATTAATTTTTTAGGTGTTACAATGTATTATTTATTGAGGATTAGCTCTGAAATGAAGGTAAGTGGAATTTTATTTCTGTGTTAAGCATATTCTGGTGTACTAGAAAAGTACAGAATCTTTTTGTAACACAATCTCCTGAATAGGCTGGGATGCTGCTACAGCATTGGATTTTTTTTTTTTTTTTTTTTTTTTGATAAATTGGTGGGTGTTTTTTTCATCTATAGAAGCTGAAGTCCACTGAAAAGAATATCAGGCATCAGAAAGGAATAGTCTTAAAATCAAAAGTCTTTTAAATTTAATTAATATTATTACAATGAAAATTAAATGCACAAAGCTCCATGCAAATTTTAAACAGAAAATCAAGTTACTAAGGCAGCTGGAGCAGAAACAGGGAACTCTTTCTTATCCACTGTAACCCTTACCACTGTAAAATAAGAGTAGACTGTAATCAAAATATGTTGAGGTGAGCTAGTGATAACAGATGCTTTCTTTGGAAAATAGTCAGTTTTTAATTACTCCTCTTGCATCAGAATTAAATAAAGGACTCAATGCAGAAATGTATGTTGAGACAATGTGTTCCCTAAGAGTAAAAATAATTAGGAAGGAAGGTGAGTGGAAAAAAGTGGTAGAAAAGTATCTTTTGTTTTGGATGATCTTGAATGAATACATAAAAAAAAACAGAGAGCAGTTCTCACCCTGGTCTTTCTCACCCTGGTCTATAGTTATTAGATGTAGAGACATGAATTTTCATTATTTTCCTTTAAGGTGTCATTATTAGAAAAATGACAAATACTAGGAAGTGGTTACAGTTTTCCAGCATGGACTGAAGGATGAACTTCAGAAAATGTGCAAAAAAAATTCATCCTAGACATGAGAAGCTTGTAGGAAAACACCATCCAGGAAAAGTGCTCTCATGGCAGAAAAGTTCCATGTCTTCTGAATCAGCACAATCTACTGAAAAATGGCTGCACTGAAGACTTTTAACTACCATTAATACCTACACCCAGACTCAGTTCCAGGTCAGGAGGCAGAACACACTGCATTGTAAAATTTCTGTTGAAAATTCCATTTAGTGGTTAAGGAAACAAGGAAGTAGGTGAGAGTTGCATTTATTGCCCACATAAGAGACATCATCATAATGTGATACAAATTAATGGTAATGATAAGGTAGATTGCTACCACTTACAAACCATTTCCTCCATAGTGTATCCCTGATCCCTTCCCAGAAATTCTCCCACAAAAATACTGAACATTCCTTACCCTGCTTAGCTTATGTGACTTGACAAGATGCCTTAATAAACAGAAATTACTGCTGGTAAATGCTACCATTAGTGCATTTTCCCACCGTGTTTCTTCCATCAAGTTAAAATCAGAAAGAAAACTTAATGTGTCTTCTACTGTTCTTCAGTTAGCAAATCCAATGGCAACTTAAGCCTTCCATTAGTGAGCAATCCAAAATATAATGACTTAAATAGGTTTTAAAGCAGGCTCCAGGATAATGTGATTTTTAAAGCAGAATACATTAAATAAAGCTAGAAAGACTCAATTTTCACATATTATTTCAGAGAAGAATAGAACTGATCTTGAACCATTGCAGATAGACACATTTCAATTAAAGTCAATGGATAAATCTCATTTTTAAAATGGGAATATAGCAAACAAGAGAAATATAGGGTCATTCTTCGTACAAGGGGGCTCTGGCTTGCTGCTACCAGCCTCAAGTAGCTGGTTTCACTGAAAAAATCACTTTCAAAAAAAGGATAAAGTCATTTCATTCAATGGAAAAACAAAAGAAAACAAAACAAAAAAAAAAACAAAAAACAAAAAAAAAAAAAAAAAACAAACAAAAAAAAAAAACAAAAAAAAAACAAAAAAAAACAAAAAAAAAAAAAAAAACAAACAAAACAAAACCTCTCAGCAACGACATTTATTTCTCTCTCATTCTTTTTTTAACTGCTGACATGTTTCCCTGTAATGATAACTTGAGATTCTCAGGCTTGGTTTGCTGCTGTTTCAGGTAGTGGCAAATTGAGGTTGTTTGCAGGTTTCCTAACACAAACTAGTGGTTAGCTCCTGTGCTACCTTCCACGTGAAATTACACCCCATACATCAAGCAGTGAGGAATTGGCAGTGACAGCAGCTGTATTTTCTTGTGAGTGGGAGAGAGTAGCTGCTGTTCTGTAAAGTGGTACCAACTTTTCTGAACATCAAACCTATGGTCTGGAAAATTGATGACACATCAAAGAGAAAGACACAACTCTTCCATTTAAATCCTCACAGAAATCTTATTCAGGGTTGAAGCGGAGATGAGGTTTTTATTCATTCTTTCCTTTCCAGTGCCAGGTTTTCTCAATGTATCAGTTATAGTGAATTGAGGATAACATCCAGATTCACAAATATTGTTGGCAGCTAATTCCCTTTGACTAAACAGGGTTTAGGTGCTTATCTGCCCATGGTGATCTGAACTATAACCTTTTGTGCCTCTCTCAAACGCTCAGATGTCTTTTTGAAAGTTTATAGAACCAGGGCATTCTTTAGGTTGGAAAGGACCTCCAAGCCCAACCATTCACCCAGCACTGCCCAGGCACCACTAACCCGTGTCCCCAAGTGCCACATCCTTATGGCTTTTAAGTCCTTCAGGGATGAGGACTCCAACACTGCCTTGGGCAGCCCATGCAAATGCTTTACAAATATTTTAGTAAAGAAATTTTTCCCTAATATTCCATCTAAACCTTCTCTGGCACAATTTCAGTCCATTTCTTCTTGTTACCTGGGAGAAGATATTGACCTCCACCTGGTTCCAACCTCCACTCAAGGCAGTTGTAGAGAGTGATGAGTGTTGTTGATGATTAAAGTTATGATCTTGTTTCCTGCTGCTGATATAACTTCCACTGAAATTGAAATACTTCACTGTGAGAAAATTGGTTTAGATGAAATTTGAGATAGGAAACTGTACTAAATAAAGGAAAATTTACTGGTTTGAATTGATGACATCAACATTTTTGTAAGTATGAAACTGATTTACTAATACTACTGTTATATATTTTATAATAAATTACATATATTTACCCTTCTACTATAAATTAACATGATTTATAGATAATTATTTATCACTTTCATAATTATTTTTTCATTTCTATTTATTAAGGTAGCTTAATATGCTGGCTTTCCTATTCAATGAAAATGTAGATAAAATCTAAAATACTGCATTTTTATCAGAAATTTTCTCATTCTTCAATATCTGACACATTTTTTTCTGTTAATAAACATAGTGGTCAAATAATATTTAAAGGAAGTAGACTAACAAAGAAGAAAGCATTTCTGAAGATACATCTTAAATCAGAAAACTGACTCCAGAATATTGTTAAAATCTCAACAAATATTTCAGTTCCTCAAAAACACTTGATTATTCCCAGAATGTTGTCCTCTATAATTTATTTCCTACTCATATATTTCAATTTACATTTCTCTTAGTGGTATTATTTATCTCGGTGGAGCTAAATACCACATGATCTGCATTATATGAGTGGAAAAGTATTCCTCACTCCTGAGGTGACTTTGCACTCAACATATTTTACTTGTCATATCTCAGATGTTTTTTCGCTCAGCTAATTAGGCAACACTTCACAAGTCACTTCACAAGTCAAACCTGCCACATTAACTCTTGCACCAACATGAGTTCTTAATGTCTTTGCTACTGTAATGAAAATGTTTCTGTAAGATCAGGGAAAGGTGAGGCTCCTCAGTTTATTTCCCCTGCATCCACACCTCAACACATCCAAATCTAAAAGCCTGGTAATTATGAACTGCTCCTCAACAAACAAATCAAACCATTGAGAAAGCCTGGAAATGAGGACAATGAGATCTGGATGGAGAAGAACTTCTGTGTTGTAATTTAGAATATGGCCATGCAGGGAAAATAATCATGAAGGTAACAATATTAATAGAGTCTGAATAAAAATTTGGCTTAAAAGGACTTCAAAGACCAACTCCCTGCCATAGGCAGGGTCACCTCCCACTAGATCAGGTATCTGAAAATCTCATCCAAGATGGCCCTGGAATTTTAGACTTGTTGTAATAGACATCCTACAGTTCTAAAAGTAGCTTTAACATTTTAAGGGCATGGAAAGAAATATAATATCTTAACATCTAAATACTTCAGAGGCTGAAGGTAATCAGGAAGAAGAGACTTTCTAGATCCAGAAAACAGCAGGTAATTTGGAGAAAAAACAATGGGAAATAATGAGCTATTCCAGAGGAGAATACTGACTCTTATGCTTTCTGTTACTTTCATTTTACATAGTAATCACTGAAAAACTCCTGAGGAAGTTTTATGTGATTGTGTGAATCTGGGAAGAGGTGTTTTGAGCTTTTGACACTGCTACCAGCTCTCTATCCTTTGATTATCACCAGCATCTTTTCTGCTTCAGTTTCCAAACCTGCAAGAAAACCAAGGCAACACCATGGACAGGAAGCTCTGAGATTTATGGGCTTGCCGTGTAAAATTTGGCTGTGAATGCATTTCTTAACTGTTCACCTAAAATCAAGCTAGCAAAACCATGAAATTTTAAAGAACAAACTTAACCAATCCTTTCAACATGAAATTATGTGGAGGAAAGGAGGCAGGAGGCATGAGATCAAGTATTTTGCAGGAGACATTCAAGTTAGTGACAGAGATCAAAAGACTACAAAGAACAACTATGAAAAGGTGAAATGAGGCCTCTCATCCTCTTCCTGCTCTCTAGTACAAACTTGGCTGGAAGTTGACATCTGCCAAAAGCACATTCATATGGCTTGACACATGTATATGCTACATTACATGGTGATATATTGACGGCAGGCACAGTTGCCAGACATGTTTGAGGGTGAAAGGTAGCACTTCAGGCACTAAAAGAGGTGATTTATTACAGCATGAGTGTGCCACTGAAAAGGTCAGAAAGCTGCAAAACACATACAAAAAGTTTGAGGGTTGATTGTAATTTCACAGAGAAAACCTACATTATCCTATTCAGTCTTGTATCCTCAGTGTGAATGAGAAATGTTAAAGCTCTCAATATGAGCAACATGGAAAGACTTGACAATGTTGTTGGTTTTTTTTTTTTTTTTCTTACAGCTGGAAGGAGATGACTTGTGACCCAGGAACACTTAGGCCTCAGAATACGCTGAGTTTCAGTCTTCCATTCTTCTGGGCTAAACTCACTTTTTGTGTATTTCTGCCCTTGGTGTCATTTATTCTTGCGTGGACAAGGTGTCTCAGAGGTTTATGGTGCTATATATCACCTTCACTTGATGGCTGACAGAAGCCCTATTTGGTGACCCTAGACCTTTCCATGAAAAACCAGCAGCAGGTAAAAAAACCCCAACCACACAACTGACTGACCAAGACAAACTGAAACAACCTTCCAAACATTCCCACTCTCCCCAGACAAACACGGTGTACCTATGCAAGTCATGACATTTACATTAGAGGCAAAATTCTACTCAGGATTTCTGAGATTTAATTTTAAACACAATATATTGGGGTGAGATGGATGAATAAAAAACATTTTTGAACTTTGAAAAACAATGCTTAAAGATTAACTTCCTGTTCATAAAAGACCATAAAAGAAGGATATATGTCGCCATTTCTGGATTTTCCTAATTACTGTGGAAACTTGTTCTATAATCAGATCTCCTTAACAAAAATAATTTTCCCCCAGGGTCAGGAGATTTACTTCATCTGCTCCATCATAGGACTACAGTTTATGTTTTCCCAGTCTCTACAGTAATTATAACACTGAAATTTCGTCTTGGCGGTGCTGAGGCATCATAACTCCTCTCCCTAAAAATCATGATTTGGCAGCTGAAAACCATATAGGAACTTTTTTAACACCCTGATAAATTTATGACTACCTCAAACACAAAAAACCCACATATCTTTAGGTTACAACAACTGGAAATGTTTCCTTATAGTGTGTATATATATATATATATATATATATATATATATATATATATAACCACATAACCACTTAGGAGGACTTTTTTAGGGGCCCAGTGAGTAAGATGATATTGTAGTACTCTGCATGCTAGCAGTGTGAGGACATTGTGCTATGCTGATTCAGAAATGACTCAGCTCAGTTACCAGAAAAGGGGAGAATCAGGTCTTTTTCAAAGGTACAGTGATATAGATGTGACAGAATGACTCATCCGTCATCAGTGTTTTAGTCAGCAAAGTCTTTGGCTGAATGGCACGTATTTATAACTGGAAAATAAAGTAATTCAATCAAAAGGAAGTAAGCAAAAAAAGATCTGGATATTAAGCCTGGTTTTTAACATCTAACTATGAGGTCACTGCATTCCATAACCTGAACACCATTTTAGTGCCAAATCAAATCCATTGAACAATCTGCTTTTTGTATTTCTCTCTGTTTCTGATTCAGAGAATATATATTCTGCAGCACTCACCTAAGGACAGAATGAATAATCTCTGTCCATTTTCTAGTGAACATATATTTT